>NC_082711.1:136338212-136638212 GCF_030144855.1 Hypanus sabinus
AAACTTCATCCTTCAACTAAACTGGGTCATAACATTAAATCACGTAGTAGCATGAAGTCAACATGGCAAATCCAGCCACGAACTGCCCCTCCTCACAGAGAGCGGGGGGGGGGGGGGGGGGTCCTCCTTTTATACCCTGTAAAAAACACCTGTCACACGACCACTACTGGCGGGAAAATGACGTCACTTCACCATCACAAGACCATTACCTCAAGTCCAGTATAGCTTCAACACCTGTCACGTGACGAGCACACCACTGTCACGTGTCACGGGTACGTAACTCCACAAACAATCCTCCCATTAGGTCCCCACCCTCCTGCCGCTGTTTCCATCCACCCAACTCTCTGATTTGGCCAGACGCTCCACTTTTTCCTCTACTATCAGGTTCCACACCAGCCAGTTCCACCAATCAGTTCCTGTTACTGTTTCTGCTCTTTCCTCCTCCATCTGCCAATCACCCCTCCTCTGCTGGCTCCACCAACCGCTTGCCAGCTCCCCGCACGCCTGAATTCCCCTCCAGAAATAGAAATGCTGTCTGACTTCCTCTGGTGATTTCCCTCCTGATCCAGAATCCAGTAATTACAGTCTCTGGTCTCCGGGACACACTCGTTCCATTAAGTGTGAGTGTGGACTGGCAGTGTAGACCTCTCCAACACCCCCAATTCACCTTCCTCTCGTGCTCTGCGCGCAGTTTGTTTACTGCTCGTTTGCTCTGGAGAACATGGACATCTTCGCTTTCCCGCAGCTCCTGCTCAAACTCTTCGACAGGTTCACGGCGCTGGCCGTGTTCTGCACGGTCTTTTGCCTGGTCTTTGACTTCATGAAGAGGCGCAAGACGTGTGGGAACTACCCTCCCGGACCCCGGGGCTTACCCTTCGTCGGGAACATCCTGCAGGTGGATCTGAGCAACCCTCACCTGTCATTCGCAAAGGTAAAGATCGAGAGAGAATGAGGTAGTGTTAAGATCGTGGCTCCCAGATCCCAGGACACCATTAGCCCTTGCCGTTTCTTATCTGCCATTGAATGACCATCACTCCCATACTTCTATCCTGTTAATTTTGTCTCCTTTACACCCGTTCAATTTTATCTCCAGTTTTCCTTTGCTCCGTATTTTCCTTCATATACATGTTTTAGTTCTCCATATCTTTCCCTGGGCTGTGATCGAATGTTTCAGAGCTCCATTTATTATTACAGCATTTTACATTAAATTCTTCTTCAACCAGTTTCCCGTAGCTGGGGACGGAGACTTAAAGACGGTTCTTTCTTTTCTGAGGAGTGCGGGGAAGGAGCGGTCCGACTTGGAATGTCTAATTAGTCCCCGTTTCCCAGGGAAGAGTGAGAATTCTGAGTTAGTATGCGCCCTGACTTCTCTGGCGATTAAATGAAAAAATGCCCGTGTCCAGTCCCAGCTACGGTAGGCTCCACCTATTCTCTGGAATAACACCCACCCCGAAAGGGGAGGAGTATGAGACTTGGGCGGAGCGGGCCTCTAAATTGTGAGATGAGTGGCAGAGCACTGATGACGTGAGCGATTGCGATTGGTTGAAAGTTTGAGTGGGCGGGCTGCCGTGAAGCTCCGGTACCCCGTAACTGAAGCCGTTGATTCTATGGGGGCATTGGAAAAGGCATTTGGCACTACAGGGAGCTCATGACGGAGTTTCGGAACATGCGGCAGGAGCGGGGGAGAAGCTTTCTCCCCACATTTTTCGGCTGGAGAGGCAGCTAAATTACTTGCGGCGCACAGGGGTCACTCAGGCGGCTCAGGTGGATCAGTTGATTGTGGACCAGATCTCAAAGGGCGCCCAGTCCCAGGACCTGATGGCTTGGGGTCTCCGGCGAAGTCGGAAAACGCGCCCCCTTCCTCTTTTGCTAAACTGATCAGAGAAGTGCGAGAGGAGAAGAATGAGCCGGAGGCGCGGGAGGCCTCCGTCAGCAGGGTACAGTCCTCGGTAGTGGTCCCCTGCGGTGAAGGGACCACGGATAGTTGCCCCGGGGAGTGGTAGAGGGAACTGTGGCCGAGTTGAGAATTGAGATGTCCCGGTTGTTACCAGCGGGTGTGAGCCCCCCCCCCCCCACCATATGATGGAGCTGATGGGGAGGGGCGGATTCCCTAAGGGGACGAACAATGTGGAGGGCTGCCGGCAGCCGAGGAGAGGGAGCCCCGGGCACCTAAGCAGAGAGAATAGTTGGGAAAGTTTAGTGAAGACCCAGTGAGGGAATGGCCTGGTGTCTCTGGGGAACACGTTCCCAGCCACATACCGAGGAACCTGAAAGCTGTGCGGTAATTTAAATGTGTGTGTGTGTTTTTCTGTAATAGACACAATATGAATATTTAGAATGAAAGTCACAGAATCTCGTTGTAACGCACATAAAATGTTTGTGGAACGCAGCAGGCCAGGCAGCATCTACAAGGAGAAGCGCTGTCGACGTTTCGGGCCGAGACCCTTCGTCAGGACTAACTGAAAGAAAAGATAGTAAGAGATTTGAAAGTTAGAGGGGGAGGCTAATATGCGAAATGATAGAAGACCGGAGGGGGAGGGATGAAGCTAAGAGCTGGAATGGTGATTGGCAAAAGGGATACAGAGCTGGAGAAGGGAAAGGATCATGGGACCGGAGGCCTAAGGAGAAAGAAAGGGGGAGGGAGGAGCACCAGAGTGAGACGGAGAACAGGCAGAGTGATGAGTAGAGAGAGAGAGAAAAGGGAGGGGAATAAATAAATCTGGGATGGGCTAAGAAGGGGAGGAGGGTTGGAGGAACAACACCTTATATTCCGTTTGGCTAGCCTCCAACCTGATGGCATGAACATTGATTTTTTCTGTTAATGCCCATCCTCCCCTTCTTACCCCCTCCCTGATTTATTTATTTCCCTCCCTATTTTTCCTCTCTCTGCCCATCCCTCTTTGCCTATTCTCCATCTCCCTCTGGTGCTCCCCTCCCCCTTTCTTTCTCCCGAGGCCTCCCGTCCCATGATCCTTTCCCTTCTCCAGCTCTGTATCACTTTCACCACTCACCTTTCCAGCTCTTAGCTTCATCCCACCCCTCCTGTCTTTTATTATTTCTGATTTCCCCCTCCTCCTCCCACTTTCAAATCTCTTACTATCTTTTCTTTCAGTTAGTCCGGATGAAGGGCCTTGGCCCGAAATGTCGAGAGTGCCTCTCCCCATAGATGCTGCCTGGCCTGCTGTGTTCCACCAGCATTTTGTGTCTGTTGTTCCAATTTCCAGCATCTGCAGATTTCCTCATTTGCATTTTTAATCACGTTGTTATTTATTAATTGAAGGGTATAGTGAAATACAACAAAGAAAATCTTTCAGGTTTTATAAACTTTACCTCATCTGTCTTTTTTATAAATCCACTGTTTATTAACATTGTCCAGATTCATTTGGCATCGAGATGAAATATACATCTTCATCCTCGTTAGATCATCAAAATGGTCCACCTCGGGACTTCCGGTGAGGCACGAGGCAAGATGGCAGCACGGCACTGAGCGCTAACGTATAGCCCTCCTTTTCCAAGTTCTTTAGGGCTCATAGATGGTCTTAATACAAGGTTGAGTTGCAGAAAGATCTTACTAAAGACACGGTCTCAAAAAAAGATTCTATCTCAACCAGGAAACAAGATACCAGCAGACGACACCAAGCTAGCGATTCATCCGAGGAAATAGCTATGCTAATTAAGCAAACAATGACAACGGAGATGGAATTGTTGCAAGAAACGGTAGCTCACATGCTAAAGGAGTCGCTGGAAAAGGCTCTCGACCCCATACAGAAGCATATGGCAGAGAACGGTAACATTCTCTGGTCGTTAAAGGAGCAAGCGGACATTCATGCTAAAAAATTTAGCACGGTCTTCAACAAACTAGACAACATTCAGGTTTGCTTACTCAAGAATGAGAAAGTTACTATTTCCTGTCTCGCGGAGGTGACTAAGATATGGAAAAAGTTAAACGACTTGGAGGACAGATCCAGGAGAAACAATGTGCGGTTGGTCAACCTACCGACAGGCGCTGAGGGTGACGATCCAAGAGGTTACCTCCAGAAGGATCTCCCTAATTGGATTCCGGCACTCAAGAATTCCCACAGCACTCCATTGGAGATCGATAGAGCACATAGGATCTTTTCCAACAACACTTCAAGACCGCGGACCATAATTTTTAGGCTTCTACGGTACACTGACCGGCAGGCTATCCTGGAGGGTGCAAGGAAAGCCAAACCCAATGCAACCCCCTGGGTCGCCTCAGGCTCGCTCAGCTCGTTCTCGTCTAGGGGGAGCAGCCTCCGGCCCCGCCAAACTGGGTAATCAGCTGGTGTGGATGCTGTGTGATGTCCCCACCTCGCCCAAAAACAGACAGTACACCATATGCGATTAAATGAGTACAATTTATAAAGGTTACTATAACTAAGTGATTAATAACGATACAGTATATATGAAGAGAAAATTAAAGAAAAGGCGCCAAACTTATCAAAGTCCAAACCACTTCGTGCACAGCCGTTGGAGCTCAATTTCTGAAGTCTTCTGGCCACCATTCGATCCCCTCCGAACTCCTCGACTCGCAGCTCAGGACCCTCCGAACTCCTTGGACTCTCCAAACAGCTCAGGACCCTCCGAGTGGTCAACCAAGCACATCTAGCTTCATCCCCCCCCCCTCCACGGAGAACCTCCCGGCCTCGGACCCCCCTTTGGGGTCCGATCCTCGCCCAGCTTAGAGCATTGCGTCCTCTCTCTCGACCCCCTCGCGCCGATCTCCCCAAAAGCCCGTCAACAAAAGCTTACAGACTCAGAAGAACATTAATCCCCATTTGGTTTACAAAGGAATACCATTCTCGTTATCAGTAAATTAGCATTCCTGCTCGTTAACAAAAAAGAAGAAACCCTCTTTACACTCTCCCTCCACCAAATAAAAGTCATGTCCTCATGACTACTAAATAACTCGCCACCTTTCCTGCCAACACACCGGAACCCAAGCACAAACAGTGACATCTCCTCCCCACACAGTAACCCACACGCCCTGTTCCTCAGGCGCTACTTAGGCCAACTATCTGGGAGTTCCCTAACCCTTCTGAGGCCTCCGTATCCCTCACCTAAACCCTTCAGGCTCGGACACAACTGGGGATACCTTGGGCCCACTACCAACTCCTCTCTCAACCTCTCACTCATGCCCCACACTGCACAGAGCTAACCCTCCCCGCTACACCTGACTCAATGGGAGAAGGGCCAAAGGTCTCTTCCTCAATCAAGGGAAAGTCAGCAAAAGGCAGCATGTACCACACATCCAGCACATCATCCATCGAATCTGTATTCTTCCACATTCCTGTGATCGGTAGCTGCTGTTTGATCTTCTCCAAACGGAAACACGTGGCCTGCACTGCTCCCGCAGTCTCTTCAGCCTCCTGTTCAGTATTCACTGCACTTCTCTCCAGCTTTTTCTTCCTCATGACTTCTTCCAGATCAACTTTCAGGTTTTGCACTTCATTTGAACTGTCGATGGTCATCTTCAGGTTCCCTTCAAGCTTCCGCTTCTCTCTGCTGAGATTCGTCTGTAATTTCTTCACCTCCGCAAACTCCCCTCTCCGGGTTCTCAGTTTGCTATTACCCTCAGTCAGACAACTTTCTTCATTCTCTCCAACTTGTAAGTCTTCCGAATGGTTCCAGATCACTTTCTCCAGTCTCTCCGTCTTCATTTCAAACTTGATTCCGTAGAGACAGTCACTCACGAGCTGCGACCTTCGCCAGCCCTGGCACGTGTCCAGAAAACACTTTAACTCGGTAGTTCTCAGCTGCTCCTGCAACGACCTCACTTCATATTCTCCTGAGGCAAATCCAAACACCAAGAGATCATCCACATACACCAAAACTCCAAACGCCTCCACATCCCCTATGGTCTTCCACCTGCCCCACAGGAAGGTTGCAAGGGCTCCAGATATGCCCTGTGGCATCTTTTCAGACCCGAAGACTCCTAGGGAATTTATAACGGCCGTCTTCTCCTTGTCGGCCCCACTCATCGGGATCTGGCAACATCCACTCCTCCGATCCAGCACCTTAAACCACATCGCACCACTCAGACAGGCCATCGCCTCTTCGGCCCTCAGGGCCATATTCTGGTCACTGACAGTGCGCCTCTTCAACGCAATATAATCCACACACACGCTGCCTACGTCTTCCACGGCTTCAGGGGCCAGTCGCCGCAACCTCTCTCTCTCCGAGGTGTCTTCAGCAGTCAACTCCGCTCCCTCGTGGTATTTCGCAGCGTCCACTAAGAGGGTCTCACCCTCAGATACTTCCCCCAGGCCGTACCACCACTGGCTCTTGTTTGAATTCGGTATCGGCCCAATGCTGCTACACACGTCCGCACAAGCAGCTCGAAACCCTGGGTGCATCGACAATGTCTCCAAACAGCGCTCACCCACCTCCTCCGGGCAGGCCCCCAAGCGCACCAACAGGATATTGGTTCTCTCTAGAACAGAAACGCTGCCCGTCTCAACAGGGTCCGGACACATCAGCATTAACGATTCCTGAACCTCAGTCTCCTCCACATTTGCCTCTAAGAACTCCATTTTCACTGACCAACAACCGTCGTCTGGATAATCACCGGCACTGGTACCCCGAATCTCCAGTGTCCTCAATGTCGCCAAGGGTAAATGCTGCCAATAACGGTTATGAAACAAACTGTACAGCAACTTCACCGGCGCCCCGGTGCCGAGGATGGCTTTAACTTGACTTCCATCCATCCGTAACAACACCTGTGCGCATGGCCCCTCTAAGCCTTCAGGAATAGGGTCTGCTCCTTTCGGGAGTTCCTTGGTACATTGCCGGGAACGTGCTCCCCCAGAGACCCCAAGCCGTTTCCCCCACTGGGCCTCCTCTAAGTTTCCCGACACCTCTCGAATCAACGGAACAACTGATCCCCTTGACAGATCCCCTTGGCACCACAAGCAATTTATCTGCCCCCCTAGGCAAAAAAGGATACCCTAAAAACTTCCCACCAATCTCCTGCCACGGATATGATAAGCCCCCCAGCTGCGGCATTTGACTTCCAGTCGAACCACACGCATTTTCCCACACTTTCCCAGAACTGGCAGCGGTCACTTCGAGGTAATTGCGCCCGACAGTTCTAACAAAGTCACCAGCCTGCCTACTCAAACTTTCAACCCGTCCCTGTCGCTTTCCCTCAGCCAAGCACTGCCACTCACCCAACAACTGAGGGGTCCGCTCCGCCCACGCTTCCGCCCCTTTAGGGCTGGACATTATTCCAATAACCGGGCGGAGCCCACCACTGCTGAAACATCCCAACCTGTCACTCCTCACTCTCCAAACAGTATGGACAGCCCATGGTCCCACCACCATTTCGTCAGCACTAGTTGGAACTCGAACAATGACCTCGAGGCTACCAACAGCAGCCACCCCACCCAACACACACGCAGCGATAACCAGCAATCGAACACCCACAAAGGCACACCAGCTCTTCGCCGCAGACACAATTTAAAGAGGGTGATCACACAGCTTCCACAGAAATCAACCCCGGACGAGCCCCCACAATGTAACCCCCCTGGGTCACCTCAGGCTCGCTCAGCTCGTTCTCGTCTAGGGGGAGCAGCCTTCGGCCCCGCCAAACTGGGTAATCAGCTGGTGTGGATGCTGTGTGATGTCCCCACCTCGCCCAAAAACAGACAGTACACCATATGCGATTAAATGAGTACAATTTATAAAGGTTACTATAACTAAGTGATTAATAACGATACAGTATATATGAAGAGAAAATTAAAGAAAAGGCGCCAAACTTATCAAAGTCCAAACCACTTCGTGCACAGCCGTTGGAGCTCAATTTCTGAAGTCTTCTGGCCACCATTCGATCCCCTCCGAACTCCTCGACTCGCAGCTCAGGACCCTCCGAACTCCTTGGACTCTCCAAACAGCTCAGGACCCTCCGAGTGGTCAACCAAGCACATCTAGCTTCATCCCCCCCCCCCTCCTCGGAGAACCTCCCGGCCTCGGACCCCCCTTTGGGGTCCGATCCTCGCCCAGCTTAGAGCATTGCGTCCTCTCTCTCGACCCCCTCGCGCCGATCTCCCCAAAAGCCCGTCAACAAAAGCTTACAGACTCAGAAGAACATTAATCCCCATTTGGTTTACAAAGGAATACCATTCTCGTTATCAGTAAATTAGCATTCCTGCTCGTTAACAAAAAAGAAGAAACCCTTTTTACACTACTCTCTCTGGTGGCACTCAGCTGCAGTTCTTTGCCAACTACAGCCCCGGCATGATGCAGGAATGGCAGGGATACAAGGAGATGCGCGCTAAGCTTCGACAGAAGGGGATCGACTCATTCCTCTTATACCCGGCGATTTTGAAAGTGAATATCAAGGGCATGAAGATGTCGTTTAACTCGACAGAGGAAGCGAAAGAAGCTCTGAAATTATCGGTGCTGGGAGATATGGAAGAAGACCATGGGCAAAGTCCACATGCCCCTCAGGAGGAGATGGAACTGCATTAAGAGCTTGGACTAGCGTGTTTGCGCAATCTAACAGGCACGGGCAAGTTAACGTTATAGATATGACGTTCTCTGGTTATTCTTTTACTGGAAAGTCATTCGTTGCACCTTTGATGCCTTGCCCACTAGGCCATGTGCCAACACAGCTTTTCTATTTAGTTAATTTTTGTATTTAGCACTTTTAGCACTGTATTTTGTATTTACCACTTTTGTATTTAGTTAATTAAGGGGCCAATTTTGTTTCTGAGTATTGCAGGTCAGAGTTTTAAGGTGATATTCAATATACCCAATTGTCATACTTCATCAAGAATGAAGCTGAAAAACAGCAGTCTATTCTGAATAACTTTAGAATGTTATGTTTCCAGTAGACTTGTTCACAATCCTGGGCACCAGATAAGATAGCACTGGAGCCATCGCCAAGCGACGATCTGTCAGAGTGACAGTTTCTCGGGAGACAGCTGTTGGGGTCTTGATAAAGTGTTAAACTATATTTGAGAAGGAAATGGTTTTAATTATATAGGTTAACAGGTTTGTCCAGGTTTTTTTCTTGGCTCTTTGATATGATTGTCTATGAGAACTGCTTTACCTTTCTAATTTGTTGTTGCTAGAGGGGGGCAGTTAATGTCAGTGTTCGGAGTCTGACATTGCTAAGTGACACTCACAGATGTTACAAAGTAAAGGGTTGAATGTGAGGGGTGGTGGGAAGGGGGTAACTCAGGGCTCCACCAGCAACTTACAACAACAGATCCAGGGGAAGATGAACAACACAGATAAATTAGAAAATCTTACCATTGTATCATTTTACGTTAGAGGATTGAACTGTCCCTACAAGCGTTCAAAGGTTTTGGATTTCTTACGCAGGAAGAAAATAGATATCACGCTGTTACAGGAAACATATCTTAAACCTAATGACATTCCCAGGGTTCAAAACCGCTTTTATAAACCCGTTGTGGCATCAGCTGATGGTACTCGTACCAAAGGAGTTATGGTATTAATGAGACGTAATATTAATGTAGGAATTGACAACAATAAAGGTCGTCTAGCTTTTTGCTGTACATCCATTCAGAGTAAAAAAGTTGCATTCATTAGCCTATATGCCCCAACTATATTCGAAGTTGAATTTTTCCCTCAATTACCTCACAATTACTGAAGTTAAGTGACTAGCAACGATATGTTGGTTCGGACATGAACGCTTTGGTAAACATTAACCTCGATAAATCTTCTTCAACTATATCAAGCTCTCAAGAATCTGCTTCCAAAGCACTTAACCTTTTTCTGACGGATTTAAGTTTAACTGATGTGTGGAGGGTGCATATTCCATCTGTTAAAGACTATACCTTCTTAAGACATAAAGCTTTCTCTTGGATAGATTACATTCTTGTATCCTCCAGTCTGCTGCCTTTAGTACACTCATATCTGATCACAACCCAGTCATATCTACTTTTAATTAAGGCAAAATTTAAAATAAGGCTGCTAGGTGGAGGTTTAACTCCACTCTTCTAAAAAACAACGAATTTCTATCACAACTGAGAACAAATTTAGAAATTTAAATAAAAATAGTGTCTCAGATGTGACAGTGATTTGGGCCTCCATCAAGGGTTTCTTACGAAATAATGCCATATGCTACATAAAAGCCGGCTTCAAAAGATTTCCACCCTAGAAGAACAATGTAAGGTTTTGGAGAATGATCTCAAAAGGAGATACAGCATAACAAAAGAAAACAAGCTCAAAACAAAAGCAGAATTAAATGACTTATTAAGAAGCAGGGCAGAATATATGATCCATATAACCAAGCATAAGTATTATGCAGAAGACAGCAGACCGTGCCATCTTGTGGCACTAACGCTCAAACAACAGGAAGCTAAAAGGTTTATACCAGCAATTAGATGTGCTAAACGTGGAGTAGTATCTTCAACAGAGGAAATAAATGAGACATTCAAGAATCACTTTAAAGAATTGTATACAAGTGGATCAGTTCCTTCTGAGACTGACTTCACTGATTTTTTTTAGTGGATTAGACCTCCCTACGTTGTCATTAGAGGACACCAAAACTCTAGACTCTCCTATTATACTGGATGAGCTACTTAAAGCAGTCAAAGCTACAAATAGATGTATAGATGGCATACCTGTGGAACTTTACCTAGCACCTTGGGATATTCTCGGACCAGTATGGTTAGAAACATTAAATTATGCTTTTGGAAATGGCACTTTCCATAGAGATCTAAACACAGCCCTGATCACAGTTATACCTAAGCCCGGTAAGGACCCATTGGAGAGTGCCAATCACCGTCCAATCTCCTTGATAAATGCTGACCTCAAGATATTTTCCAAAGTTTTAGCCAGTAGACATGAGACAGTAGTTGGGAAAATAATTAACCCAGATAAAATGGGCTTTATCAGGGGACGTCTCGCATCTGATAATATTCGCCGGCTCTTACACATACTGAGTGCAACACATAAAATCTCACCTGCCTGTGGCCTGCTGTTTCTTGATGCTGAAAATGTGTTCGATCCTCTTGAATGGCCATGTCTTTGGAGAGTTCTTAAAGAATTTAAGTTCAGCGATAAATTTGTCAATACGATTCAAACATTGTATGCTAATCCTTCAGCCCGGGTATATGTAGGAGGAGGTTTCTCGGAGTTATTTGACATAGGACGGGGCACACGACAAGGGGTCCCTTTGTCCCCTTTAATTTTTACTATATCTATTGAACCACTTGCACAGTTAATTAGAAACTGTCCTCAGATCTCCCCTATTACAATAGGTACAACTTCACGTTCGATGTCACTTTATGCGGACGACACGCTATTTTATATGGCAAATGTTCAACAAATTCTCCCCTATGTTTTAAAAACACTGGAGCAATTTGGATTTCTTTCAGGATACAAAGTTAATTTGTCAAAATCAGCACTGATGCTGATTAATACGGATAAAAGTAAGGTGTCTCTCCCTCCCCAAATTATGGTTACAAATGAGGTCCGCTGCTTGGGTATTAAAGTTAATACTTCCCTATCATCTGTGGCTAAAACAAATTACTCTTCAATTTAAAAAAAAACAGAAAAAGATATTAATAGACGGAGACACCTGCCAGCATCAGTCCCAGCCTGTATATCGATCATTAAAATGAACATCTTACCCCACATTAATTTTATCAGCTCACTGATCCCACTTGCACCTCCAGCAGGATATTGGTAATAACTGGACTCCTTACTACAATGCTATGTTTGGAATGGTAAACGACCCAATATAAAGTGATCAACTCTACAATTCAAAAAGTCTAATGGGGGATTGGCATGTTCAAATTTTAATTTGTATCACTGGGCATTTGTATTAAAAAGTCTTAGCTATTGGATGGAGCAGGCTAAAGTTTCATTATGGAAAAATATGGAACTAGAGCTAATAGCACCAATAAGGTTGAAGGACTTTCTCCTTATAGGTATGTCTACCAAAAAATGTGATTTGTATTACGGTCCAATTTTAACCCATATGCTACAAATGTTTAGAGCAGCAGAAAAATTCCTAAAATTTAAAAGCATATGGTGCAAATCATCTCCATTATGGAACAATAATCATTTTCTATCTGGGGGAAACGATTCACTGACAGAACTTGGGAGGATAAAGGTATTGCTACTCTTCAAGGTATTAATGTGGCAAGTACTATCCTTAGCTTTCAAGAACTGATATCGCTACAACTCTCCCTTACGGGAAAAGCACGCGAAGTCTGGCTGGCAGGCCTCACTGCAGCCAAGAAGATTGTAGTCCAGCGATGGAAACCTCCCCATGATATTTCAAGTACTCACTGGCTTCAGAGCATTCTGGACATTTCTTACCTGGAATTACCATCAGCAAGAGTAAATGATGCACGACCAAACTCAATCTTGATGTGGACAAATTTGATATCTAACTTAAAAGATCTTTTGTTAAAATAGGAATGCTTTGTCTGTGTATGCACAACTATTCAGTTGGTGGGTGGAGGGGAGAGGGATGGGGGGAAGACGGGGGTGGGGATGAGGGGTGGAGGAGGGTTGGTGAAGAAGGTTGGGGGATGGCTGGGTTAAACAGTCAAAATGTAATTGGCAATTGGTTGTATTGAATGTAATTTGTTGATGTTTCAATAAAAGATTAGTAAGAAAAATGGTCCACCTCTAGTCTGTTTCTGGACTTACATTTGAATTCATAAGACTGACTGCACGTTCACAGTCCGCACTAGAAGCTGGCTGGCGGTTTATTAACAAAGTGCTGCCGACTTCTATTGTTTATTGTTACAGTTTGTCAGCGTTCAAGTCACAATATAAATACGTCGTACAATGTTTCAAAGGAAAGGCTTTGGTATGTTTATTTATTTCATCATCATCACCGGGTGCCATACCAGTCTGAGCTCTGACTGCCTTGGCCCACACTCTCCTGTTTCGGGTCAAACATCGTACAATGTTTCAAAGCAAAGGTTTATTTATTTAGAAAATCCAAATAATATGCATTAACGCACAATTGATTACCGTCCTGAAGAAGGGGTTCGACCCGAAACGCCAATGTTTATTCATTTCCATTGATGTTGCCAGACCCGCTGAGTTCCTCCAGCATTTTGTGTGTTTGCTCCTAAAAAGCTGCAGATACCGGATACCTGAAAGTAAAAACTGAACTTTGGAAATATTTAGCTGGTCAGGCAGCGAATTGGATTAAAAACATTAAGTTCTCGTCAGAATCTGTCTCTGTTGGTTATCTCTGAATCAATTAATCAACTCTCTTTCTGTTTTTTATTCCGATATTTATCTGGGGTGCGTTCTTCCCCATTTCCATATTTGTTGTACCTTTTCCTTACGCGACATTCCGTAAATGTTGTGAAGCTATCGGTCCGTCCAGGTAATGGGATACGTAGCCAGCTTTACAATTTTAATCCTAATTATTAACCCTTCCTGGCCGTCTCCGTCACTACTGGGCAACCTGTTGGGTCCCCGCAGAGCGCGGCTGCACGCTGCAAAGTGGGGGAATGCGTGTACCCGTGTACAAGAACATCATCGCCATTCGCGTGCACGGGGATTCTGAAAGGGACGTGAATAATTTAGAGCTGAATCACTAATCACTTTGGTAAAGGAGGAAAATATCAGGGCTCAGGCATTAAAGTAACCCGGGCTGAGGACCGTGGGCTTCCTGTTGCTTCCTCACAGATCATATGAATTGTCAATTTAAAGCAAAGTCGGCCATTTGGCGCCTTTTACCTGCTGCACCATTCATTAAGTCATGGGTGATCTTTTATTTCAGCAGCACTGTCTTGCGCTTCATTCCTTTAACATCTGCAATCTCTGACTTCAATGTACTCAGGGAATGGAGGCGCACAGCCGCTCTCCGGTGACAATCGATCTTACAAAGGTCCATTGTGCGCTGCAGAGAGCTTGATCTGGAATTTCCAAACCCACAGTTGTTAACGCAGCTTAAATTATTGTACAGAGAATAAATTGCACAGGAATACAATTCTGGCAATTAGAGAACTCGCCCACAGTTCCTTTTATTCATTTAAATAGGATCAAAATACTATTGTTCAGTTCGATGGTGCGCAAGCCTGTTTAACCAGGTTTGTCTCAGATCCTAAATCATCACCATCAACATGTGCCGTGTGACATGACATGGGCGATCACGGTCTTCCATCTGTTTTTTGTAAACCTGAAAAGTTCTAATAAGCTTTTCAAAACCTTTGCTTGTCCATCCCTTGATGTGGCTCATGAATGTCATTGCTGTCAACTGCAACTTTTTTTCCCCTCATTTTTTCGCATCACTTCAAGATGTTCCAGGTTCTCTTTCCTCAGTACATGTCCCAGAAATCCCGCCTGCCATTTCCTGATTGATGATATCAGCTCTCTTCTTATTCCAGCTGTCTGCAACACTTCCTCATTTGTTACTCCGACCGTCCATGACATTTTCATCATTCTTCTCAAAAACACATTTTTGCACCTTTGAGACTTCCTCACTTTGATTTGATATTGTCCAAAGTCTGCTTCGATATGTTAGTGTGGAATGAATGTAACACCACAACACTGAGCTTTGTACCCATAGAAATGATGTTATTCTTTAGTATCCTGCTTAAACACTCAAACATGCATTTCGCAATCCCAATCCTCCTCCTAATTTCAACACCAACCCTCCAGTCAGATGCTTTTGTGCTCCCTGTATAATTGAATTTCGAAGTTCATTTAATTGTTTCATTGCCCTCTTTCAATTTGCATTTCTGTATTTCTTTCTTCTTTGTGACAACCATACATAAGAACATAAGAAATAGGAGCAGCAGTAGGCCATATGGTCTGTATAACCTGCTCTGTCATTCAATAAGATCATCTATGATCTGGCCAAGGACTCACCTCCACCTACCTGCCTTTCCCCCATAACCCTTAGTTCCTCTACTATGCAAAGATCTATCCAGACTTGTCTTAAATATATCTACTGAGGTAGCCACCACTGCTTCATTGGGCTGAGAATTCCACGGATTCACCACCTCTGGGAAAAGCAATTCCTCCTTATCTCCGTCCTACATCTATTCCCCCAAATCTTGACACTATGTCCCCTAGTTCTAGTCTCAACTATCAGTGGAAACAACTTTCCTGCCTCTGTCTTATCTTTCCCTTTCATAATTTTATGTTTCTGTAAGATCTCCTCTCATTCTTCAGAATTCCTGTGAGTACAGTCCCAGGTGACTCAATCTTTCATAGTCTAACCACCACCCCCACCCCCCCCCCCCCACATCTCTGGAATCAACCTGGTGAACCTTCTCCAAAACCAATATATCCTTCCTCAAGTAATGAGACCAGAAATGCACCAGCACTCCAGGTGCAGCCAGCTGGTTTCTCTGCTTCAGATAAGGAGTGGAACACTCCTATGATGAAATCAATATTAAAACAATGCCTTAAATCAAACAATATCCATTGAAAATTAAGTAAGATTCTGGCTTGCATTTCCACATGCCCTTTGCATGTCCCCTACATTTCTGCAACGTCTTTACTTTCTTATAAGGTTAAAGTCCACTACTCTCTGCAGCTTCATTGTTCCAGCTTATTCGAATTGCTGTACCAGACCACAATGTAACCATTCAGAACACTTTCAACAGTTTATCTTGTTAGGAATGTACCACAGCTCTGAGGGGCCGAAGGGTGCGGGGTAGCCCCCTCCTTTGTGAGAATTGCAAGATCACTATTGAGTCAGTTCGGGAGACTCAGGAAATGAGAGAAAGACATGCAGAATCCACGAAGAGTTGGAATGTGTCCTGGCCTCCGAAAGGCGGACCCATTGATACCGGCTATTGTCTCTTGGAGACGGACTTGTGTATTGAATCCTGTACGATGCATCGAAGCCCCCAGGCAATGAACCGAGGGGGAGGTTGGTGGAGGGATTGCATCATCCCAACCTGATTGACATCTGAGACCCTGTGAGTCAGGATAAAAGAGGGTCTGTGGGAACAGCCCCTCAGACACACCAGAAGAAACGCTAGCGATCCCGTAATAGCGGAAGCCGGTGGGAAGGCCATGTGCGTCCGTTTCCATTTGCCCCGGAATCAGTGGGCCTTTACCACGGAAGAATGGTTTTTAGCTAACAACGGGGAAATCAACTCCCAACGACTCTCGAGGGATTAATCTCTTAAAAGAAATGGGCAAGTTTTAACCCGTCTTTCTCTCCAACCAAAAAAGCTGCAGCTTGAATGAACTAAAGTGACTTTTATATTTCCATCGGACAATACATTATCCCCTTGACAATGATAGAGCTTTTTCTTATTGATTATTATTATACCTGCGCTTTTAGATTTAGTATTGACGACGTATATCATCTGTATGTTTGCATTGATATTTTTGTGTATTTTTATCAATAAATACTGTTAAAAATAGTACCATCAGACTTCAACGGACCTCTCTATCTTTGCTGGTAAATGACCCAGTTACGGGGTACGTAACAATCTGTATAAGTTTGTTAGAATGTTTGGTTGAGGGTAGCCATGGGAACACACGTGGGCCCCAGCTCTGCCTACCTCTTCATTGGCTACGTAGAACAGTCCATGTTTGAAGCGTTCCCCAACTCTTCCTCCACTACATTGAAGACTGCATTGGTGCTGCTTCATGCACCTATGCTAAGCTGATCGATTTTATCAACTTCCACCCCCACACTTAAATTCCACCTCTGACACCTCCCACCCCTTTTTTGATCTCTGGGTCTCCATCTCTGGCATCTCCCCCCTTCCTTCGCATTCTTGAAGAAGAGTCTTGGCATTAAACATTGACTATCTATTCATTTCCATAGACACTGCCTGACTTGCTGAGTTCCTCCAACATTTAGTGTGTTGTTTTGGATTTCCAGCATCTGCGTACTTTTTCGCAGCATCTGCGTACCCTGGTGTATGTATCTTAGCTGTCCAAAGGTTCCAGGGTTGAGTGAATAAACAATCAGATGGCATCTACTGTGAATTTGATATGCTGGCAGGCAAATTGGAGTGGATCCAAGTTACTTCTCAGTCAGGAGCTGATATGTTTCATTGCCGGCCTCTCAAAGCACTTCATCACAGTGGATATAAGTGCTACTGGACAATAATCATAGAGGCAGGTTACCACGTTCTTCTTAGGCACCAGTGTAGGTGAAGTTTGCTTGAAGCAGGTAGGTATCTCTGACTGCCAAAGCGAGAGGTTAAAGATCTGAGTGAACACTCCAGCCAGTTGATGAGAACAGGTCTTTAGTACTTGGCGAGTTACTCTGCCTGGGTTGTATGCTTTTTGGGGGTTCATCTTCCTGAAGAATGCTCACACTTCAGAGGCTTCAGAGTCTGAAATCTTAGGATCATCAAAGGTTGTGGGAGTTTGTGACGGATCCTTCATGTTTTAACTGTCAAAGCAAGCTTAGAAGGCATTGAGCTCATTTAGAAGTGAAGTCCTATTGTCACCTATGTCACTTGATTTTACTTTATAAGTGGTGAGAGCATTCAAGGCCTGCCACAACTGTGGAGCATCCCTTGTTGATTTAAGTTTAGTCCAGAATTTCCACTAAGTATGCCTGCAGAAAAGGAATCTCAGTGTTGGATGTGGTGATGTGTGTGCACTCTGATAACAAATTTAACTTTGAACTTTGAGGTGGCTTTACAGAGATCATACCTTGACCTCTTGTAACCTCCTTGGCCACCAGACTGAAATGCCTCTGATCTGACCCTCAGAGGATTGCGGAACTCATGGTTCATCCAAGGCTTCCAGTTGGGGAAGACTCTGAATAATTCTGTGGGGCAAACTCATCTACAACTGTTTTAATAGTGTTTGTAACAACCGTGGTGTTTTCATTCAGATCCACAGATGAATCCTTGAACACAGTCCAGTCTACCGATTCAATAAAATCTGGTAGTTGCTCCTCTGCATCGCGCAACCACCTCTTTGTTGCGCTAATCTCGGAAACTTTGTTCTTTAGCCTCTGCCTGTATGCAGGTAGGGGAAGGACAGCCAAGTGACCGGATTTCTTGGAATGTGGTCTGGGCATGGAATGGTAGGCATTTGTTATCTTAGGGAAACAGTGGTGTAGAGTGTTGGGTCCTCTGGTGATACAGGTTATATACGGATGGTACAGGGCAGGGATTTCTTCAAACAAATTGAAGTCCCTAACTATGACTTGAAATGTGCTGGGACAGACTGTTTCTTGTTTGGAGATGGCATCGTGCAGTCTCTCAAACACTTGACTATAGTAGGCCTCTGGTGGTATGAGAACTCCGGTGAGGATGACGGATGAACTCCCTGGATAAACAGAACTGATGGTGTTGGATCGTTAGCTGTTAAAGGCTGGGGGGAGCATGAGTTTGACAAAACCACCACATCGGAACACCAATGGGAGTGTATGGTAAAACACACGCCTCCTCCTTTTGGCGTTTCTGAACCGGCAGTTTGGTCCATCCTGTGAATCGAGAAACCTTTGGGGCTGATCAGCATATCTAGTGTGCACAGAATGTTGGCGTTGAGAACATTTCCCAAAAGCAGGCTGCCAGTGATGCTGCTGCAATAGGTTTATCAATACACCTGTATTTTTTTTTACATGACAATAAATTTGACTTTGAAGCACAGCCTTTGTGGCAGGATTTGTTATTGGCCCATTTAGGGATGAATAATGAGCGGGGAAACAATGGCCCATTGAGTTCAATGAAAATGGGGCCGGGAATCCTACAGCAGCGATGGTGCAGAGTGAATAGGTGCTGGGTCTGACTGAGAACAGCGATGGTGCAGAGTGAATAGGTGCTGGGTCTGACTGAGAACTCAGTGATGGTGCAGACTGAATAGGTGCTGGGTCTGACTGAGAACTCAGTGATGGTGCAGAGTGAATAGGTGCTGGGTCTGACTGAGAACTCAGCGATGGTGCAGAGAGAATAGGTGCTGGGTGTGACTGACAACTCAGCGATGGTGCAGAGTGAATAGGTGCTGGGTGTGACTGAGAACTCAGCGATGGTGCAGAGTGAATAGGTGCTGGGTCTGACTGAGAACTCAGCGATGGTGCAGAGTGAATAGGTGCTGGGTCTGACTGAGAACTCAGCGATGGTGCAGAGAGAATAGTTGCTGGGTGTGACTGAGAACTCAGCGATGGTGCAGAGTGAACAGGTGCTGTGTCTGACTGATTACAGCAATGGTGCAGAGTGAATAGGTGCTGGGTCTGACTGAGAACAGCGATGGTGCAGAGTGAATAGGTGCTGGGTCTGACTGAGAACTCAGCAATGGTGCAGAGTGAATTGGTGCTGGGTGTGACTGAGAACTCAGCGATGGTGCAGAGTGAATAGGTGCTGGGTCTGACTGAGAACTCAGCGATGGTGCAGAGTGAATAGGTGCTGGGTCTGACTGAGAACAGTGATGGTGCAGAGTGAATAGGTGCTGGGTCTGACTGAGAACTCAGCGATGGTGCAGAGTGAATAGGTGCTGGGTCTGACTGAGAACTCAGCGATGGTGCAGAGTGAATAGGTGTTGGGTCTGACTGAGAACTCAGCGATGGTGCAGAGTGAATAGGTGCTGGGTCTGACTGAGAACTCAGCAATGGTGCAGAGTGAACAGGTGCTGTGTGTGACTGAGAACTCAGCGATGGTGCAGAGTGAATAGGTGCTGGGTCTGACTGAGAACTCAGCGATGGTGCAGAGTGAATACATGCTGGGTCTGACTGAGAACAGCGATGGTGCAGAGTGAATAGGTGCTGGGTCTGACTGAGAACTCAGCGATGGTGCAGAGTGAATAGGTGCTGGGTCTGACTGAGAACTCAGTGATGGTGCAGAGTGAATAGGTGCTGGGTCTGACTGAGAACTCAGCGATGGTGCAGAGTGAATAGGTGCTGGGTCTGACTGAGAACTCAGCGATGGTGCAGAGTGAATAGGTGTTGGGTCTGACTGATTACAGCAATGGTGCAGAGTGAATAGGTGCTGGGTGTGACTGAGAACTCAGCGATGGTGCAGAGTGAATAGGTGCTGGGTCTGACTGAGAACTCTGCGATGGTGCAGAGTGAATTGGTGCTGGGTGTGACTGAGAACTCAGCGATGGTGCAGAGTGAATAGGTGCTGGGTCTGACTGAGAACTCAGCGATGGTGCAGAGTGAATACGTGCTGGGTCTGACTGAGAACAGCGATGGTGCAGAGTGAATAGGTGCTGGGTCTGACTGAGAACTCAGCGATGGTGCAGAGTGAATAGGTGCTGGGTCTGAGTGAGAACTCAGTGATGGTGCAGAGTGAATAGGTGCTGGGTCTGACTGAGAACTCAGCGATGGTGCAGAGTGAATAGGTGCAGGGTCTGACTGAGAACACAGCGATGGTGCAGAGTGAATAGGTGCTGGGTCTGACTGATTACAGCAATGGTGCAGAGTGAATACGTGCTGGGTCTGACTGAGAACAGCGATGGTGCAGAGTGAATAGGTGCTGGGTCTGACTGAGAACTCAGCGATGGTGCAGAGTGAATAGGTGCTGGGTCTGACTGAGAACTCAGTGATGGTGCAGAGTGAATAGGTGCTGGGTCTGACTGAGAACAGCAATGGTGCAGAGTGAATAGGGGTTGGGTCTGACTGAGAACTCAGCATTGGTGCAGTTTCTGTTCCTTTCTTAGTTCAGACTCTGAGAGTTACTGTAATGTCCTCTTGCTTTCTCTTTCAGCTGTGGAAGAAGTACGGCGATGTGGTGAGTTTAGAGTTTGGATGGACAAACCTGGTGGTGTTGAGTGGCTACAAGGCCCTGAAAGAGGCTCTGGTGAAGAAATCGGAAGACTTTGCGGACCGGCCCAACTTTCGAATCTATGAAAAGTTCTTTGAGCAGCACGGGGAAGGTGAGTGTGAGGCTGGGTGAAAGACTATTCTGGGTACCAGGTGGGAGGGATTGGGAACTGTTGAACTTTCAATGTTCTTTGTGAATGAGTAATGAGCCCAAAACCTCACCAACATTTTGGGGGAATGTCACTGTGCCCAGGGAAATGCAGCCAGTGGCTCTCGAGGGGATCAGCAGCTGTGTCCTCAGGATGATGAAAAATTATTGAAATGGCAATTGGTCCCGGAATATTGTCTCCCTTTCTCTCTGGACACACCAGTCACCAGATACAGTGAGTTCAGTACCGCTGCGGGTACTGCGGTCTCTGGATTTCCAGCTGAATTTCCCCTGGATGCACTGGCTCCAGTCTCCCAGGATACACCAGATACTGTGGCCCAGAGGGGCTGAGAGCTGGGGGATCTTGAACAAGTGCTGCCTGTGTGCACTTGATTTTCTGGTGATGATATATTACAATAGATTATGGTGGGTCTTTTGCATGCTAACCCAGATAGCTCAAAATATTGCACTGATTCTTTAGGATCTGGGTAAATAATCTAATTGTAAATTAAAATGAACCAGTTCTAGAAGTCAATGAACAGAGAAAGATGCCCTTCAATTGTTCAATAGTTCCATTTAATATCAGAGAAATGTATACCATATACATCATGAAATTCTTGTTCTTCACAGATATCTATAAAAGCAGAGGAGTTCCCCAAAGAATAAATGACAGTAAAACTGCTGGAACCCCAGAGAACCCCACTAGTCCCCCCTCCCACACACCAGTAGCAGCAAAGCAACAATGCTCCCCCACCCCCACTTACTTCAGCAAAAAAAAACATCAGCAACCTCCACCCACCAAGCAAACAATAGCAAACCCCCTATAAAGACCATGATCTGTAGTGCAGCAAAAACTCTAGGTGTGTCCTCACCAGTACCCTGTACAGTTGCAGCATACTCTCCCTGCTCTTAAATTCAATCCCTCCAGCAATGCAGCCCAACATCCCATTTGCCTTCCTGACAGCCTGCTGCACCTGCAAACCAACCTTTTGTGATTCATGCACAAGCACTCCCAAGTCCTCTCCACAGCAGCATGCTGCAATTTTTTACTATTTAAATAATAATCTGCTCTTTCATTTTTTCTTCCAAAATGGCTGACCTTGCATTTACCAACTTTGTACTCCATCTGCTTCACCCTTGCCCACTCATTTAACCTATCTATATCTCTCTGCACACTCTCCGTATCTTCTGCAGAATATGCTTCACCTCTCATTTTAGTAACATAAGCACCACATTTGGTACCCTCTTCAAGATTGTTCATGTACATCATGAAAAGTCATGGACCCAGCATTGACCACTGCAGCACACCACTCACCACTGATTGCCAACCAGTGTATCACCCATGGATCCCAACTCTCTGCTTTCTATTAGTTAACCAATCCTCTATCCATGCTGATGCATCACCCCCAATATTATGCGTCCTTATCTTATGGATAAGTCTTTTCTGTGGCACCTTATCAAATACCTTCTGAAAATCCAAGTAAATAATGTCCACCTGTTCCCCTCTATCCACTGCGCTCATTATATCCTCAAAGAACTCCAGTAAGTTTGTCAAACAGAACCTGTCTTTGCTGAATCCATGCTGTGTCTGCCTAATGGATCATTTCTCCCCAGTTGCCTTGGTATTTCTTTTTTAATGATAGTTTTAATGAGAGCATGCAATTTGTCGAGTATAGGGCCCCTAACTGCTGTTCAGTTGTTCCTAATATTCCATTTTCTCCCATGATACTTCAGTCTGTGGCACTGGCATAGAGTTGGCTCGTCCACAGGGCCCTGAACCCTTGAAATCTCGAAGGTGCACATGTCTTCTAAGCCGCGTCCTTGGGATTTCAGAAGCCATCCGGTTGTGAGCCCCCAGTAGAGGGTCTC
The DNA here is from genome assembly GCF_030144855.1 of Hypanus sabinus. Taxonomy (NCBI): domain Eukaryota; kingdom Metazoa; phylum Chordata; class Chondrichthyes; order Myliobatiformes; family Dasyatidae; genus Hypanus; species Hypanus sabinus. The sequence continues at coordinate 136,360,889 of NC_082711.1, forward strand.
ACCAACACAAAGAACCAAATTCTGAGGATAAATCCAGGTCAGGGTCTCCGACAGAACCCCATCAAACCTGAAAAGGAAAAAGAGAGAGGCCTCAAAGGTCGAAATTAAGCTGTTTCTGCACATGAACTCGAAGGAGTCGTGGTTAAGCACCATTGTAGCTCCGCCCTTTCTTATATCCTCAGCCCACCATCTCCATGGTGACCATCAATGTCCCAGTTCTTAGTCTGTAGCCTCTATCTTGCTATTTCAAGTGCTCATTTAGATACTTGTTGAAGGACTGTTTGAAAATGAAGATGAATAAATGACATTCCTGCTACACCCATCCAGGTATCGTGCTTGCAAAGTACGGAGACTGGTGGAAGCAGCAAAGGAAATTTTCACTCTTGACCCTGAAGAACTTTGGGCTCGGAAAGAAGTCCCTTGAATTGAGAATTGTGGAAGAGGCTGAATTTTTAATTCAAGGTTTTGAAAGTGAACAAGGTGGGTGATCCTGAGGAAGCAGCAGCTGTTCTTCGGTCCTCTGCTACTGTTGGTGTCTGGCACCTTGGTAAACCCTGTGTGTCACAGAAGGACAACAGGGCAGGGGCAAGCACCTGCAGTTCGGGTAATTGGTTTATTATTGTCACACTCAGATGATGGTGTGAGTGTGGAATGATCTGCTAGCAGAAGTGAAAAATGTAGTTTCTTTTTTTTGGTAATTTATCTTTTTATTGAAGTTCATCATCAAACAAGTATTTGTATAAGATGTATTTCAGATATTGTACATATATATCATATAATCATATATGTCACAAATCTCCACAAAGTATTTATCTGAGGGAGACACTTGTAGAAAAGAGCGAAAAGAAAAAAACAAGCAAAAGGAAAAAACTATGTACAAGTAGGGAGTGATCTTTTTTTTTTAACAACATATTCATTGATTTGTGAGAATAAAATCAGGCCTATGAGGCATTATGTAGTTAAACCATTTTCCCCAGTATGAATCAAATTGTTCCAGTTTATGATTAACAGATGCTGTTATCTTCTCCATTTTGTAAATGTCCATTGTAATTTCCATCCATGTATTTAAAGTTGGGCTCTCCTGTGATAACCATTTCCTAGTAAGAGTCTTTTTACCAGCCACCAACAGTACATTCATTAAATATTTATCTCTTTACAACCATTCTTGAGGTATATATCCAAAATATATGGTCTTGCTCTCTAAGGGTATTTCACATTTAAAGATGTCTTGCAGGGCATTGTGTATCCCCCTCCAATAGATTTTGATAATAGGGCAGTCCCAAAAATATGATAAAGATTTGCATTTTGATTTCCACAATTTCTCCAACAAACAGGGAGGTTATTATCAAAATGGGTTTTCTGAGAGGGTGTAATAAAATATCAAGTTTTTCCATCCAAACTCCCTCCATTTCTGTGATCTAGTACACTTCCATTGATACCTCCATATTATTGTCCATTCTTTCTCAGATATAATTATCCCTCCTTTCTTCTCCCAGTTTGTTTTAATGTATGAAGTTGAATGTGTTTTAAGATTTGACAACCCCTTATACATGCTTGAAATGATTCTACTACTGTTATCTGAATTATATGCTTTTCTAAATAGCTCTATCAAGCATGTACTTGCCTTGGTTACATTTTTAGGCATCTTATTAACATATTGTCGCATCTATAAATACCGATAAAAATATTGTTTTCTACTAGGTGTTTCTCTTTAAGCATTTCAAAACTGAACAGTGTTCCTTCTTTCATTATGTTGCAAAGAACTGCTATTCCTTTAGCTGTCCAGTCCTTAAATCTAGCATCCAATTTATTTGGTGTAAAATCCGAGTCAGATGCACACCATTTAAGAATTGCAATGTCTCCCTCTAGATTATAGACAATAGCCAATAGACAGTAGGTGCAGGAGTAGGCCATTCTGCCCTTCTAGCCATTCACTGTCATCACAGCTGATCATACACAATCAGTACCCTATTCCTGCCCTCTCCCCATATCCCTTGACCCCGCTATCTATAAGAGCTCTATCTAACTCTCTCTTGAAAGCATCCAGAGACTTGGCCTCCACTGCCTTCTGGGGCAGAGCATTCCACATATCCACCACTCTCTGGGTGAAAAAGTTTTTCCACATCTCAGCTCTAAAAGGCCTACCCCTTATTCTTAAACTGTGGCCTCTAGTTCTGGACTCACCCATCAGCAGGAACATGCTTCCTGCCTCCAGCGTGTCCAATGCCTTAATAAACTTATATGTTTTAATCAGATCCGCTCTCATCCTTCTAAATTCCAGTGTATACAAGTCCAGTCGCTCCAATCTTTCAACATATGACAGTCCAGCCATTCCGGGAATTAACCTTGTGAACCTATGCTGCACTTCCTCAATAGCAAGAATGTCCTTCCTCAAATTTGGAGACCAAAACTGCACGCAATATATTATATTAATTTCTTTTATAGTAGATTATATTCTTTTCTAGTAGTTTTCCTTATTTTAAGAGTCAATTTCACCCATGGGTTATCAATAGTATTTATGTACCTTTGCAGGTTGTTATCAGCCAAAATTGCTTGTATGGGGATGGGAAGTACCCACTCCTCAAAGTTTTTCCATTGAGCATCATATGATGGGTTGCACCAACATATCACAGCTCTCAACTGTGCTGCAAAATAATAATCTCTGAGAGAAGGTAGACCCCATCCCCCCTTTTCCTTTACTAATTGCAAAGTTTTGAGATGAACTCTAGGCCTTTTACCTTGCTAAATATACCTTGCTAACATCTTGTTCCATTCATTGAATTGATATTGATTAATTTCTATTGGTAGGGTCTGAAAGAGATATAACAGTCTGGGCAGTATATTCATATTAATAGACTCAATCCTTGAACTGAGACTGAAAAAAGGAATCAGGTTCCATCTTGCCATATCTTCCTTAAGGATCCCTAATTCTATGAATTGTGTTTTCTGCTATCTTTTTTTTCAGTTTCCACACCAGTATTTTCATAGATTTTGATCCACTTTCATATTGTCTCTTTCAGAAACATTAAATTTTTCCTGAGTTCTTGTGTAGCCAAACTATTAATTTCATTCCTATTTTTTAAAATTTCCCCTAAAGTATCCTGTGCCAAATTCAATTTGTGTTTTTTCTCTAGTTCCTTCAGCCTATTTTGTAATTCCTCTAATGTTTTATTCCTTATTTTTTTCTTATATGAAGATATCACTATAATTTTCCCTCTTAAGACAGCCTTCAGAGTGTCCCATAAAATGGGGGGTGAAACCTCTCCATTATCATTAAGTTCTAAGTAGAGACCAATTTCTTTTTTAATTTGTTCCTTAAAGTACGGATCATTGAGTAGACTTGAATTCAGTTTCCAAATAGTATTCTTTAGTTGTAGGTCAAAATCAACAGATAAATATATAGGTGCATGGTCACTTACATCTATTGTCCCAATTCCACAGGTGTTTATTTTGTCTTTTCCAAATGTTATGAAATAGTCTATTCTTGTATATACCGAATGTGGAGCAGAATAATGAGTGTAAACCCTTCTGTCGGGGAAAAGGTCCCTCCAACATCATCAAAAAGTGTATTAATTTTCTTATGTAAAGATTTTGTTTCATAGATTTTTCTATTCAAAGAGTCTGTTTGGTTGTAATTGTAAATTTAAGTCTCTCCCACATATCAGGAGACCTTCTGTTTCCACTACCATAATATCAGTAATTTTCTGAAAGAGACCAATATCACTTCCCGGGGGTGCGTATATATTCAATAGAGTAACTGAATTTCCGTCTATATTCCCCCTTACCAGAATATATCTGCCCTCTTTATCTCCCATTTAAATTTTCAAAATTTAGTTTATGTGAGATAAGAATAGCAACCCCTCTCCTATGTCCTGATTCATATGTGGAGAAAAACAAATTAGTGAAGCCCATTCTCTTTAGTTTTCTCTGCTCATTATCACTGAAACGAGCTTCCTGTAAATATACTACATGGGCTTGTTCTTTTTTTTAATTTTGGATAAAATTCTATTATGTTTGATTAAGTACCCATGGACATTAAAAGAAATGAATTTTACTTTGTCCTTAGCCACCTGTATTTATCCGTCAATGTATCATTGAAATTAGCGAAATAAAACTACTCCCTGAACAAATAAGAACCAAGAAACGCAAATAATGGCAAAAATGGCAACGAACTTGTGATTCCAAGGCTGAGGTCTCTAGTAGATGACCCTGCGCTGAGTTAGAGGAAATGTCTAGCCGTGGGGGATATCCCCTCCTACTTGTGAGTTGAGTGCCCCCATTGCAGTATTCATAAAAGTCAGTGAACAAATCCATTACACAGAAAAGATTTCCCTGTGTACTCCTCCTATACACGCACGCGCGCGCGTGCACACACACACACACACACACACACACATATATTACATACATAAACATATATATATATATATATATATTCTCATTTTGGTGGGGAAAAAGGAGTAAGCGGGCGAATAAAGAATAACAACTAAGTAATATAAAATCCACATTATAATTAGTATTTCTCGAGATAGGTATATCACCATCTACGTTTGTTTCCGTTTAGCTTCTCAACGTTTTTAAAGTTAGCCAAACCTTATGGCTCTTCTGGAGGGGGTGAGGGCTGTCTTTGGAAAACCCCCGGTCTCTTTCTGATATACTTCTCTCGGCCTCCTCCCGTCTCCTGCCATCTCGATTTTCGTACTATTTCCCAAGCGGAACGGGACAGACAATAGACAATAGGTGCAGAAGTAGACCATTTGGCCCCTCGATTCTGCACCACCATTCTGAGATCATGGCTGATCATTCACTATCAATACCCAGTCCCTGCCTTGTCCCCATATCCCTTGATTCCCCTATCCATCAGATATCTATCTAGCTCCTTCTTGAAAGCATCCAGAGAATTGGCCTCCACCGTCTTCCGAGGCAGAGCATTCCATACCTCCACAACTCTCTGGGAGAAGGAGTTTTTCCTCAACTCTGTTTTAAATAACTGACCTCTTATTCTCAATCCATGCCCTCTGGTACTGGACTCTCCCAACATCTGGAACATATTTCCTGCCTCAATCCTATCAAATCCTTTAATTATCTTAAACAATTCAATCAGATCCCCTCTCAATCTCCTCAATTCCAGCGTGTACAAGCCCAATCTCTCCAATCTCACTGCGTAAGACAGCCCTGCCATCCCAGGAATCAACCTAGTGAATCTATGCTGCACTTCCTCAATTGCCAGAATGTCCTTCCTTAAACCTGGAGACCAAAACTGTACACAATATTCCAGGTGTGGTCTCACCAGGGCCCTGTACAAATGCAAAAGGACATCCTTGCTCTTGTACTCAATTCCCCATGTAATAAAGGCCAACATTCCATTTGCCCTCTTCACTGCCTGTTGCACTTGCTCATTCACCTTCATTGACTGATGAACTAGGACTCCTAGGTCTCTTTGCATTTCTCCCTTACCTAACTCTACACCGTTCAGACAATACTCTGCCCTCTTGTTCCTGCTTCCAAAGTGGATAACTTCACATTTATTCACATTGAATGACATCTGCCAAGTATCTGCCCACTCACCCAGCCTATCCAAGTCTCCCTGTATTCTCCTAACGTCCTCTTCGCATGTCACACTGCCGCCCAGTTTAGTATCATCAGCAAACTTGCTGATATAGTTTTCAATGCCCTCATCTAAATCGTTGACATAAATCGTAAAGAGCTGTGGTCCCAATACAGAGCCCTGTGGTACCCCACTAGTCACCTCCAGCCAGTCCGAGAAACACCCATTCACTGCTACCCTTTGCTTTCTATCTGCCAACCAGTTTTCTATCCATGTTGAAACCCTGCCCCCAATGCCATGAGCTCTGATTTTACTCACCAATCTACTATGTGGCACCTTATCAAATGCCTTCTGAAAATCTAGGTACACTACATCCACTGGCTTACCCTCGTCTAACATCCTTGTTACACCCTCAAAAAACTCCAACAGATTAGTCAAGCATGATTTGCCCTTGGTAAATCCATGCTGGCTCGGCCTAATCCTATTACTGCCATCAAGATGTGCCACTATTTCGTCCTTAATAATGGACTCAAGCATCTTCCCCACGACTGACGTTAGGCTAACAGGGCGATAGTTCTCCGTTTTCTCCTTCCCTCCCTTCTGGAAAAGTGGGATAACATTAGCCACTCTCCAATCTTCAGGAACTGATTCTGAATCTAAGGAACATTGGAAAATGATCACCAATGCATCCGCAATTTCCTGAGCAACCTCTTTTAGAACCCTCGGATGCAGACCATCTGGACCCGGGAATTTATTAGCCTTCAGTCCTATCAGTCTACTCATCACAGTTTCTTTCCTAATGTCAATCTGTTTCATATTGCTTTTTTAGTTAAGATCTGCTGTTCCTTAAAACTTGCCCAATCATCTGTATTCCCACTCATCTTAGCCCTGGCATACTTCTTTTTCTTTAATGCTATACAATCTCTGACTTCCTTTGTCAACCACTGTGGCCCCTTCCCCCTCTTTGAATCCTTCCTTCTCATTGGAATGAACTGCTTTTGCATCTTTTGTATTATCCCCAAGAATATCTGCCACTGCTGATCTACTGTCTTTCCTGCCAGGGCATCCGCCCATTTAACTTTGGCCAGCTCTTCCCTCATGGCTCCGTAGTCTCCTTTATTTAATTGCAACACTGACACCTCTGATCTGCCCTTATCCCTCTCAAATTGTAGATAAAAACTTATCATGTTATGATCACTACTTCCTAATGGCTCCTTTATTTCAAGATCACTTATCAATTCCTGTTCATTACACATCACCAAGTCCAAAATAGCCTCGTTCCTGGTTGGCTCAAGCACAAGCTGTTCCAAAAATACATCCCTTAGACACTCCACAAACTCCCTATCCTGGGGTTCTCCTGCATGTTGAAATCTCCCATAACGACTGCATTACCTTTAGCACATGCCAATGTTAACTCCCTAATCAACTTGTACCCAATATCCACGCTACTGTTTGGGGGCCTGTACACAACACCCATTAGGGTCTTTTTACCCTTACTGTTCCTCAGCTCAATCCACACAGACTCTACTTCCCCTGTTCCTAAGTCACCCCTTGCTAAGGACTGAATCTCATTCCTCACCAACAGGGCCACCCCACCCCCTCTTCCCATATTTCTGTCTCTACGATAGCACGTATACCCTGGTACACTCAATTCCCAGGCCTGATCCCCTTGCAGCCAGAACTTCCATCCGGCTAATTGCGCCTTGAATTTTGATGACCTTCTCAAGATCACCCAAACCTTCTACACATTTAACCCCATGCTCCTTCTGACCAACCCTCTGTACATGTAACTTTTCCAACACATGTTCTGTCTCACCTTTCTCCTTTACACAATTAATATTTGGGAAACGTGTATTCCCCACCTGTCCCTTATCCTTCATCATATCATCTTCTCTCGTATTCTGGATCCCTGCCCCCTGCACATCTAGTTTAAACCCCCCCGAGCAGCACTGGCATACACTCCTGCAAGAATGTTAGTACCCCTCCAGTTCAGATGTAGACCGTCCCTTCGAAACAGATCCCAACGTCCCTGGAACAAAGACCAATTATCCAAAAACCTGAATCCTTCCTTCCTGCACCATGCTCTCAGCCTCGTATTAATGTGCATAATCATTCTATTCTTTGCCTCACTCACACGTGGCACAGGTAGCAATCCCGAGATTGTCACCCTGGAGGTCCTGACTTTCAGCTTCACTCCTAACTCCCTGAACTCTCTAAGCAGGACCCCCTCACTCACCTTACCTACATCGTTGGTCCCTACATGGACCACTACATCTGGGTTCATGCCCTCGTTCTCAAGAATAGCCTGCACCCGATCTGAGATGTCCCGGATCCTGGCACCAGGGAGGCAACATACCATCTGAGACTCCCGATCTGCCCCACAAAATCTCCTATCTGCCCCCCTGACTATAGAATCCCCTAAAACTATCGCTCTCTTCTCTTCCCTCCTCCCCTTCCTAGTTGAGGGTTCAACCTCTGTGCCAGAGGCAGGACCACTACAACTCATTCCTGGTAGGTCATCCCCATCAACAGTATCCAGTATGGTATACTGATTGTTAATGGGAATGGCCGCAGGCCATTAATTCCGCTGCCAGGCTTTCCCTCGGTTTGATCACGCTGACAGGCAATCCTCTGGACTTCATGTCTGGAGTCACCTCTTCCACTGTCTGGTACAGTTGGATCCCATCTTGATAAAACACTCAAAGTTTAGCAGGGTACGGAGTTTGAAATCTAATCCTTTCTTGTTTTAGTATTTGCTTGACTTCAGAGTATTCTTTACGTTTCTGCAGGTCCACGGGGTGGGGATAATCTAGGTTGAAATATATTAATTTATCATCTAAAAACACCCTCTTCTTTCCCCAGGCCGTTCGTAGAATATCCGCCTTTGTACTGTATCAAAGGAATTTAATTTTTATTGAGCGTGGCTTATCTGCTCTATCTCGGGTAGGCTTCAGGATGAGTGCACGATGCGCGCTCTCAATTTCCAGCTCCATAGTCGAGGGAAGCTCCAGCATGTCCCGCAGCAACTTTCCAAGAAACTCCGTCATAGACAAGCCCTCTGCTCCTTTGGGAACGTTGCATATTCTGATATTTTTCCATCGTGATCTTCCCTCCAGGTCAAGCAGTTTGCCTTCTTGTTGATGTAATATTTTTATCGTCTTACTTAGTATCCATTCCAAGTTTTGAACGCAATCTTCCACCTTCTCAATTCGAATCTCTGCCACTGCTAATTTTTGATTGATGTTGGTGAGTTCTGACTTAATATCATGTAGCTGCTGTTGTATATCTTTCTGGAACATCTTTATCTCTTTCAAAATTTCAATCATATTTGCTGCTTCGCCTGAACGAGGCCCAGCGTCCCCTCACTAGCACGCGGTCGGGTAGGAGAGCCACTCGCTGCTCTCCTCTCGGCCGCAGGCTCCACAGTGTCGCTTTTTTATTTCCGTTCTTTTTCCTCATTCTTGCCCCTCTTATCAGTTGATATATTTTTGAAAAATATTATATTTGATCAGTTAACGGGGCTTAATACATGTTTTTCCGGAGGAGCTAGTGACTTAAGTTGCCATTCTTAATGATGACGTCACCAGAAAACCGAAAGAAGTAGTTTCAATTGCAACTTTTAAGAGACATTTGCACAGATCAATTGATGAGAGGGGTGTGGAGGGCAGAGGTCTGATGCAGGTAGATGGACTAGACAGAAGGCCAGGTTTCTATGGGTTAGATGGGCTGAATGCCCTGTTTGGGTGTTGTAGTTCTCTATGGGATGTACGAAGATACAGTCTAATACTTTGCTTTCTTGCATCCATCCATACAGACCATTTCATCACACCAAGGGAAAATACAGCAATGCAGAATGTAGTGTTACTGTGTCAGAGAGTGCAGTGCAGGTAGGCAATAAGGTAGATTGTGAGATGAAGAAATCATCCGATGATACGAGAGGCCCGTTCAATAGACACACAACAGTGAGATAGAGGCTGTCCTGGAGTCCGGAGGTATGTACCTTCAGGCTGTTAGATCTGCCCAGTGGGAGGGGAGACAAGAGGGAATGTTGCCTTCTCCACTGTCCTCTACATGGGCATTTCAAAGGGATTGACCATTTCAGCTCAAATCATCTCCAGTTTCCTAATGTTTTTGCCAATGGAAAGAGGGGCTTTGGAATCAGAGCTATCACCCAGGGTGGAGGATGTGTTAATGTTTAATCTGTCCCTTTAAGGTGTAACAGGCCCTCCTGTAGAGGAATGAAGCTCTGTCAGCTGCTTCTGTTGGTGTTCAGAAGCAACTGGCAACTATTTCTATTGATGTTGCCCTTCCATCAAAGTGAAGTAGCTCCAAATTGCTTCATAGGAGAGTACCCAGATCAAAAGCACCAAATTAGTCAACAGAGGAACATTACGCAATGTGAGCAAACACTGGATCAAAGGTTTCCAGAGGTTCAGAGCTGGAAATGACCTGGGTGAATGGACACACAGAGAGGGAACTGAATATCCCTCCCTTATAGTTGATTTCAATGTTGGGTTTTACTCATAAGGCATCCCCTTAACTCTTGATTCTCCTGTAGCCCAAGTGAATATAGAACTGAGGCAGTGGAAGGTGCAGCTTATGTTGTAATAAGGAAAATGGCAGAAGGCTCTGGAGATTGGGCAGAAGAACAGTTCCCAGTGAGTTATAGTGCAGGAGAAAGTGGCAGAGATTGCAAAAGTTGAAAGAGGCTGAAAGAACTAATTTCTTATCATTTATTCAGGTCTCCCTTTTGATCCACATTTCCATTTAACTTATGCGACCTCGAATATCATCTGCTCAATTGTCTTTGGTGAACGCTTTGAATACAGTGATAAGAAGTTCCGTAGACTTTTGCACATACTTGAAGAAAGCTTTGTGTTGGATGGTGGATTTTGGGGTCAGGTAAGGACTGTTCATTCAATAATTCACAAACACTTGTGGACAGTGTAGGCTTCTGCCTTATTAGTCAGCCTTAAATTTCCATCAGTCTGTAGTGGTGCAGAGAAAAGAATGGAGTCATTAATGCAGGTGGACAACCTGCAGCTGAGCCCACCAGTTCTGATACAAACAGAAGAAGCAAGTTATCTGAAACTGTTGTCTTTGATGTTGGTTCCAGAAGGTAGGAACAGGACTGGATGGAAGTTGAGGTGATATTCCTTAAGCTGATGTATCAGTGTTGGAGGCCACAGACAGATTGTTCAGAATGGAAGACTAAACTTATGATTTTTCTCTCTCTGACACCACTAACACTGTCTGATATGCTGGATATTTCCTATTTGTACATGTTCCTCCCTCTGTCTCTCTCCATCTCTCCATCCTTGATAATCAGTTGGCTTTGATGACAGTCAATAAAACCATCAGTTGACAAGTTCACCTTATTTCTTTTGCCCAATTAATCCACCTGTACATACATCATTTCTGCAATCTGCAATTTTAAACCAAAGTTTTCTCTCTTTCACAACTCTAAGTTCCAGACAAAGTCTACCTTTCTGAAAGTACCCCGGCCTGCTGAATGTTTCCAGCATTATCTGTTTTTATTTCGGATGTCTAGCGTCTGGAGGTTTTACTTTGAGTTTTCCAAAGTTCTGAAGACAGATATCTTGTGAAATATTAGCAAGTGGTGGAAATAGAGCAGAAGTCAGGAAAGGATACCTTAAAGGAAAGACATCAGGGTTAGAATTGGGTTTCTGAGTAAAGAGACTCGGTCCTTGTACTTGTGCTGCTCACAGCTGAGGGGAATGAAGAAATGCATTACTGTGTCCTGAAGGTGTTGGGGTGGGAAGGATGGTGATAACACAAATTATCTGGGGTGAGCTGTCCTCAGGTTCAGCTTTCAGAAGATACCTGCACTACAAGCAGGGGGGCGAGCTTCCAAACTGGCACCCATCAAAAGAGGAGAATAGTTTGCTTGGCACACATAGAACAGTTTGGCAAAGGAACAGATCCACACTGCCCACCCACCTCCCCCAGCAGTACATTCCAGGCTCCCTCCACTCTTTGTAAACTAAACATATCCTGCACATCTTTAAACTTTTCCTCCTCTCAGCTTAGATACAGGCCCTTCAACATCTTTACCCTAGGAAAACATACTCATAATCTCATATCTGCTCATAATTTTATAAACTTCAGTCAGTTCTCCTCTCAGCCTCTGATGCTCCAGTGAAAGCAGTCCAGGTATAATCCAGTCCAGATCGTGGGGTGTCTGCCCCAGATAAAGAAAGTACTGCTACCACTAACGTGATAGTTACTGTTGTAGGCCTCTTGCCCTTAATTACTTGATCGACCGCTCAAGAAACATCCAAAACTAGCTGATATGTTGAAGCCCAAACATATGTGAGATCAGAGTGTGAGAAATGTGTCACCGTCTGTGGAATTATTGTGACAACCCTGTGAATCTTAATGATATTCAGACAATCAATATTTATTCTGAATAAAGAAATTCAGTAAATCATTTAAAATTTGACCTTTATAATTCTAATGAGGCAATGAGTTACTTGTGTTAATGTGCAAATTTGTAAGGAGGTAGCAGATATTTGTAGTATGCACAGTGTTGTGATTGTGGGAGATTTTAGTTTTCCACACATAGACTGGGAAGCCCATACTGGGAAAGGGCTGGAATGTTTGGAGTTTGTAAATTGTGTGCAGGATAGTTTTTTGCAGCAATGCATAGAGATACCAACTAGAGAATGTGCAATGTTTTGATCTCCTGTTAGGGAATGAGATATGTCAGGTGACGGAGGTACGTGTTGTGCAGCACTTCGGGTCCAGTGATAAGTTTCAATACAATTATGGAAAAGGATAGGACTGGACCCAGAGTTGAGATTTTTGATTAGAGAGAGGCTAACTTTGAGGAGATGCAAAAGGATTTAGAAGGAGTGGATTGGGACAATTTGTTTTATGGGAAGGATGTAATAGAGAAATGGAGGTCACTTAAAGGTGAAATTTTGAGGGTACAGAATTTTTATGTTCCTGTTAGGTTGAAAGGAAAGGTTAAAAGTTTGAGAGAGCCATGGTTTTCAAGGGATATTGGAACTTGTTTCAGAAAAAGAGAGAGATCTACAATAAATATAGGCAGCATGGAGCAGATGAGGTGCTTGAGGAATATAAAGAATGTAAGAAGAATCTTAAGAAAGAAATTAGAAAAGCTAAAAGAAGATGTGGGGTAGCTTTGGCAAGTAAGGTGAAAATAAATCCAAAGGGTTTTTACAGTTATATTAATAGCAAAAGGATAGTGAGGGATAAAATTGGTCCCTTAGAGAATCAGAGTGGACAGCTATGTGTGGAGCCAAGAGAGATGGGGGAGATTTTGAACAATTTCTTTTCTTTGGTATTCACTGAGGAGAAGGATATTGAATTGTGTAAAGTAAGGGAAATAAGTAGGGAAGTTATGAAAACTATGACGATTAAAGAGGAGGAAGTACTGGCGCTTTTAAGGAATATAAAAGTGGATAAATCTCTGGGTCGTGACAGGATATTCCCCAGGACCTTGAGGGAAGTTAGTGTAGAAATAGCAGAGGCTCTGACAGAAATATTTCAAATGCCATTAGAAACAGGAATGGTGCCAGGGGATTGGTGTATTGGTCACGTTGTTCCATTGTTTAAAAAGGGTTCTAAGAGTAAACCTAGCAATTATAGGCCTGCAAGTTTGATGTCTGTGGTGGGTAAAGTAATGGAAAGTATTCTTAGAGATGGTATATATAATTCTCTGGATAGACAGGGTCTGATTAGGAACAGTCAACATGGATTTGTGTGTGGAAGGTCATGTTTTGACAAATCTTATTGAATTTTTTGAAGAGGTTACTAGGAAAGTTGATGAGGGTAAAGCAGTGGATGTTGTCTATATGGACTTCAGTTAGGCCCTTGACAAGGTTCCGCATTGAAGGTTAGTTAGGAAGGTTCAATCTTTAGGTGTTAATATTGAAGTAGTAAAATGGATTCAACAGTGGCTAGATGGGAGATGCCAGAGAGTAGTGGTGGATAACTGTTTGTCAGGTTGGAGGCCGGTGATTAGTGGTGTGCCTCAAGGATCTGTCATATACATTAATGATCTGGATGATGGGGTGGTAAATTGGATTAGTAAGTCTGCAGATGATACGAAGATAGGTGGCGTTATGGATAATGAAGTAGGCTTTCAAAGCTTACGGAGAGATTTAGGCCAGTTAGAAGAGTGGGCTGAAAGATGGCAGATGATGTTTAATGCTGATAAGTGTGAGGTGGTAGGAATAATCAAAATAGGACATACATGGTAAATGGTAGGGCATTGAGGAATGCAGTCGAACAGAGTGATCTTGGAATAATGGTGCATAGTTCCCTGAAGGTGGAATCTAATGTGGATAGGGTGGTGAAGAAAGCTTTTGGTATGCTGGCCTTTATAAATCAGAGCATTGAGAATATGAGCTGGAATGTAATGTTAAAATTGTACAAGGTATTGGTGAGGCTAAATTTGGAGTATTGTGTAGAGTTCTGGTCACTGAATTATAGGAAAGGTGTCAACAAAATAGAGAGAGTACAGAGAAGATTTACTAGAATGTTACCTGGGTTTCAGCACCCAAGTTACAGAGAAAGGTTGGACAAGTTAGGTCTTTATTTTTTGGAATGTAGAAGGTTGAGGGGGGACTTGATAGAGGTATTTAAAATTATGAGGGGGATAGGTAGAGTTGACGTGGATGGGCTTTTTCCATTGAGAGTAGGGGAGATTCAAACAAGAGGACATGAGTTGAGAGTTGAGGGGCAAAAGTTTAGGGGTAACATGAAGGGGAACTTCCTTACTCAGAGAGTGGTAGCTGTGTGGAACGAGCTTCCAGTAGAAGTGGCAGAGGCAAGTTCGGTATTGTCATTTAAAGTAAAAATGGATAGTTATATGGACAGGAAAGGAATGGAGGGTCATGGGCTGAGTGCAGGTCAGTGGGACTAGGTGGGACTAGGTGACAGTAAGCATTCGACATGGACTAGAAGGGCCGAGATGGGCTGTTTCCGTGCTGTAATTGTTATATGGTAATAAATTCATCCATGTTAGCTAATTAATGTATTTTTAAAAAGCCATAAAACTTGGTAGCTGAAAGGAACATGTTGCAATTCACTATTAGATTGATGATTGTAGTTAATATTTAGATGGTTGGCAATGAAATGGATGTCCGTTAGTAAAGCCTCTGGGTTAGTTTTTTTTGTGAAGATGGCTGTCAGTTGTAGGAAATTTCAGATCAGTCTCATCACTGAAAAGATCGAAGTGTGGTGAGGTAGGCAGCTGGAGGAGGGAAGAGTAGGAATATGCACAGAGGCTGGGAGGTGAGAAGTGGAAGTGACAGATGATTGAATCTGATGGGAAAGTCAAGTGAGGGAGGAGAGAAGAGGAGAGGACCCAAGATATGGGTAGTTGGACTGGTTGGAGGAAGGGAAAGAAACTGTATGAAGGGAGTTACCTCCACTTCCTATTCCTCCATCTGCGTACACCAACCCAAACCCACATCCCTCACCTAAATCCACCTCACATTTGCCTGCTCTTGCTCCACACCATCCGTTCATCTCTTTTACTAGCCTTTTCTCTTCAATCTTTCAGTCCAAGTGCAGGGTCTCAATATCAACCCACACACGAGATATCCCTCTCCCAACATTGCTGTTGTTTCTGTCTGTCAATTGAAACTTCATTTTCTCCACATACTGGAGGTGTTGGAGCCTTATCTACTCTGACCTTCTCCCCGAGCTGGATTTGCTGATGGGACCCACCCACCCCGTCCCATTTCCGGATTTTTCTTTATGTTTATCCATTTTGGGCTCCAGTCACTTGGACAGGCAGTATGGCCTTTTCAATGTATACTGAATAACAGCCTTTTTTTTAGATGTGCCAACTGTCACTCAAAGCTGGATCCTCCCTCCAGGGGAAGCACCAGACTGTTGTAGTAAGATTGTAGTCAGCTGCCTCAATGAGCCGTCTTCCAAGCTGCCTGTATTCTGCCGATTGACACAAATATTGAAGGAGATTTCAGTTTAATGTCCACACTGTTGGTCACCACTTGCACTCACCCTTTGGACAGTTGGTCAAAGTTTGTACTGTCCTAAGCTAGATACAACAAATGTTGCCATGCAAGCACAGAGGTAAGATGCTGTACTTGCAGAAAGTTCCCTTCATCTCTCACACTGGGACTTTGGTGCCAGATTAATTGATTTTCCCAGTCTTCGGGTATTGCAAAAAATATATGTGGCACAATAACTTGTCCAGTGAAGATTAAAGGGAGAGGCACAGTTAGGCACAGGAGTACATTCAACCAGAGACTCATTCCACTGAGATGCAACACTGAGCGTCATAGGAAGTCATTCCTGCCCGTGGCCATCAAACTTTATAACTCCTCCCTCGGAGTGTCAGACACCCTGAGCCAATAGGCTGGTCCTGGACTTACTTCCACTTGGCATGATTATCTTATTATTATTTAATTATTTATGGTTTTATATTGCTATATTTCTACACTATTCTTGGTTGGCGCGGCTGTAACAAAACCCAATTTCCCTTGGGATCATTAAAGTATGTCTGTCTGTCTGTCTGTCTGTCTGTCTGAGAGCAGGAAGTGGATTCAGGAAAGCAATACACACATAAAGCTGGAGGGACTCAGCAGGTCAGGCAGCACGTATGAAAGTGAATAAACAGTCAAAGTTTTGGACCGAGACCCGGCTTCAGAACTGAGGAAGAGTTTCAATGGAACAAAAGGCTGATAAATGAACCCTGTGGGCCAGGCAGCATCTGTGGAGGGAATATGGTAACTGATATTTCAAGTCGAGACACTTCACAAAGCACCTCCACCCAACTCTTTCTCTGCTATGTTATCAACTGTATCGGTTTGTTTCCTGCACCTATGCAGAACTTGTTAACTTCAACTTTCCTACCAACTTCCAGCCTATCCTCAAATTAACTGGAATTATTTCCCACTCCTCTCTACCTTTTCTTTGCCCCTCCGTCTCCACTTCGGGAGGCAAACTATCCACTGACATTTGCTGAATTTAGCTGAAGGTCACGACCGGAAGCCTCAACTGTCCATTTGCCTCACGGATGCTGCACGACGTGTTGAGTTCCCGCAGCAGTTTGTTCTTCAGTCCGCACTCCAGCACCTGCAGTCTCTTGTGATTTGTGCTTTAAGGGAGAAAATGAATCTGGGCTCCAGAGAGTTTAACAGACAAGTGGGATTTTGGAGCTTCTGTGTGTGGAATGAAGTGTGAAACCAGGGTCCCAATGCATCTGGGGGCTGGGAGGGGGACAGTGAGACCTGGAGCCCCAAATATCAGGGGGTAGTAAAATCTGGGGCCACAACATATCAGAGGTGCAGTGTGAACCAGGACCTAAAGTATTAGAGGGACAGTTGGAACTGGGACACAATGTGTCAGAGGTGTGGTGGGAACTGGGGCCCAGTGAATGTAGAGGGGCTGTGAGAATCTGCTAGAGGCTAAGCTGTCAGTTTTTCAAATAGTCAGATAGATTATTGTATCTGGCTTCCCCAATCCAGCTCATCTTATCCTGCCTTGATTCTGTATTTCTGTCAAAATTGAAATTTCTGTTCATTATTTTAAGGAACGTCAGAGAGCTGAAGATGATGTATTTAATTTCTAACTCTGTCTCTGTTGCAGTTGGTGAATACGTTCCCCTTCCTGTATTACCTCCCAGGACCGCAAAATAAAATATTTCAAAATCAGGACAAAATGGCTCAATTTTTGCAAGAAATAATCACAAGTCACAAGGAATCATGGGATCCAAATTATACCAGGGACTTTATTGATGCTTTCTTAACACAACAGGAGAAGGTAGGTGGTAATTACTGAAGCATCCGAGAGGCAGTGTTTTGTGTCCTTGTATTTCCCACCTTTCTCCCATTGCTGGTCCTTAGCAGGAAACGTCACTGCAGCATCCCACACTCAGTACTTGTTTAGGTAGCAAGACCACATCAGCTTTCCTCAGGTTCTCACTTGTCTAAACTTTGTGGCTGAAAACCCACAAGAAATCATCCTTGTGAGCTCCCCAGGACATACTCACCTTTCAGAGTCCTACAGTACAGAGGCTGCCTCTCTGCTCAACTCACCCATTCTGATCGAGATGCCCAACTCTGCTAATCCCAATCCCTTATTCCTTTCCTTCCTTGTACTTCCAAATAATGCTGTAATTCCACCCACCTCTACCACTTCCTCTGGCAGATCGTTCTATATTCTCACTATCCTTTGTGTAGAAAATCTCTTGCAAATTTTCCCCTCTCATCTTAAACCAATGTCCCCTAGTTTTATGCTCCTAACTCTGGGGGGAGCATTGTGACTATCCGCCTTATCAATGCCCTGATAAAACTCTATAATATCACCCCTCAGCATCCTGTTATCTGGGAAGCCTATCCAATCTCTCCTTGCCTTCCTTTCCTAGAGATTCCTGACCAGAACTGCACGCTCATTGATATGTCACCACAATGTGAAACTCTTTAAAGCAGGTTGACTGACTTCAGCACTATTCCTGCAAAATAATCCTTCAGTTCTATCCATTAACACTACTTTCCCTAACTGCATCTTAGGTGAGGAACACACCGAACACAAGCTTCCTGGAGAACAAGATGATTGGGACATTACTAAGCCTCTTTGCTGCAGGTACAGAGACCACGTCCACCACCCTAAGCTGGGGCTTGCTCTTCATGGTGTTACATCCAGATGTGCAGTGTAAGTAGAACAACGTCTCTGCCAGGCCCATTACCAGCCATGCATTGGTGTGAATGGAAGGTGTGGAGAAAGGGTGCAACAGTACCAGAGAGGGTGAAGAATGTTATTAGTAAAACTATTAATTTTCAGGCTAAAGATCCAAATATTAACAACAGCATTTGAATCTCTAAGTTAATGAAAACCCATTGTTTAAGTGCTACTCACCTGGCATTTCTATGACTTTTCTACATATGGATTGGTTGCTGTACATCCTAACATACAACAGTGACGACATTGCCAAAGTTTCCCTCAGTAATAGGACACATTGGGACTTTTGAGTGGATGAAAGATATGAGTAAAACACGAGTTCCTCCTTTCAGTGAAAGCTTGAAAACTGTTCTTGTTTTGTTCCTGCAGCTCAGGTTCACGAGGAGATTGACAGAGTGATTGGGAAGGGTCGAAGGCCAAGGTTGGAAGACCGGGAGGAGATGCCATTCACTAACGCTGTTATCCATGAAACACTACGCTTAGGGAATATTGTTCCGATCTCAGTGGCACATGAAACGTACAGAGATACCACAGTCATGGGTTACACCATCCCAAAGGTACAATCTGGAGCTAATCTTAATCGTTCCCTTTCTGACCTTCAATTCTCTGAATGATCTGAAAGCAGTTACCTAAAAATTGGGCTTCAGATGTTGTTCATGTGCAAAGTGGGAAATAATACCCAAAGGAGTTTCTACAAACAATTGTGAGGTTATCGTGAAGTACCTGAAAAGTATCTGTGTGGTTCACAGAGAACTATGCAGTAAAATGTGAACTATTTCACAAGGCACACAACCCACTAAGAGGAATGATATCCACTCTGCTACACATCAAACCCACGAGAACATCAGCCCTCAAAGACACTTTCCCAGTAAGCAGAAACAGCGCCCGTACGTAGTGACAGGACGAGTCAGTGGTATGGGGGAGGTACTTCAGTTTAAGGTCTTTAATCACTGACATTTACTGTGAAGTTTGTCGTTCTGTGGCAGTGGAAGACAAAAACAATACTATAACTAACAAAATATATAAGTGCAAAAGTAAATAATGAGGCAATACAAATGGCTTACCCCTCTAATCCTATCCATTCAACTAACTGGCAAAAGGTCTCTCAAATGTAATTACAGTTCCTGTCTCTGGCAGCTTATTCCAGATACGGTGATAAATGTCCCCTGCAGATCCCGTTTAACCCTCCTTCCTCTCACCCTACAGCAGCGTCACAGGCCACAGTGTCAGGCTGATGAGTTGCTAAGGTGGGAAGAGAATGGAGGATGGAATTTAATCCCCATAAATGAGCTTCTGGAGGCTTATTGGACAGTGTTGGACAGTCTTCACTTTCAGTTGGGGATAGGTAAATATTGGAAATAATTGAGATAATCAAGGAATTTGTGCAGGAGGTGAGATAAGACCTGGGGTCGATCTGTCACAATCAAACTGAATGGCAGAGAAGGCTTGAGAGAGTGAGTAGCCTACTCCCACTCCTATTTTCCTGCATCCTTATGTTTGTCAGTAAACATTTTTATTCCATATTTCATTCTGGATCTCCCACTTGCTCACTGGAAATCCCATTTACTCCCTCTGGATCATGTACAACTTTCCCCTTCCCCAGCTGGTGTTCTGATCTCACTTCTCTTAGCCTGTCTAGTTAGGAATCCCACTACTCCTCCAGGCAGTGAGAACAGCGAGAAGAGTTTAAAAGGAGACAGCCTTATAGAGCGGGGTCAGAGGAGTGGGTGACAGAGTAGAGGGAGACAGAGTAGGAAGGCTTTGGCTCAACGGGGCTTAGGCGATAACGCTTTGAGGTGAGGTAGGTTGCCTGTGTAGAATACAGACAGGAAGTATGTGTGTGAGGCCTGTGTTTTGTGCTTAGTGTTAGATGTGGGAGGTCCGGGAGACTCCCAGCCTCCTTGACAGTCACATCTGCACCAGGTGCGTCGAGCTGCAGCTCCTTAGGGACGTGTTAGGGAACTGGAGATGCAGCCCGATGACCTTCGTCTGGTCAGGGAGAGTGAGGAGGTGATAGAGAGGAGCTATAGGCAGGTGGTCACACCGGGGCCTCAGGAGACAGATAAGTGGGTAACAGTCAGGAGAGGGAAGGGCAGGAGTCAGAGGCTAGAGAGCACCCACGTGGCTGTACCCCTTGATAATAAGTACTCCTGCTTGAGTACTGTTGGGGGAGACGGTCTACCTGGGGGAAGCAACAGTGGCTGTGCATCTGGTATGGAGTCTGGCCTGATGGCTCAGAAGGGTAGGGAAAGGAAGAGGATGGCAGCAGTGATAGGGGACTCTATAGTTAGGGGGTCAGACAGGCGATTCTGTGGACACAGGAAAGAAGCACGGATGGTAGTTTGCCTCCCAGGTGCCAGGGTCCAAGATATCCTGAAGTGGGAAGGAGAACAGCCAGAGGTCATGGTACATATTGGTACCCA
Organism: Hypanus sabinus; assembly: GCF_030144855.1. NCBI lineage: Eukaryota > Metazoa > Chordata > Chondrichthyes > Myliobatiformes > Dasyatidae > Hypanus > Hypanus sabinus. The sequence continues at coordinate 136,381,562 of NC_082711.1, forward strand.
TGACATAAGCAGGAAAAGGGAGGAGGTCCTGAAAGCAGACTACAGGGAGTTAGGAAGGAAGTAGAGAAGCAGGACCACAAAGGTAGTAATCTCGGATTACTGCCTGTGCCTCGGACAGTGAGTGTAGGAATAGAGTGAGGTGGAAGATAAATGCGTGGCTGAGGGATTGGAGCAGGGGACAGGGATTCAGATTTCTGGATCATTGGGAGCTCTTTTGGGGCAGGAGTGACCTGTACAAAAAGGACGGGTTGCTCTTGGATCCCAGTGGGACCAATATACTGGCAGGGAGGTTTTCTAAGGCCATAGGATTAAACTAGGATTGCTGGGGGGTGTGAGCCTAACTGAAGAGAAGGAGGAAGAGGTTGTTGGCTCACAAATAGAGAAAGCTTGGAGACAGTGTATGAGGGAGGATAGGCAGGTGATAGAGAAGGGACGTGCTCAGACCGATGGATTGAGATGTGTCTATTTTAATGAAAGGAGTATGATGAATAAAGCGATGAGCTTAGAGCGTGGATCAGTACTTGGAGATATGATGTGGTGGCCATTACAGAGACTTGGATGGCTCAGGGGCAGGAATGGTTACTTCGAGTGCCAGGCTTCAGATGTTTCAGAATGGGACGCGAAAGAGGTGGGGGCGTGGCACTGCTGATCAGAGATAGTGTCACAGCTACAGAAAAGGAGAAAGCCATGGAAGGATTGTCTACGAATCTCTGTGGGTGAAAGGGATCAATAACTCTACTTGGTGTTTTTATAGACCATCCGATGTTAACAGGGACATCGAGGAGGAGATAGGGAGACAGAGATTCTGGAAAGGTGCAATCATAACAGGGTTGTCATGGTGGGGGATTTTAATTTCCAAAATATAGATTGGCATCTCCCTAGAGCGAGGGGTTTAGATGGGGTGGAGTTTAAGTGTGTTCAGGAATGTTTCTTGACGCAATATGTAGATAAGCCTACAAGAGGAGAGGCTCTACTTGATCTGGTATTGGGAAATGAACCTGGTCAGGTGTCAGATCTCTCAGTGGGAGAGCATTCTGGAGATAGTGATCACAACTCTATCTTCTTTATCATAGCATTGCAGAGGGATAGGAACAGACAAGTTAGGAAAGCTGATAGTAAGGGGACATATGAGGCTATCAGGAAGCATAAATTGGAAACAGTTGTTGTCAGGGAAAAGTATGGAAGGAATGTGGCAAATGTTCAGGGGATCTTTCTCTGGAGTTCTGCATAGGCATGTTCCAATGTGACAGGGAAAGGATGGTAGGGTACAGGAACCATGGTGTACAAAGGCTGTTGTAAATGTAGTCAAGAAGAAAAGAAGAGCTTACAAAAGGTTCAAAAATCTAGGTAATGATGGAGAGCTGGAAGATTATAAGGCTAGCAGGAAGAAGCTTAAGAATGAAGTTAGGAGAGCCAGAAGGGGCCATGAGAAGGTCTTGGCAGACAGGACTGAGGAAAACCCCAAGGCATTCTACAAGTATGTTAAGAGCATGAGGATAAGATGTGAGAGATCAGGACCAATCAAGTGTGACAATGGAAAAGTGTGTATGGAACTGGAGGAGAAAGAAGAGGTCCTTAATATGTACTTTGTTCCAGTATTCACTACGGAAAAGGATCTTGGTGATTGTATGGATGACTTACAGCGGACTGAAAAGCTTGTGCGTGTAGATATTAAGAAAGAAGATGTGCAGGAGCTATTACTTCAAAAGCTGGAGTTTTTGGAAAGCATCAAGTTGGATAAGTCACTGGGACCGGATGAGATGTATCCCAGGCTACTGTGGGAGGTGAGGGAGAAGATTGCTGAGCCTCTGGCAATGCTCCTTGCATTATTGATGGGGACGGAATACATTCCGGAGGATTGGAGGGTTGCGGATGTTGTTCCCTTATTTAAGAAAGAGAGTAGAGATAGCCCAGGAAATTATAGACCAGTGAGTCTTACTTCAGTGGTTGCTAAGTTAATGGAGAAGATCCTGAGAAGCAGAATTTATGAACATTTGGAGAGGCATAATATGATTAGGAATTGTCAGCATGGCTTTGTGAAGCAGGTCATGTCTGATGAACCTGACTGAATTTATCGAGGATGTGACTAAACGCATTGATGATGGTGGAGTAGTAGATGTAGTGTACAGTCAGTCCTCCTTATCCGTGGATTTCGTATGCGCAGATTCAACCAACTGTGGATTGGGAAAACTCGAAAGTTCTCTCTGCAGCACCGGTTGCTTGAGCACGTACAGGCTATTTTTTTCTTGTCATTATTCCCGAAACAATACAGTCTAATAACTATTTACATAGCATTTACATTGTATTAGGTATTATAAGTAACCTAGAAATGACTTAAAAGTACAGGCAGTCCCCAGGTTATGAATGAGTTCCATTCCTGAGTTTTTCTGTAAGTCGGATTTGAAGTCGGAACAGGTACATCCGGTATTAATTAGCGTCAGTCAGACGTTTTTCTTAGTATATAGTACATATTGTACCTTTCTATGCATATAAACCACTTAAGAAACATACATATTTCAATAATTTAACCACTGCGTTGCTTAGTATTAATTGTAACTTTCATCGGGGTAGAGCCTTTCACATGATCCATTAAAATTGTCCCTTTTGTTGACCGACTGAAGCCTAACGCTTTACCAATGACCGAAGGCATTTCACTTCTTTCTGATTGCTTAATTACTTCCACCTTATTTTCAATCGCGATTATAATTATTTTCATGAACAGAAACACTGCAGATTCAGAGCTGCGCCGCTAGGTCCAAATGTCCACTGCACGGAAACATGTTAAATAAAGTCCAGGGTTCCGCTGGGTCCTAAAGACCACAGAACTGATACATGTTAAATAAGGGAATTTAGCATCCGCGAATTTTGGTAACCACGGGGGGGGGGGGCCCGGAACCAATCCCCCGCGGATAAGGAGGGCCGACTGTAAATGGATTTCATCAAGGCTTTTGACAAGGTACCCTATGCAAGGCTTATTGAGAAAGTAAGGAGACATGGTATCCAAGGAGAAATTGTTTTGTGGATCCAGAACCTGTTTGCCCACAGAAGGCAAAGAGTGGTTGTAGACGGGTGATATTCTGCATGGAGGTCGGTCGCCAGTGGTGTGCCTCAGGGATCTGTTCTGGGACCCTTACTCTTGGTGATTTTTATAAATGACCTGGATGTAGAAGTGGAGGGATGGGTTAGTAAATGTGATGAGGCAAAGGCTGGAGGTGTTGTGGATAGTGTGGAGGGCTGTCAGAGATTACAGTGGAACATTGATAGGATGCAAAAATGGGCAGAGAAGTGGCAGATGGAGTTCAAACCGGATAAGTATGAGGTAGTTCATTTTGGCAGGTGAAATGTGATGACAGAATATAATGTAGCCCCTGGCTAGCCTCAAGCTCGCTCAACTCGCTTCCGTCTAGGGGGAGCAGCCTTCAGCCCCGCCAGACTGGATAATCAGCTTGTGTGGATGCTGTGTGATGTCCGAATCCCGCCAAGTAAAAGACAGTACAGCATATGCGATTAAATGATTACACTTTATAGAGATTACTAGAACTAAGTGATTAATAATGATACAGTACATATGAAGGAATATAAAGTATATATGAAAAGTATAAAAGTATATATGAAATAAAGAAAAGGCACCAAAACTTATCAAAGTCCAACCACTTCGTGCACAGCCGTTGGGAGCTCAAATATCGAATTCTTCTTGCCACCATTCGATCCCCTCAGACCTCCTCGACTCTCAGCTCAGGACCACCCAAAATGATCAACCGAACACGTCTGTCTTCATCTCCTCTCCTCGCCGAACCTCCTGGCCTCGGACCCCCGCTCGGGGTCCGTTCTGTCGCCCAGCTTACAGCATCGCGTCCTCTCTCTCTCAACCCCTTGCGCCGACTCCCCAAAAGCCCGCCAACAATAGCTTACAGAAGAGAGAGAATAACATTAATCCCAATTGGTTAACAAATGAATATAATTCTCGTTATCGGTAATTTTAACCCAAACAAAACTGCGAGAAAATCACTTATGACGAAGAAGCATTCCTACTTTTAACAAAACAAAGAAGCCATTTTGATTAACATACGCAGTAACAAAGGAAAAGAAGAAATCCCCTTACAATAGTATTAATGGTAGGACTCTTGGCAGCGTGGAGGATCAGCGGGATCTTGGGGTCCGAGTCCATAGGACATTCAAAGCTGCTGCTCAGGTTGACTTTGTGGTTAAGAAGGCACATGGTGCATTGACCTTCATCAATCATGGGACAGAGTTTAGAATGCCCAGAGGTAATGTTGCAACTATGTAGGACCCTGGTCAGACCCCACTTGGAGTACTGTGCTCAGTTCTGTTCACCTCACTACAGGAAGGATGTGGAAACCATAGAAAGGGGGTTTACATGGATGTTGCCTGGATTGGGGAGCATGCCTTATGGGAATAGGTTGAATAAACTCGACCTTTTTTCCTATGACCGATAGATGATGAGATGCAACCTGACAGAGGTGTATAAGATGATGAGAGGAATTGATCATGTGGATAGTCAGAAGCTTTTACCCAGGGCAGCGGTGGTGGAGGCTGAAACGATAGGGTCTTTTAAGAGACTCCTGGACAGATATATGGTGCTCAGAAAAATAGAGTGCTATGTGTAACCCTTGGTCATGTTTTCGGTAAGGACATGTTCGACACAGCTTTGTGGGCCGAAGGGCCTGTATTGTGCTGTAGGCTTTCTATGTTCTAAGTTCTATGTTTAATCATTCCTCTTTGGAGTCCATCCCAATTTCCTTCCTCTGCCACCCAGCATTGCAAATTACACCCTCCCCATCTCCTGTAAAGAGGTCTGCTCTGCCAGATGCCTACTTTGAACCCCCACCTGCTCACCTTCAATCTCCATTACACCCCAATCCAGAACAATCCCATTTCATCACCACATCCTCAGGCATGTCATCACTTATTTCCCTGCCTTGTTATTCCACATCAGATGTCCCCCTGGACATCAATTGGACCAGGTGAACCAGGAAATCCTCTTGGACCTTCATACCTCCTCTGTCCAAGTTGACCTTGCTGGCCTCTTGGTCCAGGCTCATTGTCTGCAACAGTGGGATCTGGCTCTAGACAGACTATTGTTCTCATAGGCATGGTCCTAAAGAAGTCACTGGGCAGGTGATGATGAAATCAGTGCATTTGCTTGGAAATTATCCTCATAACTGGAGAAATTAAGCTGTAATGCAGGTCACTGTGATGTATACTTGACCAGCACTTGGAGAGGTACATGGATAGGAAAAGGTTCAGAGGGATTTGGGCCAAATGTGGATGAATGGGACTAGTTCAGATGAGAACCTCGGTTAGTACAGGCCAGTTGGACCAAAGGGTCCTTTGCTGTGCTTTATGACATTCTGAGTGAAGACTGCTCTATTCACTTTGAGCCAACAAACCTCTCAAAACATTGCCAACATAGTAGTAGTGAAGGTGAAGCATATTGTGGAATTAGATTGAATATCTTCTGTCTGTGATGACTTACAATCACTGGGCTACAAGGCATAGATCTCAGTCCAAAGACCAGAAAATAATTCTCTTCATTGCTCTGTGGGTCTGTTACTAATGTTTCCCTAATGTATCTCTTCGATTAATATTTAGGGAACAATGATTATTCCAAACATTTCCTCTGCCTTGTTTGATGAAGATACTTGGTTGACTCCACATCAGTTTAATCCAGGACACTTCCTCGATTCCGATGGGAAGTTTGTGAGGCCAGAAGCTTTCATCCCATTCTCGGCAGGTAATGTAGGGTTTGTGGATCATCAAATGTAGCAACGTTTGCAGCTGTGATTGTGGATATCCAAGCTTCAATCTCCCGTGCTCTGGAGAGGGAGGCTGCTGGCTGATTCCTGCATTTGTAGCATTCTCTTCATTAACTTCTAAATTTAAGTTAACTCCCAAAAGTCTTTCCCGCCACCCCAGTGCTGAAAGAGAACTTCATGCATTAGCTAACTACAATGAATAGAATGAACACTTGTTTAACTATGATAAAGTCTGGAAGTGTACTACTTCTCTAAGAGATGAGATGGGTTTGGATAAGGCAGAATTATATTCGGACTTCAAGACTATAATAGGTAGTCGTTTCTGTTCAGCGTGACCCTGCGGTGATTCTCAGTCTTTTTCTGTGATACTAGCCTGTCCTATCCTTCACCCTACAGGTCATCGTGCGTGTTTGGGGGAGCAACTGGCAAAGACAGAGCTCTTCATCTTCTTCACGTCCATGCTCCAAAGATTCACGTTGTTTCTCCCGGAAAATGAGCCAAGACCAAGCTACAAGGAAGCTCGATTCGGAATTACCCTCTGCCCACTGCCATATCGACTCTGTGTTAAAACCAGATAGGGATGGATATTCACCATCTGGGGTCAGGAGGCTTTTTGCTAAACTCAGATTCAAAATGCTGATTTTTTTATTAAAGATCTTTATTGTTAATCATTAACTCGTACTAATTTACCAGTCCTCTTGAGAAACAATCCAGTCCAAGGTTAGGAAACCTATCATTGAATTAATTGGGACTATGACCTAATCAGAAGAAACAATACTTCTTTATTCATACAGCATGGAGTAGGCCTTTCCAGCTTTTCGATCCCCAGCAACCACTGACAAACCCAATTAGCCCTAACCTAATCACATTTACAATAACCCATTATCCTACCCAACAGGGTATGTCTTTGGATCCGGAGAAACCCACACTTTCCATAGGGGAGGCCATACAGCAATTCCTTACAGAAAGGGGCCGGAAATGAGGTCCAAACTCCAGAACATCCTGAGCTGTAATAACATCGTGCTAACCACTTCACTACCGTGGTTCCCTGTTATTGTCTGTGTTAAACTGAGGCTCCAACAGTCCATCCTGATGGATGTAGTTCTGAAATTAACAAATGTAGATGTGGGCATCACTAGATGATGGGCAAAAACCCCCAATAAAAACATTAGAAAGCAGTAAAGGAGTGAAGTTACAAACATGAAAGTGTAGTGACCATTCCTCATCCCCGATCTGAGAGGGATCTCTTCGCAGACCAGTCTTTCATTGACAGGCAACTTACTCATCTGCAACTCATCTCGTTTGTGAAGAATTATGCTTATGTTTGGAAATCCTTTATTGATCCATAATCTCTATTACAACTACTCCTCAAAATAAATGTGTTCTACTTGTTTAATCTTTTTTGGTAGCTGAAACCATGTTTTCATTAGTTGGGAGGGGGATCTCATCACTCAAAAGAGTAATTATTGGCAGCTACGATCCTTCAGAAAAGAGATAAAGTAGTTAATTATTCTTTGCATTATAGAATGATACAGTATAATCTCCCTGATGTCTGATTTCTATGTCTTTACTTCAGAATGGACACACTCATTATCATCACAAGATATAATTTATGCAGAAGAAACAGGGAGTGATACTCTTGAACTAGAAAGTGAACAAGGTAGTAATTATTTTTTAAGAGTGAAATCCTTACTGATGCACAGTCTTCCAAACGTACTTTCATGGTTATATTTTGGGTGATGCTCCAGAGCAAGACCCCACAGCTTCTGGCATCCAAACTCTGGTTCAGCAGGAACCATCTGCCAAGATTTGGGGAAAAATCACTGAAGATGGTTCTTCTTTTTGCTAATAGTGAAGCAGGATTTGTGTTGGTTGAGTGTTCTGAGCATCCATTGGGTAGGAATTCATTCTAGTTGCTGTGGATCAGGATTTCCAAAATGTTAGCTTGCAGGATGAGTTGGTAGTAAGGTAAGCTAATGCAATGTTAGCATTCACTTCAAGAGGACTTGAATATAAAAGCATTAGTGTACTGGTGTATCCACACTGGGAGTATTGTGAGCAGTTCTGGACCCCTTATTTAAGAAAGGATGTGTTGGCAATAGAAAGAGCCTAGAGAAGGTTCAGGAGAATGATGTCAGGGTTGAAAGGGTTAACATATGAGGAGCATTTCATGATTCTGGGCCTCTATGTACTGGAGTTTTTACAAGAATGAGAAGGGAATCTCATTTTAAACCTACCAGATATTGAAAGGAGCAGATAGGTTGGACATGCAGGAAATTCAACAGTGGAAAAACCTAGGACCAGAGGACAAGGCCTCAGAACAGAAGGACATTCCATTGCAACAGAGATGAGGAGAATTTTTTAGCCGGAGGGTGGTGAATCTGTGGAATTCAGTGTCACAGAAAAATGAGAGGATCCTATCGAATATTGAAAGGCCTACATAGAATGGATATTGAGAGGATCTTTCCAATGGTGATGGAGTCTAGAACCAGAGGGCACGGGCTCAGAATACAAGAACGTCGCCTTAGAAAAGACACGAGGAGAAATTTCTCAAGTCAGATTTCATTGCCACAGACAACTGTATACAACAAGTCATTGGATGTATTTAAAGCAAAGGTTGATAGGTTCTTGATTAGTTGGCAGGTTAATGGTTACAGGGGGAAAAAAGGGGAATGGGGTTGAGAGAGACAATAAATCAGCCATGTTCAAATGGTTCAGAAGACTTGATGACCTGAATGGCCTAATTCTGCTCCTATCCCTTAAAGTCATAGGTGGGATGAAGGTGGCTCCATTCCCAATGACTTGGCTTGTCCCATCACCAATTTCACCAGTGGGCACATTATTCAATCATGCTTTGGACCTACCAAACCATGAGATTTCCTCTCTAAGCAATGCCTTCAGAATTACCAAGTAGGTCCTAGACAATTATTCTGTCAGTGTATTCATTCACCAACTGATTTTTAACTTACAGCAATCAAGCAGAACAAACTTTTACTGAAAGCTAATCAATTTCTTTTAGCATATTGTTTAGTTTTGACCAATCGTTCTGAATATTGTGTTAATTTGCATATTCTGTTATATAGCTGAGTGATGGCTTAATTATACAATGGATTGTTGTCACCTTATATATTGGTTTCCAAACTTGTTTGAAGATATAAAATAAAGGACGTGTAAAGCAAATCCATCGGAGTCTGAATCTGAAGTGCAATTGCCGATGAGCTGAGATAGTAACTCTAATCAGAATAAATCTCATTTCATACAGTAAATTGGTTTATTGTTGTCCTTTGTACCGAGGAACCACAAAGAACTTGGCTTTCTGTTCCATTCCTACAGGTCACTTGATCAAAGCAGTACAAGAGAAAAGCAGTAAGAGATTGCAGAATGCAGTGTTACAGTGACAGAGGAAGTGCAGTGCAGGCAGACAACAAGGTGCAAGGGCCGTGACGATTGCAAAGTCAAAAGTCCACGTTATTATAAAATAGGACAATTGAGTAATGTTCTAGCAGCTGGACTGAAGCTGTCCTTGAGTCTGGTGGCAAGTGCTTTCAGGCTTTTGCATCTTTGGCCCGATGGGAAGTGGGAGAAGAGAGAATGACTGGAGTGTGAGGGTCTTTGATTATGTCCGCTGTCTCACTGAGGAGCAGGAATGGAAGAATGAGTTCCTGAGCTTGGCCAAACAGCCTGAAGAAAGAATAAAGTCTGAATTTGATTTGATTACACCCGTGTATGTTCTGCTGACTCCTGAGCAACCCTAATTTACAGCAGAGTTCATAGCAAGTTCCAAGATGGCGGTGCGACGCAGCTGGCAGCGGCCACTCCGGAGCTGGTTATCTGTTATTTGTGAAGTGGGGTGCTGTGCGCAATCATAATCGATTGAAAACAGACTTGGGAGCATGGAGGAACATCGGGAAATCTCCAGGAAGACCTTCTTCGTTGCTGCTGCTGCTGTGAGGTCCGGGACTCTGCTGCGAAGAACAGGCCCCCAGTCCTCGGGGTCACGTTGCCAAAGGCCATTGGTGGGGCCGTCTTAATACGCTCGGCAGAGGATGGTGCTCGGAGAAGCTGTGCTGGAGGGGATGGTCATCGGCTCGGAGATTCGACGGACGGAGTCCGCTGCGGTCAGGTCGCTTTCACTGTGTGCTGCGTCTGTGAGGCTGGGTTCACGGAGCTTTTGTTATGTGCTGACTCTGCGAGACTGAGTCAGGCGGCGCCGTGGAAGTCCATAGCGGGGGTATTCCCTTCTGCCGCAGGTGTGGGATGGCGTGTCTGTTGGGACCCTGGGGACTTGTGGAAACTGTCTGGTGATTTCTTTTAAACTTATAGCCCTTTAACATCTTTGGACTATTTTTATTGCGCCCATAGTCTGTTTTTTTTTATCAATTATGCTATTATTTGCATTGTTGTAACTATATGTTGTAATTATGTGGTTTTGTGCAGGTCTTGTAGCTTTAGTTTTTGGTCTTGTTTGTCTGGTGGATTTGGAGCTCCTTTCCGGGGAACGTGCTAAGACGGTAGTGTGATATTAATACGCAGCAGCCTCTCCGGACTCTGGATTGGGGATTGCCAAATGTTATGTGGATTTTCTGGTGTAGTCTGTTTTGTCATGTGCTTTTGTGATATCATTCCGGAGAACGTTGTCTCATTTTTTAACTGCATTGCATTTGCGGTTTCTAAATGACAATAAACTGAATCTGAATCTGAAGTTGAGAGGGGGTGGGGAATGCTGCAGGAGATGGGGTGGGCATTATGGGAAGTTCAAGAAATGATGTGTCCAACCGCATCTCTTCCATTTCACACATGTCTACTGTCACTCCATCCTGCCACCACCCTACCAGGGATAGGGTTCCTCTTGTCCTCACCTACCACCCAGTAGTCTCTGCATCTAGCACATAATTCTCCATAACTTCCACCATCTCCAATGGAATCCCACCACCAAGCACATCCCCACTCCCCCCCTCCCCAGCCACATTCTGCTTTCTGCAGGGATTACTCCCTCAGCAACTCCCTTGTCACTCATCCCTCCTGGCACTTACCCTTGCAAGTGGAACAAGTGCTACACCTGCCCCTACACCTCCTCCCTCACTACCATTCAGGGCCCTAAACAGCCCTTCCAGGTGAGGTGACTCTTAGCTGTGAGTCTGTTGGGGTCGTGTACTGGGTCCGGTATATCAGTGAGACCTGACGTAGATTGGGAGTCTGCTTCTCCAAGCACCTACGCTCTTTGCGCAAAACAAAGCAGCATCTCCCAGTGGCCACCCATTTTAATTCCACCTCCCAATCCTTTTCCAATATGTCTATATATGGCCTCCTCCACTGTTGTGATGAGCCCACAGTTAGATTGGAGGAACAACACCTTATACTGTGTCTGGGTAGCCTCCAACCTGATGGCATGAACATCGATTCTCAAAGTTCCGGTAATGCCCACCCCCTCTCCTTCACCATCCTCCATCCCTTTTTCCCTCTCTCACCTGATTTCCTTGCCCGCCCTTCACCTCTCTCTGGTGCACCACCCAGGTCATGCACTCCTCTCACTGTTGCCCTCAGGAAGAAGGTACAGGAGCCTCAGGATTCACACCATCAGGCTCAGGAACCAGTGGGGATAACTTCACTCAACTTCACTTGCCCCATCACTGAAATATTTCCACACTGTATGGACCATTTTCAAGAACTTTTTCTCTTGTGTTCTAAATATTTATTGCTTATTAATTTTTTAATTTTATATTTCACATTTTTCATTTTTTATTTGCACAGTTTGTTGTCTTTTGAACACTGGTTGTCCACCCTGTTGGGTGCAGCATTTCATTGATTCTGTTGTCATTATTTGATTTACTGGGTATGCCCACAAGAAAACAAATCTGGGGGTTATTTCTGGTAACATATATGTACTTTGAAAACAAATTTACTTTGAACTTTGACAGAAAAAAAAGGCAGAGGGAAGTGACAGTACTGATTCAGGAAAATCTCCTTCGAATTGCTTTAAGAGATCAACGAGTGAAGCCACCTGCTTAGGTGTGAATGAGGTAATACATGACTGCGGAGGTTCCCGAGGCCACCACAGACTGAGTGAGGGAAAGGAGGGAACCTGCAAGGACATCGCCAGATTGTAAGGACCTGTGATACTGAGGGTCCTCAGCTCCTACACTATGGATTAGAATAATGTTGTAGCTAAGGGAAGAGTTTCTGAACTATATTAATGTGATCAGCATTTGGTTAGAGTAGACCAATGAGGAAGGAGGCACTTCTTGGCTTTGTTCTGGGAAATGGGAAGGGGCGAGTTGAGCACCTTTCAGAGTGAGAACACTGGGACAGCACATTGCAGTGTTCTGGGAAATGGGAAGGGGCGAGTTGAGCACCTTTCAGAGTGAGAACACTGGGACAGCACATTGCAGTGTTCTGGGAAATGGGAAGGGGCGAGTTGAGCACCTTTCAGAGTGAGAACACTGGGACAGCACATTGCAGTGTTCTGGGAAATGGGAAGGGGCGAGTTGAGCACCTTTCAGAGTGAGAACACTGGGACAGCACATTGCAGTGTTCTGGAGTCAATACTGAATTCTACAATTTCAGGCAAGTTGATATCTCAACTTATCAGCCAACCATCTGTGATTTCACAGAGACACAAGAGAGAGTGCAGGTGCTAGAAATATGGATCAAAGCACACAAAGTGGGAGGAACCCATCAATCCAGACAGTATGTATGGAGGGAATTGAACAGTTGATGGTTCGGGCCAAGTGAAGTGAGTCATCAGGACACCCGAGCTGCCGGCTAACTTGCCGAGCTCCTCCCTCATTCTGTGTGTGTTGATCTGCGATTTTGTCTCAGTCTTCACGTTCTTTTCCCTCATTGGGAGAGCAGGACACACCCAGAAAGGCCTGTCAGTCTTGTTTTCCTGGTCTACAATTCACAACTCTTACTTATTTTCTCTCTGTTCTCACTCACTAACTGCTCCCAATTACTCACTGACCAGATCACTTAGTTTACAGTTTATCCCCATGGTTACCCCAGCTTTGTGATACTGTTGTGCGTGTAAGTAAGCAGGGTCAGGTTCTACAGATACATCTGAGTGATTTAGAATAGTACTTTACAAAAAGTAGTTTGCAACCATTTGTTCAGTTAAATCAAACATTGACATCTCACATTGGAAGCAGCAGATTAGGTGTTTCCAAGAAAGTAGACAACTTCATTAAATATGGCCGATGCTTTATCTAGGAGTGCATAATCCTTGTATTTTTGCACCTCATAACTGTAGCACAAAACTGGGGTGACCACGGGGAAAAGCAGCAAACAAGGTTGTCTGGTCAGTTTATCTCATCGGAGCCATCAATTGCCAAGAACTGTGGACTGAAGGGACTTGGGATACTTATCATAAGATAGTTATCAGCTTCACATTGCGCATAACATAAACATTGCAGGACCTTGGGTGCGGGGACAGGGGAGGTCATAGAAAAATTGCCAAGATATTTCACAACTGTGTTGTTGATGAGTTCACTTCACTGAATGCCCAGATCAAGGTTTGCTTTGAACACGCTATCTTCCTGGGGAGTCCTGTCAGAGGCTCCAGTGATGAGAAAAGCACACCATTATAACTTATCTCTACATAATTACATATTATTACATTAAATGGAATCACTTTTGGCAAAACTAGTAGCTGCATCACCACCTCCAAATCAAAACATCATTAACAATTGCGTGTTGAAGTGCCTTTCCTGATTTGGCAGGTGGGTACTGATATCCTCACACCATGTCACAGTCTCACTTGTGTGTCTACAGTGTCCCTTTCACTTTGAATCCACACATTGATGTCTATAGTGCCCCGAAGAATCCGTCACCCTCTGTAGACTGGGAAACCGCTTCGCCAACCACCAACATTCCATCTGCCAGAAAAAGCAGGATCTCCAGGTGGCCACTCAGTTCAATTCTACTTCCCATTCCCATTCCGACATGTCACTCCATGGCCTCCTCTACTGCTGCAATAAGGCCTCACTCAGGTCAGGTTGGAGGACCACCTTATATTCCATCTGGGTAGTCTCCAACCTGACGGCATGGTTTCTCATACTTCTGATAATTGCAACCCACCACACCTCTCCTTCAGCATTCCCCATTCCCATTTCCCTCTCTCACCTTATCTCCTTACCTGCCCATCACCTCCCTCTGGTGCTCCTCCCCCTTCCCTTTCTTTCATGGCTTCTGTCCTCTCCTATCAGATTCCCACTCTCTTTCACCAATTGACTTCCCAGCTCGTTACTTCACCCCTCCGCCTTACGGTTTCACCTATCACCTACTACCTTGCACTTCTTCCTCCCCTCCCCACACCTTCTAACTCTGACTTCTCCTCTCTTTATTCCAGTCCTGATGAAGGGGCTCAGCCCAAAACATTGACAGTTTCCTCTTTTCCATGGATGCTGCCTGACTTGCTGGGTTCCTTCAGCACTTTGTGTGTTGCTTTGGTTTCCAGTGTCTGCAGATGTTCTTCTTTTAGTTTGAGTAGGTTCACTGCCTGAGAGGGCTTGGAGTGATGAACTGGGAGCCTCAACGTGCTGAACCTGTACACCAGGTGATCTCCTGGGGGCCGGCTAGACAATGATTATCCAGCACTCCAACTGCCCCACCATTATTTCAATCCTCAGTCCTGGGCTGAAGCTCTGATAGACCCCGGATCTTAGCATCCTGCTCCCTGCCTTCTTCCTCTTCACCCGAGTCACCCATCTGTCTCTCTCCACACAGAACTCAGGGGGTGTATGATCTGAAGAAATCCTACTCCCTGCTCTACCACAGGAAAGATGGTCAATCAGTTCTGATGAAGGATCTCAGCCCAACACATGGACTGTTCATTTCCCTCCATAGATGCTACATGTCCTGCTGACTTCCTCCAGCATTTTGTGTGTGTTGCTCAAGATCTCCAGCATCTGCAGAATTTATTGTGTCTCAAGTTAACTCTGCTCGTGTAGAAGAGTGATCATCTCAAGCCTCATATCATAACAAATTTGCCACCCATTGATAGGGTAATTAAGAAGATAGGATGCATTAGCCTAGCCTTTATTAATCTGGGGTTTCGGTTCAAGAGCTGTGAGGTAATGTTGCAGCTCTATAAAGCCCAAAATAGACTATACTTGGGCTGTTGTGTTTAGTTCTGATTGTGCTGTGTTTAGCTAGGTCTTTTTGGAGAGATGGAAAACGAGAGGTGACTTGTTAGATGATAAGAGGCATAGATAGAGAGGACAGCCAGCACCTTTTTACCGTGATGGAAATGGCTAATATGAGATGACGTACTTTTCATGTGATTGGAGGAAAGTATAGCGGGGGGTGTCAGAGGTACATAGGTATTTTACACAGAGTGGTAGGCAATGGAATGCACTGTCAGAGGGAGTGGGAGAGGCGGATACATCAGGGATGTTTAAGAGACTCTTCAGTGGATGAAAGGAAACGGAGGGCTATGTGGGAGGGAGGGGTTAGGAACGTCGACACCACATCATGGTCTGAAGTTCTCCGTTCTATCTCCCCGATAGAGTAGAGCTAAATTCTGTCATCAGCTCCTGGAGAGAGTATATCCATAGAGAGAGGGAACCTGGGACAAATGGTATCTCTCTGCTCAGTTAGCACAGCAACCTGCTCCCTGGTGACTTAGAGCTTCAGGTTGCTCCAGTGTGGCAGAGGCAAGACCTGTGGCTGGGGCAGGGTAAGACTGAGTGGAGCCTCTATCAGTGCCTCCACATCAATGTCACTGAACCAATCGAATGTGCAGGAATGTGAGAAGCTATCAAAAGTACCTGCAGTGCACTCAGCCCAATACATCTTGGGCACATTCTTCCCACCGGCGGTAATATCTACAGGAGGCGCTGCCTCAAGAACCAACTTCCATCCTCAAAGATCCCCACCATCTGGGCCACGCCATCTTCTCCCAGCTACCATCAGGCAGGAGGTACAGAAGCCTGAATTCCCACATCATCAGTTTCAAGGATGTATACTTCAAATATTTGGTTCTTGAACCAACGAACACCACACTATTCATGAAAGTTTGGCCACATTATGACCACTTCAATCACATGGTACTAAAATGGACTTTGTTTTATTTTGTTTTACTTGAGTCCTATCTTTTACGTTTGTAAGATTTTAGTAAGCTTATGTTTAATTTATGTTTTTCTTGTGATTGCGATGTATATGATGCTATGTACCAACAATGCTGCTACAAGTCGGTTTTTCATTGCATCTGAACATACAAATGGACGTGTGCATTTGACAATAAACTTGACTTTGACTTTGAGATACCATTCGTCCATAAGATCATAAGATATAGAAGTAGAGTTAGGCCATTCACCCCATCGAGTCTTATCTGCCAATCAGTCATGGCTGATTTGTATCCCTCTCAAACCCATTCTCCTGAATTCTGTCCGTAACCTTTGATCCCTGATTAATCAAGAAACTATCAATCCCTGCCTTAAATATACCCAATGACTTGGCCTACACAGCTATCTGCAGCAAAGAATTCCATAGGTTCACCATAATCTGGCTAAATAAATTTTTCCTCATCTCTGTTCGAAATGGCTATCCCTTTTCCTAAGACTGTGTCTTCTGGTGCTAGACTTCCCCCACTATAGGAAACATCCTCTCTGTATCCACTCTATCTAGCCTTTCAATATTTGATATTGATATTTTATATATCCCCCCTCTGAAAAACTCCAGTGAGTACAGGCCCGGAGCCATCAAACACTTCTCATATGTTGACCCTTTCATTCCTGGGATTATTCTTACAAACCTCCTCTGGACCGTCTCCAATACCAGCACATCTTTTCTTAGATAAGGGGCCCAAAACTGCTCATAATATGCCACTTGTGGTCTGACCAATGCCTGATAAAGCCTCAGCATTACACCCTTGCTTATAAATTCTATTCCTCTATAGTCTATGCCTTTATTCTTTCTGCCAAGGTGCATGACTATACACTTCCCTAGCTTCCTTAAACTACATTCCGGCTGTCAATTCTTTGTCCATTCTCCCAATGTTTCTGTCCCACAGACAGTTTTCTTCATCAATATTACATGCCCCTCCACCTATCTTCATATTGTCCGCAAACCTGGCCACAAAGCATCAATTCCTTCATTTCAATCATTGACATACTGTATAAGGTGAAAAGAAGCAGTCCCAGCACTGACCTCTGTAGAATACCACTAGTTACTGTCAGTCTACCAGAAAAGGCCCCCTTTATTCCCACTCTTTGCCTCCAGTCAGTCTGCCATTCTTTTATCCATGTTAGTATCTTTCCTGTAATACCATGAGCTTTTATCTTGTTCAGTAGCCTGAGGTGTGGCACCTTGTCAAAGGGCTTCAGAAAATTCAAATAAACATCCAATTCTGCCCATTAATTCCTCAAAGAATCCCAACAGATTTCCCCTGAAGAAAACCATGCTGACTTTGTCCAACTAGCCTGTAACTTCCTGTCTTTTGTCTCCACCCCCCCACTTCCTATAGAGTGGAACATTTGGAAATTACCATTCCTCCAGAACCATTCCAGAATCTAATGATTCTTGAAAGTCTATTACCTGTGCCTCCAAAATCTCTTCAGCTAACTCTTTCAGAACCTTGGGGTATGGTCTGTCTGGTCAGAGAGATTTATTTACCTACAGGCTTTACAGTTTCCTCTCCCTCCTGCTCCTTATCCGACAGCATCTGGTCCCGCCTGTCCTGCTGTTCCACCAAGTGGGAAACAGGGAGCCTCTCCTCATTCCCTGCAAAGGCAAAACAACAGGCAGCTATGCACGTAAACTTCACGCAAACCTCCGCCGATGGTGACGCCTCAGTGCACAGGGTAGCGACGATATGTGCTGTTCATCGATAGGATATTGTACTCACAATGATGTAGTGCTGATGGGCTTTGCTCCAGATGAAGTTTGTACCTCGGTGCCCCCACCCATGCCTCCTTCAGCCTGGGGAGACCCCCTCCCACTGGAGTGGCCTCCCTTCTAGCTAGACAGACAGACAGACAGACAGAGAGACAGACAGACATACTTCATTGATCCCGAGGGAAACTGGGTTTTGTTACAGTCGCAGCAACCAAGAATAGTGTAGAAAGATAGCAATATAAAACCATAAATAATAATAAGTAAATTATTCCAAGTGGAAATAAGTCCAGGACCAGCCTATTGGCTCAGGGTGTCTGACACTCCGAGGGAGGAGTTGTAAAGTTTGATGGCCACAGGCAGGAATGACTTCCTATGATGCTCAGTGTTGCATCTTGGTGGAATGAGTCTCTGGCTGAACGTACTCCTGTGCCTAACCAGTACATTATGGAGTGGATGGGAGTCATTGTCCAAGATGGCATGCAACTTGGACAGAATCCTCTTTTCAGACACCACCGTCAGAGTCAGTTCACTGCTTTATTATATATGGAGAAGGTGAGGGGCTCTGAATGATCCTTGCAGGATGCATCGTCTTGTGGAGGGGGAGTGAGAGAAGACCATCGGTGAGAAGGGGCATTGGATGGTGTGGATGGAATCATAATTTGTGATTAACACTTGGTGCAAGTAAGTGTGTGTGAGGCAGGAATATTTCTGTTGGTGTCTATCTCACCTTGGCATCCCTGGGGAGATCATGAAATTCCTGAAAGGATTGTTTAATGCAGCAAGGATTCTCATTCCTGAAGGAGAGAATTCCTTCTCCTCATGGGTTTCTGTCTTACCTGCATGTCTGTGACTGGTGAACAACTCAATTTCCCTTTCTGTATCTCTCTCTCTGCCCACTGCAATCTCTCTCACCTCCATGGCAGAACTGCTTCCCCAGGCAGTTGCTTTCCAGGGCAGCGCTGTGGTGCAGGAGGCAGAACTGCTGCCCCCGGCTCCAGAGACTCCGGTTCAATCCTGACCTCTGGTGCTGTCTGTGGGGAGTTTGCACGTTCCCCACAAATGTCGGTTTTCTGCCACAATCCCAAAACCAGGGGAGTTTTAGTTAATTGGTTACTGGAAATTGTCCCTGGGGTGGAGAATCTGGGAGGAGTTGATAGGAATGTGGGGAGAATAAAATATGGGATTAATGTAAATGTGTTGGTGCAGACTCGATGAAAGGGAGTTTCATGCTGAATCTTTCCATGACTAGGACACACACTCACACACTCCGTCAAATTTCCCTTTATTTTGGAGTTGCTCTGTAAGGAGGAATTCCAGGCTTTGCCTCACCATGTTATATAACCTGGTGCATTTTTGAAACCTCCTGAACTTTGTTGATGGGCAGAGATTGAAACATGAGAGAGACCTCCATCCAATCCATCTTCATAACGTATTGCTTCAAGAAGGCTCACAGTATTGTCAAGGATTCCTGCTCCCTTACCATTCCCTTTGTTCTCTTCTAGAAGTTACAGGAAATTGAAAAGCCCAATAGGCCAGACACAAGAACATCTTCTACCCCAGTACCACACTGCTATCTGACTTCTGAACTAATCACCCCTTTGAAACCCCCTTCCTGGTGTCATAGAGTCAAAGAGCCATGCAGCATAGAAACAGGTTCCTTGCCCAACTAGTCCACACCGACTGTCTTTCCCGAGATGCTGGTCCATCTGCTCGCGTTTGGCCCAGAGCTCTCTAAACCTCTCCTATCCATGTATCTATCATGATGACTTTTCAATATTGGTGATGTGTACGCTTATCCACTGTTTCTGGCAGCTCATTCCAACTCTGCATCATATTTGCAGGAAGAAGCTGCCGCAATGTTCCTTTTAAATGTCTGACCTCTGATCTTAACTCTATGCCCTCTTGTTTTTAGCCCCAACCCCAGGAAAAGACAACATGCTTTCATCTTGTCTACACCCTTATGATCTTGCATAACTCTATCAGCTTACCCTGAAGTTCCTAAATTCTGCAGTAGTGTCATTCCTTTACTTGACATTAACCAGTTATCATTCTATTTAAAAACTTAACGTAAATAGTTCCTGGGGTTTTACTGAAGTTTTTAACTAATTTATAATGTGGTGTTCCTATGTTGTGAAACTCTAAACTCTACCTCTCTGGGTTATTACTTTGAACACTTCTCTTTGCACTGTTTCAGATTGCATTACAATCTTTCCACCATTCTGTAGGTTTGCACTCAGTGTCGTAAAACATGGAACATTTAAACATAGTACAGGCCCTTTGGCCCACAATGTTGTGCCATCCTTTTAAAATACCTGAAGATCAATCAAACCCTTCCCTCCTACATTGCCCTCCATTTTCCATCATTTATGTACCTATCTAAGACTTTCATAAATATCCCTAATGCACCTGCCTCTAACACCACTCCTGGCAGGACGTTCCATGAACCCACTGTAGTGATATGACGTGTAAGAATGTGATTGGAGAGAGTACTGAGCATGCGCAGAAATGAAAGAAAAATCGAGAAACATGCATTGTAAGAACATGGTGGTTGTTGTTAAATAAAAGTTGTTTTAGAAGATGTTCAGAAAATCTTCCAGAAGGTGTTTCTTTTCAGTAACCCACGTTATGTATGAATATAAAGAACACCACATGGTGTCAGAAGTTCGTCTGGAAAAATAATATGTTTCCTGATACAGAAGAATTGAAGATAATTTTCTGAAAAAATATTTCAAACTGTTTTGGTGTTGCTAACAATTTTACAAATGGAAGGTCTGCAGCCTTCACTGACACTTCAGTTGTGTTGGAATGTAGCCTTGAACTGGAGAAAATTTAAGCAATGTTTTGAATCGTATTTATCAGTGATGGAAGTGGATAGAAAACCGGAAAAAATGAAAGCTGCACTTCTACTCCACGTAATAGGTGACGACGCAATTGAGATATATAATTACTTTATTTTTGAAAATGGGAGATATTTCAAAGTTAAAATCGATAATGGACAAATTTAAAGCGTTTTGTTTACCGAAGTGTAATGTGATAGATTTTTTACATGTACGCAGAGAGCTGGTGAAATTATTGATCAATATTTTACTGACTTGAGACACCGGAATAAAACATGTGAGTTTGGAGAACTGACAGACTCTCTCATTAAAGACAGAATTGTTTGTGGCATTCTGGATAATGGTCTGAGAGAAAGACTGTTAAGAGAACAAGACTTAGACTTGGAAGAAGCTTCGATGCTGTGCAAAGCTTCAGAAACCATGGCATTACATGCTGAAGAACTTTTCATTGAGAACTGCGACGTAGACACTGTGAGAAAGTGCGAACATATTTTAAAAAATAATAAAACAACAACTAAACTGACAGAGGGCAAGATGTCATCTGAGAGAAAAAAGCTATGTGATCACTGTGGGCAGCAGCATCGGCCAGAACAGTGTCCAGCGTATGGGAAAATGTGCAGTGACTACGGTAAGAGTAATCATTTTTCACGCTGTTGCAGAAGTAGAAAGAAAATAAAACAAGTAAATCCAGTGCTCGGAAATGAACTTGAGGAGTTTTATATCGACGTGCTTTGTGAAAATAAGGTAAGAATGACTGGACTATTCCATTGCAAGCGAACCAAAACAATATTCTGTTTAAACTGGATACTGGAGCACAAGTATCTGAGTATCTTACAGTATCTGAGTTTAATGCATTAAAGCCAAGACCCAGGTTACATCAGACAAATATAAAAGTGACTGGGTATTCAGGTGCAGACATTCCAGATAAAGGAACATGTGTGGCAAAAGTATCACACAAAATATTCTGCACATGCTTTCATTTGTGGTGGTGCCAAGGAAAGTACATTCAATACTGGGTTTATCTGTCTGTGAGAGAGTGAATTTGGTGAAAAGAGTATTAGTCCTGGACAGTAACTTGATGAAAGAGTATGAGGACTTGTTCAAAGGGCTTGGTTGTCTTCCAGGAGAGTGCACGATTAAAGTTGACAACACAGTGCCACCCTTAGTACATCCATGTAGAAAAGTGCCTTTTGCATTATGTCATCAACTGAAAACAGAGATTGACAGAATGGAATGGCCAGGAGTCATAAAAAAATTGATGAACCGACTGAATGGGTCAAATTGCTTGTCATTGTTGATAAGAAAAATGGAAAACTGAGGATTTGCTTAGATTCAAGAGACTTGAATCGAGCCGTTAAAAGAGAGCATTTCAAATTGCCTACTCATGAAGAAATTATATCACAGTTTGTTAATGCAAAGAACTTTAGTAAATTAGATGCATCCTCTGGATTCTGGAAACTTAAACTAGATTAACCGAGTTCAAAGTTGTGTACCTTTAACACACTTTTTCCCAGATAATGGCTTCCGTTTGGAATTGCATCAGCTCCTGAAGTGTACCATAAAACCATTCACATGCTATATGAGCACATTGAGGGCGTGGATACTTCCATGGTCAATATTATTGTTTGGGGATCATCTAAACAAGAGCGTGACACCAGACTCAGACAAGTCTTCGAGGCAACACGCAAGGCAAACCTGAAATTGAATAAAGACAAATGTCAGGTAGGAGTGACTGAACTTACCTTTGTGGGTGATATCATCAGCAAAGAGGGTGTGCGTCCTGATCCATTGGAGGTTTCTGCTATTGAGAACATGCCAAGACCGCAATGTAAAAAGGATGTTCAAAGGTTCATGGGAATGGTCAACTACATGGGAAGATTCATATCCAATCTTTCCAAACAGCTTGCTCCATTGAGGCAGCTAATGGGGAAAAAAAAACGAATGGAGCTGGAATCATGAACAGGAGAAGGCATGGAAAAATCTCAAGGAAGTGCTCACTAAAGAACCTGTGTTGAAATTCTATGATGCTGAGAGACCCATCAAAATCTCATGTGATGCATCTCAAGCAGGCTTAGGGGCAGTATTAATTCAGAAACATGATAAGGAATGGCTACCAGTGGCATATGCATCTTGTGCATTATCCGATCCAGAAACAAGGTATGCTCAAATTGAAAAAGAATTGCTCAGCATTATGTTTGCTTGCAAGAGATTTCATCAGTTTGTGTCAGGGCAATCTATTAATGTTGAAACCGATCATAATCCTCTGATTGCATCATTTCACAAACCCTTATGCGAATGTCCTTTGTGAATTCAGGAAATGATGATCAAATTGCAAAGATAAGCATTGAATGTGACATACACACCTGGAAAATTCATGTACATGGCTGACACACATTCCAGAGCTGTGGATCCAACAACAAAAGACAGTTACAGGGACACTGTTGATGTTCTTTAGGCATTTGTTGATATGATGATAGAGCCAGTACCTGTTGCTCCCGAAAAGTTGGAACTGCTGCATCTTGAGACAGAGAAGGACAAAATTCTCAGTCAGATAATACAAGTGGTGATGGATGGATGGTCAGATAATAAGCATGACTGTACCTCAGAAGTACTGGAATATTGGAACCACAGATCAGAACTTTCTGTTGTGGATGGGATATTGTACCAAGGTAGCAGAATTGTGATTCCTAAAAGTCTCAGAAAAGAAATGCCTGGGAAAATTCATGAAGGCCACATAGGTATTGAAAAATGTAAGAGAGGACGCAAGAAGTGATGTGTTAGCTCAGGATGAATCAAGAAATTGCAGAATTGGTGTCTTTTTGTCAAATATGCCTTAAATACCAACCTAGCAACCCTAAGGAGCCCCTTCATCCACATCCTAGTCCTCAGAGACCTTATCAGGAGGTAGGCATTGATCTTCTTGTAACTGACAACAAAGATTATCTATTAATAGCAGATTACTACTCATTGTATCCCGAAGTGTGTGGTTTGAGCAGAACAACAGCAGAGAATGTAATTCCATGCATGAAATCAGTTTTTTCCAGACATGGTGTACCTGATGAAGTTTTCACAATGGTCTACAAATCAATGGTGAATGCAAGGGACATTTTGCTCATGAATGGAGCTTTGTTCATACAACATCTAATCCATTTTCCTTCAGTCCAATGGATTAGTTGAGAAGTCGGTAGGAATTATCAAGAAACTGATGCACAAAGCAAAATATAGTGGAGGTGATTTTTATAAAGCTTCATTAGCCTATTGTAGTACTCCACTTGAATGTGGATTTTCACCTGCTCAGCTCTTGATGGGATGCCGTTTGAGATCCAATCTGCCAATAGATGAGAGCCTTCTGAGAACAGAGGGAGGTGAACACGTGAAAAAATGGAACGATGAACACAAATCAAATCAGAAAACATACTTTGACAGATGCTCTCGTCCATTACCTCAACTACACCAAGAAGATGAAGTAAGGATACAAGACAAAATGAACACCTAGACACAGAAAGCTACAGTATTTGAAGAAGTACAACCCAGATCATACATGGTCCAAACAGAAGAAGGATCAGTGTTAAGAAGAAATTGCAAAGACCTCAAGAAAGAGCCAGCTTCGGAGATTCAGTTAACTGATGCAAACTAGACAAACCATGGAAATTTCAACAAAACACAAGAACTGTGTGAACCACTTAGAAGGTTTACTCGTGTTCGTAAACCTCCAAAGAGACTGATAGAGACATGTTAGATCATGCATTTGCTCTGGTCAATGTTGCTAAGGAAAGTCAGACGTGGTGATATGACGTGTAAGAATGTGATTGGAGAGAGTTTTGAGTATGCTCAGAAATGATACAAAATTCAAGAAGCATGCATTGTAAGAACATGGTGGTTGTTGTTAAGTAAAAGTTCTTTTTCTTCCAGAAGATGTTTCTTTATTAGTAACCCATGGTACATATGAATATAAAGAACACAACACCCACCACTCACTGTGTAAAGAATTTTCCTTTAAACAACTCGTCTCTACACCGATCACCTTACAGTGAAGTTCCCATTTATTTATTATTATTTTGTATTCAATTTACTCTGCAAATCTCACATGAGCAAAGAATGTTGTTGCGGTCTGGTGTGTAATGACAGTAATCTAATCTGAGTCTGAATCACTGTGCCTTAAGTGAAGCATTTCAAAACATTTACATTGCTATCTCTTCCCGCCCCCAACTCTGGACCTGTTCTCCACCTTCCAAAGATTTGGAAAACTTGATTACCTGGGGTTGGGAATGGAAATGTTTTCAAATATAAAGGAATGATTAGAGTTCAACTATTTTCTTAGTTACAGAAGTTCCACATGGAGGAGTTGAAGTGTGTAGGCAGCATGCGCCATCTGGTGGCTGTGTACGGAGCTTCATGTATTTGCATGAGAGAGAGGGTCAGTGTAGTCTCCAACAGCTCCTCCCCACCCGCCCTTCGTGGATGGCATGCAATTTGTTTACTGCCCGTTCGCTCTGGAGAACATGGAGATCTTGGCTCTCCTCTAGCTCCTGATCAAGCTCTTCTTTCTTTTTCAATATTTTTATTAATTTATAACCATATAACAATTATAACATGGAAACAGGCCATCTTGGCCCTTCTAGTCTGTGCTGAACGCTTACTCTCAGCTAGTCCCACCAACCTGCACTCAGCCCATAACCCTCCATTCCTTTCCGGTCCATATACCTATCCAATTTTTTAAAAATGCCAAATGAAACCTGCCTCTACTACTTCTACTGGAAGCTCGTTCCACACAGCTACCACTCTCTGAGTAAAGAAATCCCCCCCTCTTGTTACCCTTAAACTTTTGCCCCCTAACTCTCAACTCATGTTCTCTTCTTTGAATCTCCCCTACTCTCAATGGAAAAAGCCTATCCATGTCCACTCTATCTATCCCCTTATAATTTTAAATACCTCTACCATGTCCCCCCTCAACCTTCTACACTCTAAAGCAGGGGTCAGCAACCTTTACCACTGAAAGAGCCACTTGGACCCGTTTCCCACAGAAAAGAAAACACTGGGAGCCGCAAAACCCGTTTGACATTTAAAATGAAATAACACTGCATACAACGTTTTGTTTTGCCTTTATGCTATGTATAAACAAACTATAATGTGTTGCATTTATGAAATTGATGAACTCCTGTAGAGAAAACGAAATTACATTTCTGCATGCAACAAAAACATTTTGAACTCCGAAAAAAAGACGTTGGGTTGAAAGTTACTTTAAAGTAAAATACTCAATGTCTATTTGAGTCCTTCTTGTATTTATGAAAAACGCCGAACTTAAATTTTCCGCCAGCAGCAAACCAAAAATAACATCAGCCAGCTGTCAGCCTGAAAAATAAAAGGACTATTTCACTGAACAATGAAAAAAATATGAATACACATAAAATAATAGGCAATTAAAATATTTATCATACTTGGTTAATGGGATTTCTGCTCCTGGACCTCAGCGCACAGCGTCTGCACATCAGGGCTGTATGACGTCACCTTCATCTTTACACAGGATCGCAAGCTGTCATCTGTGAGGCGTGCGCGATGTTTGTTTTTAATAAAGTTCATGTTGGAGAACACCTGCTCACTTACATATGTGGATCCAAAGATCGACAGGACTCAAAGCGCATACTTTTTAATGTTTACATAAATGTTTCGAACACAAGTTTGTCCGGTTTTGGAAGGTTTTCAATATCACTCCATTTGTGTTTCTGAGCAAGAACGGGCAACATCTTCAAGGTCTGCTGTCAAGCGTCTAAACTTGGACACCCATATGTCTTTGTCGGCTATGTCGGCCAGTTCCATCTCAAGATCAGGTTGACTCACACCTGCCAATGCAGTCGTATTCAGTAGGGAAGGATCGATGCTTAAGGGAGTGACCGGGAAGGATAATGTGTTTTTTTCCTCTCTGAACTCAGAGAAGCGTTTCCCAAACGATGTTTGCATTGCGATGATTGCAGAATGTAAATACTCCGAAATTATCATGTCGTGACCTTGTTTGAACTCTCTCAAATTGGGGAAGTGAGACAAAGTGCCTTTCTGTAAATCTCTGGCAAGCACTGTCAACTTGCGCTCGAATGCCAAAACATCCTCCAACATGTGCAGGGCTGTACGTCCTTACCCCTGAAGAGCTGTGTTCAGCGTGTTCAGGTGCGCTGTCATGTCTACCATGAAGTGTAGCTTTTCCAGCCACTCTGGCTGTTCCAGCTCAGGAAAGGTGAGCCCTTTGCTGCCCAGGAAAGTTTTCACTTCTTCCAGACACGCGACAAAGCGTTTCAGCACCTTCCGTCTGGACAGCCAGCGATAAAAACACGTTGTAGCGGTGTCAGTAAACTGCAGTCAAAGATAGCTTTATTCGAACTAAACAGCCTTGCTTTTAAGCCTCTCTCAACCCAGCCCCCATGGACGCAGATGCTGCAAAAGACGCGTACTCACAAACCCCCGTAGGCTATCTCCCTTAGCCGGAATGCTGGCTAATTGTGAGCCGTTTCGGATGTCGCCACACTTAGATTGTACAAGATCACCATAATCTTCAAATTTAGAATTACATTTCAAAAGCTAACAAACTAACATAAAATACATTTTAATTAAATACTGACCAATTATTTCCCAAAGCCACAGGGAGCCGCAGCACAGAGGTGAAAGAGCCACAAATGGCTCGGGAGCCGCAGGTTGCCGACCCCCGCTCTAAAGAATAAAGACCTAATTTGTAATTTAGGTGCTGAAACCCAGGTAACATTCTAGTAAATCTTTTCCGTACTCTCTCTATTTTGTTGACATCTTTCCTATAATTCAGTGACCAGAACTCTACACAATACTCCAAATTTAGCCTCACCAATACCTTGTACAATTTTAACATTACATCCCAACTCCTATACTCAATGCTCTGATTTATAAAGGCCAGCATACCAAAAGCTTTCTTCACCACCTTATCCACATGAGATTCCACCTTCAGGGAACTATGCACCATTATTCCAAGATCACTCTGTTCTACTGCATTCCTCAATGCCCTACCATTTACCATGTATGTCCTATTTGGATTATTCATACCAAAATGTAGCACCTCACACTTATCAGCATTAAACCTCACCTGCCATCTTTTGGCTCACTCTTCTAACTGGCCTAAATCTCTCTGCAAGCTTTGGAGACCTACTTCATTATCCACAACACCACCTACCTTAATGTCATCTGCATACTTACTAATCCAATTTACCACCCCATCATCCAGATCATTAATGTATATGACAAACAACTTTGGACCCAGTACAGATCCCTGAGGCACACCACTAGTCACTGGCCTCCAACCTGACAAACAGTTATCCACCACTACTCTCTGGCATCTCCCATCCAGCCATTGTTGAATCCATTTTACTCCTTCAATATTAATACCTAACGATTGAACCTTCCTAACTAATGTTCCATGCGGAACATTGTCAAAGGCCTAACTGAAGTCCATATAGACAACATCCACTGCTTTACCCTCGTCAACTTTCCTTGTAAACTCGTCAAAAAATTCAATAAGATTTGTCAAACATGACCTTCCATGCACAAATACATGTTGAATGTTCCTAATCAGACCCTGTCTATCCAGATAATTATATATACCATCTCTAAGAATACTTTCCATTAATTTACCCACCACTGACGTCAAACTGACAGGCTTATAATTGCTAGGTTTACTCTTAGAACCCTTTTTAAACAATGAAACCACATGAGCAATACGTCAATCCTCTGGCACCATCCCCATTTCTAATGACATTTGAAATATTTCTGTCAGAGCCCCTACTATTTCTACACTAACTTCCCTCAAGGTCCTAGGGAATATCCTGTTAGGACCCTGAGATTTATCCACTTTTATATTCCTTAAAAACGCCAGTACTTCCTCCTCATTAATTGTCATGGTTTCCATAACTACCCTACTTGTTTCCCTTACCTTACACAATTCAATATCCTTCTCCTTAGTGAATACTGAAGAAAAGAAATTGTTCAAAATCTCCCCCATCTCTTTTGGCTCCACACATAGCTGTCCACTCTGATTCTCTAAGGGACCAATTTTTTCCCTTATAATCCTTTTGCTATTAATATAACTGTAGAAACACTTCGGATTTATTTTCACCTTACTTGCCAAAACAATCTCGTATCTTCTTTTAGCTTTTCTAATTTCTTTCTTAAGATTCTTCTTACATTCTTTATATTCCTTGACCACCTCATTTACTCCATGCTGCCTATATTTATTGTAGATATCTCTCTTTTTCCTAACCAAGTTTCCAATATCCCTTCAAAACCATGGCTCTCTCAAACTTTTAACCTTTTCTTTCAACCTAACAGGAACATAATGATTCTGTACCCTCAAAATTTCACCTTTAAATGACTGCCATTTCTCTATTACATCCTTCCCATAAAACAAATTGTCCCAATTCACTCCTTCTAAATCCTTTCACATCTCCTCAAAGTTAGCCTTCCTCCAACCAAAAATCTCAACCCTGGGCCCAGTCCTATCCTTCTCCATAATTATATTGAAACTAATGGCATTGTGATCACTGGACCTGAAGTGCTCCCCAACACATACCTCCGTCACCTGACCTATTTCATTCCCTAACAGAAGATCCAACACTGCCCCTTCTCTAGTCAGTACCTCTATGTATTGCTGCAAAAAACTATCCTGCACCCATTTTACAAACTACAAACCATCCATCCCTTTTACAGAATGGGCTTCCCAGTCTATGTGTGGAAAATTAAAATCTCCCACAATCACAACCCTGTGCTTACTACAAATATTCTATCTCCTTACAAATTTGCTCCTCCAATTCTCGCTCCCCATTAGGTGGTCTATAATACACCCCTATAAGTGTTACTACACCTTTCCCATTCCCCAATTCCATCCAAATAGACTCCCTAGATGAGCACTCTAATCTATCCTGCCAAAACACCACTGTAATATTTTCTCTGACAAGCAATGCAACACCTCCGCCTCTTGTCCCTCCGATTCTATCACACCTGAAGCAGCGAAATCCAAGAATATTTAGTTGCCAATCACACTCCTCCTGCAACCATGTTTCACTAATAGCTACAACATCATATTTCCAGGTATCAATCCATGCTCTAAGCTCATCCACCTTTCTTACAATGCTCCTAGCATTAAAATAAATGCATTTAAGAAATTCTCCGCCTCTTTCTCTCTGTTTATCTCTAACAGTACAAAGAATTTTACTGTCTTCTTTTTCTTCCTTCTCCAAAAGATCTTTTCCTACACTCTGGTTCCGCTCCCCCCTCGTATCTAGTTTAAATCCACTGGAGCCTCTCTAGCAAACCTACTTGCAAGAATATTTGTCCCCCTCCAGTTCAGATGAAAACCGTCCCACCGGAACAGGTCCCACCTTCCCTGGAAAACTGCCCATTTATCTATAAATCTGAAGCCCTCCCTCCTGCACCATGTCTTCAGCCATGTGTTGATCTGCACTATCTTACTATTTCTAAACCCACCTACACGTGGCACTGGAAGCAATCCTGAGATTGCTATCCTGGAAGTCCTGTCCTTTAACTTGGCACCTAGCTCCCTAAACTCACCTTTCAGGACCTCCTCACTCTTCCTACCCACATCATTGGTCCCTACATGAACCACGACATCCGGCTGCTCACCCTCCCTCTTGAGGATACTGAGAACTCGATCCGAGATATCGTGGACCCTGGCACCAGGAAGGCAACAGACCATCCAGGATTCTCGATCTCTTCCACAGAACCTCCTATCTGTCCCCCTAACTATCGAACCCCCTATCACTACTGCTCTCCTCTTTTCCCTCCTTCCCTTCTGAGCTGAGGGTCCAGTCTCAGTGCCAGAGACGCAACCACTGCAACTTGTCCCTGGCAGGTCGTCCCCACCAACAGTATCCAAAACGGTATACTTATTGTTGATGGGAACGGCCACAGGGGTGCTCTGCTCTTCCTGTCTATTCCCCTTCCCTTTCCTGACAGTCACCCAGCTACCTGTCTCCTAACTCTTAGGGGTGACTATCTCCCTGAAACTCCTGTCTATTTCTGCCTCTGCCTCCCGAATGATCCGAAGTTCATCCAGCTCCAGCTCCAGTTCCCTAACGTGGTTTGTCAGGATCTGCAGCTGGATGCACCTTTTACAGGTGTAGTCATCAGGGACAACTGTGCTCGCCCTGATTTCCCACATACTGCAAACGGAGCACTCAACTGCCCTAACTGCTGCCTCCATTACCTACTCCTAAGCTAATTAGATTAATTAAAGGAGCTTACCCGGCCTCACCTCACCTGGAGTGAAGCTCGTACTCAGCCTCTGCTCACTTTTAAAATTCTCACGCTGCCTCACGGGCCGACTTTCACACGCTTGTGAAGTCATGCCCCGTTCAGACCTCGCCTCTGCCTGTTCTCGCCGAAGCCTGGTTGAGCCAAAGCCAACCCACTCTGCCTCAGTCCACTCTGACAATGGTCGCTACGCCGATGGCTGCTGTATATGGCGGTCTTCCTTTTTAAACCTTTGGCGTGCTACATCATGCACCTGTGCAGTCTAGCCTCTTTGCCCTGATCAGTTAAAAAACACAGCTCCTTTTACCTCTCCCTCTTCGCCTCTTGCTGTGATTTAAATAACCATTGAAAAATTCCTCTCCTTTTTAAACCTTTGGCGTGCTATGTCATGCTTTTACATAGAAGAATACAGAGTTCAAGAAAATACATATTATACAACAAAAGAAAGATATAATACCAAATACATTATATTTGAATCACATTAACAAACTCCTTACCCTATATTCATGTAGATTAATTTGTATGTTGAGATATGAATAATTTTTTATATTTATATCAAAAAATCTATACCCACTACCAAAGCCAAAGCTGTTTGGTAAAGAAAAAAAAGGGAAGAGAAAACCTTATCCGGTAGTGAAATATGCTATTAACCAGCATCTGTACTTTAACGGGAATGAAAGATTTTGAAAATAATTCAAAAACAGTCCCCACAAATTTTGAAAACCTTGGTTAGATTCAGAAATTGAAACACAAATCTTTTCTAAATTTAAGCATGCCATAACATCCCGTAGCCACTGTTACGTACTTGTGACACGTGACAGTGGTACCCTTGTCACGTGACAGGTGTTGAAGCTATACTGGACTTGAGGTAATGGTCTTGTGATGGTGGAGTGACATCATTTTCCCGCCAGTAGAAGTCATGTGACAGGTTTTTTTTACAGGGTATAAAAGGAGGACCCCTCCCTGTGAGGAGGGGTAGTTCGTGGCTGGATTTGCCATGTTGACTTCATGCTACTGCGTGATTTAATGTTATGACCCAGTTTAGTTGAAAGATGAAGTTTTATCTAATGCCTAAAGTTTAAAAGGTCATTGCCAGCAGTTTCGTTACAATACTGCTAGTTGAGAATCAGTGGAGAGTGAAGATCAGAGTTCGGGAGTTAAAGATCGAGGAGAATCGATTTTAACGGTGAAACGGGATCGACCTTGTTTGATCCTTATTTGGAAAGATCTCGTTGACTGCTCTCGTGTTAATCCCTGTGAAATAGCAGAAAGGATTGAGGACAGTGTTGTAAAGGAAAGGTCAGTGCCTTTAAGCCGTTTCGTTTCGTAAATTCTTCGTGGGAAAAAGTTCTACTTGGGAACCGAAGCAACACGTCGTGAAAGAGAATTTAAATTGTCTTACAAAGTCTCTCCCTTAAATGGACTGTGAGCATTTTTAACTTTTGGCAATACCACTTAAAAGAACTGTTTTTGCAACATCGCTTTAAGAACTGTTTAAGCTTCATTGCTTTAAGAACAGTTTAAGCTGCCGCACAGCAGCTGATTTCCAGTTCCGTTACTGATTTGTTTACTATTGGAGGGTTTGTTTTCAGTGTTTAATAAATGTGTTATTTGTTATAAAAACCCCTGCCTAACTCATATATTTATAGTTGCCTGAATTCGTAACATAAATATGGGGGCTGTGTCCTGATTGGATCGTTTGTGTTTAAATGCTTGCTAACTTTTGGATCGGTGTTTTGGAAGAGGGGAATACTTGATTCTTTTGTTTGATTGGCTTGTGAGTGGCATTCGGCTACAATGAATATTGATGAGTTTCTGGTTTCACCAGGTGCGGAGTTGTTGGCGAAGGCGAAAAAAAACTGAGGTATATGAGATAGCTAGTAAATTGCAACTTAAAGGTATTTTGCAGACTACATCAAAGGCTGTAATACAGAGAAAAATCACGTCACACTATGTGGATTCGGGTGTTTTTGATGAATTGATTTTAGAGTCATTTCCAATAAGTAATCTGGAGATGCAGTTGCAAATCGAACAGATGAAGTTGGTACAAAGTACAGCAGAATTGGAGAGTTGTAGGTTAGAAGCTGAAAGTAAACAGAGGGAATTTGAATATGCAATGACGGAATTAAGGTCTGGGAATTAGTCTTCTGGATCTAAAAAGCCGTTTGTTGCTAGTCAAGAAATTAAATTGGTCCCTCCATTTAGTGAAACAGAAGTGGAAAGATATTTCCAACATTTTGAAACTATTGCTCGGATGTCAGAGTGGCCAAAAGATAAATGGTCAGTGTTGTTACAGAGTGTAATTAAAGGCAAAGCACAACAAGTTTACATAGCTTTAACTGCTGCGCAAGCATTTGATTATGAAATTGTGAAAATGCATATTTTAAAGGCATACAAATTAGTCCCAGAAGCATATAGAGAACTCCTGAAGAAGTCTGTGGAAAAAACTTATGCGGAATTTGCCTATGATAAAACTGTGTGTTTTGAGAGATGGGTTTCTTCTAAAAATGTAAATATGATACATTGAAAGAGCTGATTTTAATGAAGGAAATTAAAAGAAGCATTCCTGTTGAAGTAAGGATCTACTTAAATGAGAGGGATACTGATAAATTGCAGGACTGTGCTAGATTAGCTGATGAGTATGTTTTAATCCATACAAATAAATTTCCTCAGGGCAGAGTTTTTAAGAGGAGAAATAACACGGAGACTCAAGGTGAATCAGAAATTAAATCAGAAGTTAATGAAAAAGGTAAGGAGGAAGGAAAACCAGTGAAGGAAAGACAGTTTCATCTTATTTGTAACTATTGTAAGAAACCTGGCCATATAATAGCTAACTGTTTCAGATTGAAAAAGAAAGAGAAGGAAGCAGTTCCAGATGCTTGTGTGCAACATACTGAAGCACCTGTAAAATTACAGGGTTTGATAAACACAAATGAGGTTTTGTTAGAGTCTGACCAAGTTAGAAAGGGATATGATCATTTTATAACTGAAGGGTTTGTATCCTTGAAAGAAGGATCTACTCTGGTGCCAATAAAAACCCTTAGGAATACTGGAGCTTCTCAATCACTGATGTTTGACAGTGTATTGAAGTTTAATGAAGAGTCTGATACAGGTGAGGTAAAGTATATAAGAGGTGTTGGGAGTGATTTTATGCCTGTACATTTACATAAAGTAAATTTAAAGTCAGGGTTAGTTACAGGATTTGTTAAAGTAGGATTACAACCTAGCTTATCTGTGAAGGGTACTTCTTTATTGTTAGGTAATGACTTGGCAGGTGGACAAGTTTTTCCTGAAGTGCATTTGACAATGGAGTCAGAGGAACCAGAGATGAATTCTAACACAGATTCTTCCTGTGTTGTGCCTGGAGCTATGGCTAAAAAAATTGATGTGCAGAATGATGTTGTTAATCATGACTGTTCAACTCAGGATTCGAGTTTTGAGGATGTGTCAGAGACTTTCTTACATTCGTTGTTTGAACAAGGTTCTTGGAGTAAGTCTGACTATGAAGATTTATCTCTGTCTCGGAAGGAGATGATAGCAGAGCAGAATAGAAACCCTGAGATTATAAAATTAAGAGAACAAGCTTTACTAGATAGTGAAATTGAGAAGGTGCCAGTAGGATATTACTTGGAAAAAGGAGTGTTGATGAGGAAGTGGAGATCACCTACAATTCCTGCAAGTGAGGAATGGAATGTTGTTTACCAGGTAGTTGTCCCTAAAGTTTATCAAAATGAGATTTTGACTTTAGCTCATAATGTGCCCTTAGGTGGACATCAAGGGGTAAGGAAAACTGTGGACAAGATTTTAAAACATTTTTTACTGGCCTGGTCTAAGAAAAGATGTGGCGATGTTTTGTAAAACATGCCATATTTGTCAAATTGTGGGTAAACCAAATCAAGTTACACCAGTAGCTCCATTACAACCTATTCCAGCATTTGGTGAACCATTTTCTAAAGTTATTGTAGATTGTGTTGGTCCATTACGGAAGACAAAAACTGGTTATCAGTACTTGTTGACTATTATGTGTACTTCATCTAGGTTTCCAGAGGCAGTACCACTTAGGAATATAAAAGCTAAAACTGTGCCAAAGTCTCTTATAAAATTCTTCACTTATTTTGGATTACCTAAGGAAATACAAACTGATCAAGGCAGTAATTTTATGTCTGGATTGCTTCAACAGATAGTTTATAAATTGGGAGCTAAACAAATCACTTCATCTGTTCACCATCCAGAATCACAAGGTGCCTTGGAAAGGTTTCATTCTACCCTCAAGAATATGATTAGGACAAATTGTGTGGAAAATGAAAGTGATTGGGATGAGGGTATAAACTTACTTTTATTTGCACTAAGGGAATCGGTACAGGAATCTTTAGGTTTCAGTCCATCTGAACTTGTGTTTGGGCATAGAGTTAGAGGACCTTTAGCTTTATTAAAAGAACAGTGGACTAGTAAGGAAATACACACTAATTCGTTGGACTATTTTTTGAAATTTAAGGACAGGTTACATAAAGCTTGTAGCTTAGCCAAGGAAAATTTAAAATTGGCTCAGGAGAAAATGAAAACTTGGTATGATAAAGAAGCTAGGATGAGGATGTTTAAGCCTGGAGATAAGGTGTTGGTTCTTTTCCCAATGCAAACAAATCCTTTACAAGCTAGATTACATTGTCCTTATGAAATTGTGTCTAAAATCAATGATGTGGATTATGTGATTAAAACTCCAGATCGTAGAAGGTCAACACAACTTTGCCATAGAAATATGATAAAACCATATTTTGGGAAACAATCTGATACTGTGACTGTTGTGGTTAGTGAGAATGAGTTTGATTTAACCAGGAACATAATAGATGATTCATCTGACTTTCATTCTAAATCCAACATTGTTTCTGTTAGGTTACCAAATTCAACCATTCTGGAAAATATTGATGAGAAATGAGTACATTTACAGCTAGAGCAGAAACAACAGATGAAGGAATTAATTTTTAAATATAAGGATTTGTTTCCAGATGTTCCGAGAAGGACTACTATAGCTTCACATGATGTAGATGTTGGGGATGCCAAACCTATCAAACAACACCCATACAGGATGATCATAGAAAAATGTGAACTTGCTGAGAAAGAAATTGAATATATGTTAGGGAATAATATTATTAGATATTCTAACTCGAATTGGAGTTCACCATGTGTTAGGGTGCCAAAACCAGATGGAAGTATTAGGTTTTGTCTGGACTATAGGAAGGTGAATGCTGTAATGAAAACAGATGCCTATCCAATTCCTAGAGTAGATGATTGTGTGGATAAAGTTGGAAAGGCAAAGTTCCTTACAAAGATTGATTTATTGAAAGGGTATTGGTGTGTTCCATTAACGGACAGAGGTAGAGAGATTTCTGCATTTGTAACTCCATCTGGGTTATATGAGTATAATGTTCTTCCATTTGGGATGAAGAATGCCCCAGGTATTTTCCAGAGGATGATTAACTCTGTGATTCAGGGATTGAAAGATACTGATGCTTATATTAATGATTTAGTGACAGGAAATGATACTTGGGAAGCACACATTATTGTGGTGGAGAAATTGTTTAAAAGGCTTTCAAAAGCTAACTTAACTATTAATTTAGCTAAGAGTGAATTTGGACATGCCACTGTGACTTACCTTGGTTATGTTGTGGGTCAAGGTAAGGTAGCTCCTGTTCAGACAAAAGTTTGGGCAATTTTAGAGATTCCCACTCCAACGGGGAAAAATACTCTCAGAAGATTCTTGTGAATGTTAGAATATTATCGAAAATTTTGTAAGAATTTTGCTAATGTTGCCCTTCCATTAACTAACCTTTTGCAGAAGAATGTGAAGTTTGTGTGAACAGTGCCTTGTCAAGAAGCATTTGAAAAATTGAAAACAATGATATGTCAACAACCTGTGCTCAAGGCACCTGACTTTGGAAAACCTTTTTCATTAGCTGTAGATGCTAGTGATGAGGCTGCAGGAGCAGTATTAATGCAAAGGAATGAGGGTGATGAGGTTGATCATGCAGTAGCTTACTTTTCTAAGGAAGTTAATAAGCATCAAAGAAACTATTCGACAATAGAGAAGGAATTGTTATCTCTTGTTTTAGCTTTGGAATATTTGGACTTATATGTTAGTACAACCCAAAAACCATTTATTGTTTACACTGATCATAATCCGTTAGTTTTTCTGAGTAGTAAGATGAAAAACAAAAACAGAATATTATTAAATTGGAGTTTGATGTTACAAGAGTACAATATTGTGATAACTCATATTAAAGGTAAAGATAATGTGGGTGATTGTCTATCTTGATGTTGAATGTACAATGTAATTTTTTTAATGGAATTTTATTTTACAATTGTAACACTCCTACTGTATTGTGAGTTGTAAGATGTTATATGATGATATTGTATATTGTGTATGTTATAAACTTTATAGATTTGTTTTTCTTGTAAATAATTTTTGAAATTTTTGTTC
The DNA here is from genome assembly GCF_030144855.1 of Hypanus sabinus. NCBI lineage: Eukaryota > Metazoa > Chordata > Chondrichthyes > Myliobatiformes > Dasyatidae > Hypanus > Hypanus sabinus. The sequence continues at coordinate 136,418,764 of NC_082711.1, forward strand.
TTGTCAGACCAGAAATGTTTTTTTTGGAGGGAGGTGTTACATACTCATGACACGTGACAGTGGTACCCTTGTCACGTGACTGAGCTTGAAGCTATACTGGACTTGAGGTAATGGTCTTGTGATGGTGGAGTGACGTCATTTTCCCGCCAGTAGAGGTCACGTGACAGGTTTTTTTTTACAAGGTATAAAAGGAGGACCCCTCCCTGTGAAGAGAGGCAGTTCATGGCAGGATTTGCCATGTTGACTTCATGCCACTGTGTAATCTAATGTGATGACGCAGTTTAGTTGAAAGATGAAGTTTTATCTAATGCCTAAAGTTTAAAAGGTCATTGCCAGCAGTTTCTTTATAACACTGCTAGTTGAGAATCAGTGGAGAGTGAAGATCGGAGTTCGGGAGTTAAAGATCGAGGAGAATCAATTTCGGCGGTGAAACAGGTTCGACCTTGTTTGATCCTCATTCGGAAGGAATTCGTTGACTGTTCTCGTGTTAATCCCTGCAAAATAGCAGAAAGGATTGAGGACAGTGTTGTAAAGGAAAGGTCAGTGCCTTTAAGCCGTTTCGTTTCATAAATTCTTTGTGGGAAAAAGTTCGATTTGGGAACCGAAGTAACAGTACATGAAAGAGAATTTAAATTTTCTTAAAAAGCCTCTCCCTTAAATGGACTGTGAGCATTTTGATCTTTTGGCAATACCACTTTAAAGAACTGTTTTTGCAACATCGCTTTAAGAACTGTTTAAGCTTCATTGCTTTAAGAACTGTTTAAGCTGCCGCACAGCAGCTGATTTCCAGTTCCGTTACTGATTTGTTTACTATTGGAGGGTTTGTTTTCAGTGTTTAATAAATGTGTTATTTGTTATAAAAACCCCTGCCTAACTCATATATTTATTGTTGCCTGAATCCGTAACACCACTGAGTGTGATTAGGCGGAGCAGCATCCTTCCATTGAAGCAAGAGTGCCCTCCTGGCCATAAGAGAGATAAAAGCCAGAATGAGCAAGTCAGGTGTCTTCAAAATGACATCGTTCCCTCCAACAATACCAAATAAGGCAGTCAAAGGATTAGACATAAAATTTACTTTAAATGTACAGAAAAAGTTTGGAATACTTCCTTCCACTATTTTTCCAGACCTGGGCATGTCCAAAACATATGAATGAATGACGCTTCTCCATTGTTACACCTATCACAGTAAGGAGATATATCCATATAAAAACCAGATAGTTTATCCTTTGTCATATAAGCCCTATGGACCACTTGAAATTGTAGGACGGAATGATGGACACATAACAATTAATTATTAACCAGTTTAAAAATTTCATTCCAAGAATCTTCAGAAATTGAAGTCTGTAAATCTTGTTCCCAAAGATTTTTGATTTTGTCTAAAGAATCATTTCTCTACTACTCGCTTTACTTCAGAGTATCCTTTGCATTTCTGCAGGGCCGCAGTGGGTAATCTTGGTCAAAATATATTAATTTATTCTCGAAAACACTCTCTTCTTACCCCAGCCCCTTTGTAGAATCTCTGCTTTGGTGCTGTACCGAAGGAATTTAATTATCATTGAGCGTGGCTTTCTATCCTGTGTAGGTTTCGGGACGAGCACGCGGTGGGCTCTTTTGACTTCCAGCTCCACATCTGAGGGAAGATCCAGCACGTCCCGCAGTAACTTTCCAACAAACTCCGTCATAGACGAGCCCTCCACTCTTTCGGGAACGTTGTATATTCTGATATTTTTCCGTCGTGATCTTCCCTCCAGGTCAAGCAGTTTACCTTCTTGGTGATGTAATATTTTTATTGTCTTACTCAGTATCCATTCCACATTTTGAACACAATCTTCCACCTTCTCAATTCGAGTCTCTGCCACTGCTATTTTTTGATTGACGCTGGTGAGCTCTGACTTAATATCACAGAGATGCTGCTTTATTTCTTTCCAGAACTCCCTCATCTCTTTCAGGATTTCAAACATATTCGCTGCTTCGCCTGAACGAGACCCAGTGTCCGCCACGCGGTCTTTTAATGTCAATGGGCTATTAAATCCAATCAAGCGTAAGAGAATTTTATCCAATTTGGAACAATTTGATTCATACTGGGAAGAATGGTTTAACTACATAATGCCTGATAGGCCTGATTTTATTCTCACAAATCAATGAATCTGTTGTAAAAAAAAAGATCACTCCCTACTTGTACATAGTTTTTTCCTTATGCTTGTTTTTTCTTTCCCCTTTTTTCTATAAGTGTATACCTCAGATAAATACTTTGTGGAGATTTGTGATATATATGATTATATGATATATATGTACAATGTCTGAAATACATCTTATGGAAATGTTTGTTTGATGATGAACTTCAATAAAAAAATAATTACAAAAAAAAAGAATCAGTTCTCATTCCCATCAACAATATTGGATATTGAACCATTATAAAAAGGTTTCAAATTAAGAATTGCATCTAATAAGTTCTTAACAGGACTATTAGGAAATGTATATAATGGAGATCACAGAAAGTCTCTAATTTGTAAACTTTGAAAAAAGTGGGTTTTTGGTGAACTATATTTAGTTGACAGTTGTTTGAACAAAGAAAGGCTTCCTCCAACAAACAGATCCTTAAGATATTTAATACCCAATCTATCCCATTGTTTAAAAACTACATCAGTCATAGAGGGCTTAAAAATAATTAAGAAAATTGGGACTAGAAAGGGAAAATCTCAATAAACCAAAGTGTTTTCTAAATTGTATCCAGATCCTCAAGGTACATTTAACTACCACATTTTCAGTTACTTTACTTAAAGATAAAGGAAGTGATAGAAAATTTATTAACAAAGTTAGCTTCTAAAGAAACCCACCCTGGACAGTCCTCATGATTAATATAATATAACCAAAATGTAAGATTTCGTATATTAACTGCCCAATAATAAAACCTAAAATTTGGTAAAGCTAAACCTCCATTCTTTTTAATTTTCTGGAGATGAACTTTATTCAATCAAGGACATATATTTTTCCATATATAAAATAGAGTCAAGAGAATCAAAAAAGGATTTAGGAATAAAGACGGGTAAGGCCTGGAAGAGGTATATAAATTTAGGTAAGATATTCATTTTAATAGAATTAATTGGGCCAATCAATGATAAAGAAAGAGGCAACCAATTTGACAATGTTCTTTTTATATAATTTAATGAAGTAAGAAAATTTTCTTTAAGTAGGTATATATAATCTTAGTAATTATTACACCCAAATAAGTAAATCGGTTTCTTACAATTTTAAAAGGAAGATTAGTATTAGTTGATAACAAATTATTCAAAGCAAAAAGTTCACTATTATGTAGGTTCAATTTATATCCAGAAAACTGGTTAAAACGAGAGAGTAGAGAGAGTGCAGAAGGTAACGAAGTCTCAACATTGGACATAAAAAGCAATAACTTATCCACATAAAGTGAAACTTCGTGGGTAGCACCCGTCCGCAAAATACCAGTGATATCACGAGATTTTCGAAAGGCTGCTCAAGCTCTTCGACAGGTTCATGCTGCTTTCGTGTTCTGCACCATCTTTTGTCTGGTCTTTGATGTCACGAAAACGCAGAAGACATGAGAGCTACGCTACCCTCCCAATAGGCAATAAAATAATTAAATACGCAAAAGAGGAATAGTGACGTAGCCTCCAACTTGATGGCCTGAACATCAATGTCTCCTTCAGGAACTTTTTTTCTTCCCACTTTCATCTTTATCTATTCCCCTCTCTGGCTTCAATCTCTTCTCCTCAACTGCCTATCACCTTCACCAGTGCACCTCCTTTTTCCCTTTCTCCCTTGGTCCACTCTCCTCTCCTATCAGATTCCATCTTCTCCTGCCCTTTACCTTTCACATCCTCTTGGCTTCACCTCTCCCCTTCTAGCTTGTCCTCCTTTCCCTCCCCCACCTTTTTATTCTGACGTTTTACCCCTTCCTTTCCTGTCCTGAAGAAGTGACTCGGCCCCAAACGTTGACTATTGATGACCGTGGATGCTGCCTGTAGCTGAGTTCCTCCAGCAATTACTTGTGTGTTGCTCTACATTTATTCTCCCTTTCAAAGCCTGCATACCAGACCTTGAGCTCACTAAGGAGTGACCCATCACACCCAGTTATGCCGTTAGGTTTCCCACTATAGGAAATCATGACACACACACACACACGCACCCTCCTAAAGCTGACATGCATTTGTAGTTTTATTCCCAGATTCCCACTCCTGCCTCATTTTGATATTGTTAGTAAGAAATAATAAGATCATCTATTTTTTAAGTGGTGACAAATTAGCAGACCCTGGTGTTCAAAGGACCCTTTGGCGCCCCTGTATACGATCACTAAAAGTTATCATGCAATGAAGCAAGTCATTAGAAAGGAAAAGTTTGTTGGCCTGTAGTGACATCTTGCTGCAGTTCTAGAGCCTTGCTGGGGCCACATCTGGGGTCCTAGGTGTTTTTTGACGGCATATGAGTTAGACCAGCAGGAAGGATTTCAAAGGAGACAGCTTTATAGAGCAGGCACTGAAGGAGTGGGTGACAGAGTGGAGGGAGTCTGAGTAGGAGGGCTTTGGCTCAACTGGTGGAGGCGAGGTAAGCTACTTGTGAGGAATAGGAAGTATGTCTGTGAGGCTGGTGTTCTGTACTGGGTGTCAGATGTGGGAGGTCCAGGAGACTGCCATCCTTCTGGACGGCCACATCTGCACCAGGTGCGTCGAGCTGCAGCTCCATAGGGACCTTGTTAGGGAACTGGAGATGCAGTTTGAAGATCTTCATCTGGTAAGGGAAAGTGAGGAGGTGATAGAGAAGAGATATAGGCGAGTAGGCACACCAGGGACTCAACAGATAAGTGGGTAACAGTTAGGAGAGGGAAGGGCAAGAGTAAGGTACTACAGAGTATCCCTGCAGCTGTCCCCTTTAACAATAAATACTCTGATTTCAGTACTGTTGTGGGGACAGCCTACCTAGGGAAGCAACAGTGGCCATGCCTCTGGCACAGAGTCCGGCCCTGTGGCTCAGAAGGGTAGGGAAAGGAAGAGGATGGCAGCAGTGATAGGGGACTCTATAGTTAGGGGGTCAGACAAGTGATTCTGTGGATGCAAGAAAGAAACATGGATGGTAGTTTGCCTCCCAGATGCCAGGGTCCGGGGTGTTTCTGATCGCGTCCACGATATCCTGAAGTGGGAAAGAGAACAGCCAGAGGTTGTGGTACATATTGGTAGGAAAAGGGAGGAGGTTCTGAAAGCAGACTACAGGGAGTTAGGAAGGAAGTTGGGAAGCAGGAACACAAAGGTAGTAATCTCCAGATTACTGCCTGTGCCACGCAACTGTGGGTACAGTATAGGAACAGAGTGGAGTGGAGGATAAACGCGTGGCTAAGGGATTGGAGCGGGGGGGGGGGGCAGGGATTCATTGGAACATCTATCGGGGTGCGCCTGATCTGTATGAAAAGCACTTGAATCCGAGGAGGACCAGTATACTGGCAGGGAGGTTTGCTGAGGCTATTGGGGAAAGTTTAAACTAGAAATGCTGGGGGTTGGGAAACGAACTGAAGAGTTGGAGGAAGGAGAGGTTGGCTCACAAATAGAGAAAACTTGTAGGCGGTGTGAGAGGGAGAATAGGCAGGTGATAGAGAAGGGATGCGCTCAGACTGATGGTTTGAGATGTGTCTATTTTAATGCAAGAAACATCATGAACAAGGCAGATGAGCTTCGCAAGTGGATCAGTACTTAGAGCTATGATGTTGTGTCCATTACAGACTTGGATGGCGCAAGGACAGCAATGGTTACTTAGAGTGCCAGGCTTTAGATATTTCAGAACAGACAGGGAGGGAGGCAAAAGAGGTGGGGGTGTGGCGTGATCAGAGATAGTGTCACAGTTGCAGAAAAGGAGGCTGTCACACAGGGATTGTCTACTGAGTCTCTGTGGGTGGAATTTAGGAACAAGAAGAGGTCAATAACTCCACTGGGTGTTTTTTATAGACCACACAAAAGTAACAGGAACATCGAGGAGCAGATAGGAGACAGATTCTGGAAAGGTGTAATAATAATGGATCGTCATGGTGGGAGATATTAATTTCCCAAATATTGATTGGCATCTTCCTAGAGCAAGGGGTTTAGATGTGTTGGAGTTTGGTAGGTGTGTTCAGGAAGGCTTCCTGACAGTAGCCTACAAGAGGAGAGGCTCTACTTGATCTGGCACTGGGAAATGATCTTGGTCAGGTGTCTGGTCTCTCAGTGGGAGAGCATTTTGGAGATAGTGATGATAACTCTATCTCTTTTAACATAGCATTGGACAGGGATAGGAACAGACAGGTTAGGAAAGCTTTCAATTGGAGTAAGGGGAAATATGAAGCTGTCAGGCAGGAACTTGGAAGTATAAATTGGGAACCAGGGAAATGTACAGCAGAAATTTTGCAAATGTTCAGGGGATACTTGTGTGACATTCTGGATAGCTACGTTCTATTGAGACAGGGGAAGGATGGTAGGGTACAGGAACCATGGTGTACAAAGGCTGTTGAAAACCTAGTCAAGAAGAAAAGAAAAGCTTACGAAAGGTTCAAAAACCTAGGTAATGATAGAGATCTAGAAAATTATAAGTCTGGTAGGAACAAGCTTAAAAATGAAATTAGTAGAGCCAGAATGGGCCATGAGAAGGCCTTGGCAAGCAGGATTAAGGAAAACCCCAAGGCATTCTACAGGTATGTGAAGAGTGGGAGGATCAGATGTGAGAGAATAGGACCAATCAAACGTGACAGTTGAAAAATGTGTATGGAATTGGAGGTGTTACGTACCCCGTAACTGGGTGTCTGTACCAAACTAAAGGTGCTTATTAATAAAAATAAGCAAAACCATATCAATAATGCAAATATACATATAAAACAAGGTAGCAGTAATAAACCTAAAAGTGTAGGAATAATAATAAGCAATAATAAACAAGCTCTATCGATGTCTAGGGGTAAATAAATTGTCATAGAAAAGTATAAAGTTCAATTCAGTTCATAAGTGCTGATGTAGTTATGGTTGTTGTATTGTAATCGTTGGAGAGAGAGAGAGAGAGAGAGAGCGAGTGAGATGTAACAGCTACAGTCAGGCAAACCTTCCTTTTGCTTTCTTAATCCGTCGTATCAGTGTGGTCATTCAGTTACGACCTCTACGTCCTTCTGCTAGACCGTTCTTCTGTGGTGGACTCATCACTCTGGCATGAGTGGACACACACACATACACAAGTCCCCACCGGCCCTGCTTTAACACTGTGAGCTTTACTGACTGATCTCCAGGTTCAGTCTCCGAAGCCACCACCTTTCTTGTGGGTTCCAACACTCAATCAGGGTGTCTCTCCAGACCTGTCTTTTATCCCTACTAATGGGGACTCAGCTATCCATCACTCCTGAATGACTGTGTCCATCAAATAAGGCCACTCCTTCAGTCCACTGAGGAATGTTTATGAGCCAAATAGTAGAAGATAAATAACCCTTGCAGAAGTCATAATACAGTAACATCAACTGTCTCTGTCCCCCTCTTATCTGTAGCAAATGGTCTTGCCTGGGCTTTATCACTCTCTCATGGTCAGCATAGCAACAGTATTAGTTCGTGTTTCTCGGGGGGGATGATTAACTCTTCTCCCCATTGTCCATCAGGTCTGTTCATCACCCATAACAGAGGAGATAGCAGAGGTATTTAATAAATTCTCTTCTTCAGTATTGACTATGGAGAATGATCTTGGCGATTGTAGGGATGACTTGCAGCCAACTGAAAAGGTTGAGCATGTAGATATTAAGGAACAGGATGTGTTGGGGCTTTTGGAAAGCATCAAGTTGGTTAAGTTACAGGGACCATATGTGGGAAGTGAGGGAGGAGATTGTAGATCCTCTGGCCAAGATGTTTGCATCATCAATGGGGATAGGAGAGGTTTCAGAGGGTTGCAGATGTTGTTCCCTTATTCAAGAAAGGAAGCAGAGATAGCCCAGAGAATTATAGACCAGTGAGTTACTCCAGTGGTTGGTAAACTGATGGAGAAGATCCTGAGGGGCAGGATTTATGAATATTTGGAGAGGCATAGCATGATTAGGAATAGTCAGCATGGCTTTGTCAAAAACAGGTCGTGCCTTACAAAACTGATTGAATTTTTTGAGGATGTGACTAAACACATTGATGAAGGTAGAGCAGTAAATGTAGTGTATATGGATTTCAGCGAGGCATTTGACAAGGTACCCCAAGCAAGGCTTATTGTGCTATAGATTTTCGATGCTTCTAGCACTATACAGTACAGGCCATTCAGCCCACAATACTGTGCCAAAAATGAACTTACTTTAGAAAATGCCTAGGGTTACCCAATAGCCCTGTATTTTTCTAAGCTCCATGTACCTATCCAAGAGTCTCTTAAAAGACCCTATCGTTTCCGCTGCCAGCAGCCCATTCCAAGCACTCACCACCCTCTGTATAAAAATTTGTCTCTGACATCTCCTCTGTACCTACTTCCAAGCACCATAATACTGTGGTGTTAGCCACATGTTAGCCATTTCAGCTCTGGGAAAAGGCCACTTACTATCCACACGATCAATGCCTCTCATCATCTTATACACCTCTATCAGGTCTCCCCTCATCCGCTATCGCTCCAAGGAGAAAAAGCCGAGTTCACTCAACTTATCCTTTAGGGCATGCTTCCCAATCCAGACAACATCCTTGTAAATCTCCTCTGCACCCTTTCTATAGTTTCCACATCCTTCCTGTAGTGAGGCAATCAGAAATGAGCACAGTACATCAAGTGGAGGCTGACCAGGGTCTTCTCAGATCTCAAACTCAATCCCACAGTTAATGAAGACCAATGCACCATATGCTTTCTTAACCACAGAGTCAACCTGCACATTCTTGATAGGTCCTACTCTCTCTCGTCTTATCCTCTTGCTCTTCACATACTTGTAGAATGCCTTGGAGTTTTCCTTAATCCTGTCCGCCAAGGCCTTCTCATGGCCCCTTCTGGCTCTACTAATTTCATTTTTAAGCTGCTTCCTGCTAGCCTTATGATTTTCTAGATCTCTATCATTACCTAGTTTTTTGAACCTTTCATAAGCTTTTTTTTCTTCTTAACTAAAGTTTCAACAGCCTTTGTACACCACGGTTCCTGTACCCTACCAACCTTTCCCTGCCTCAATGGAACGTACCTATACAAAAACGCCATGCAAATATCCCCTGAACATTTGCCACAATTCCCTGAAAACATTTGTTCCCAATTTATACCTCCAAGTTCCTGCCTGATAGCTTCATGTTTCCCCTTTCTCCAATTAAATGTTCCTGTTACTCTCCAATGCTATGGTAAAGGAGATAGCATTATGATCACTATCTCCAAAATGCTCTCCCACTGAGAGACCTGAAACCTGACCAGGTTCACTTCCCAATACCAAATCGAGTACAGCCTCTTCTCTTCTAGGCTTATCTACATATTGTGTCAGGAAGCCTTCCTGAACACACCTAATAAACTCTACCCCATCTAAACCCCTTGATCTAGGAAGATGCCAATCAATATTTAGGAACTTAAAATCTCCCACAACAACAACCCTATTATTATTACACCTTTCCAGAATCTGTTTCGCTATCTGCTTCTTGATGTCCCTGTTACTATTGGGAGGTCTATAAAATCACCCAGTAGAGTTAATGACTCCTTCCTGTTTCCAACTTCTACCCATAGAGACTCAGTAGACAATCCTCCCATGACTTCCTCTTTTTCTGCAGCTATGATACTATCTCTGATCAATAGTGCCACACTCCACCTCTTTTGCCTCCCTTCCTGTCCTTTCTGAAACATCTAAAGCCTGGCACTCTAAGTAACCATTCTTGCCCTTGAGCCTTCCAAGTCTCTGTAATGGCCACAACATCATAGCTCCAAGTACTGATCCACACTTTAAGCTCTGTCGCTTTGTTCATGATGTTTCTTGCTGAAGGCTTTCTATGTTTCTATGTAACATCCATTTGCAATAATCTGAAGATGGCTTTACAAGACATCAAAGAGTTGGTCACTGAGAAATTGGATTAGAGAAAATGTGTTAGTGCCTATATTTCAAGTGTTAACAGAGCATGTGGCTTTGGGAAGGTCTTGCAGTGTTCACACAGAGTTTCTGATAAAATCCCTATGATATGGTGATATCTCTTACCCTGCAGTATAGCAGACTTGTAGCAGGAGTTCACCAGAAGTGAGATCAGGGATGCCCACTTATCCTCACCATGCCAGGGGGTTCAGAAGAAGATGGAGATTGTAATGGCAAGACTTTTGCAAATGAGTGGTCAGATAGTGTGGAAGCTGCCTCACGAAATGCAGGGTTTAACAGGAACTGAGGAGGAGTCCATTGCCTCTGTTCATAGGATGAGCAAAGCAAGCAGATTGAGAACCCTCTTAAAGCTGATGCAGCTCTCTCTGATTTCTGATGCCGACAGGGATACCCGATCTTTGATTAGTTCTGGTAACAGCTACTCGTAGGCACAGAGGGAGGCCTATACAGGATGCCAATCGGGGGAGGGATGGTGAGAAATCAGAAGCACTGAGGTCAAAAGCCTTAGGAAAAGCCAAAGTAGAAGTGATTGCGATTGAGGTCTTGATGTCCAACATGGTAATAAATAGAAAATGATTGTTAAAAATTACTCATCTCTGTTTTATGTTAACAAATGGTATTTAGAATCAGTAATCAAATACATTGGAGAAATATAATGAGAGACCAAATGTGTTTGAAACCAATTTGTAAAATAATCCTCTAGAAATAATAGTGAATAATTTCAAGATATTAAGTACAACTAAATGAAGGGTTTGGTAGAATATATTATTTCATTAGTGTGAATAGCTAATTATACAAGTCTATTCTTTTCTTATTCATGGCGCATGTCCCAAGATGCAGTGAAGGGCTCGGACGGTCACGGGCTGAGCAGGGAGGATGCCGTGGTCAGCCTGGACCCTCTGGGCCAAGGAGCCGATACAGTGCCGTGTTACTCGGTGACAGTCAAAAGCTCAAAGTAAATAGTTCATGGAGTTTTGCCGAAGTTGTATCTAACTCAGCGCGGTGTCGCCATGTTCTGAAACTCTTTGCCTCTCTCAGTACTTCAACATTTCTTTGTGAGCCACTTCAGTCGGCACGACAATCCCGGCGCCATTCTGCTGTTTTGCGTTCGACGTCGTATTTACCGTTTATTCATTATTTATTATTAACATGTACTCGCGTCTCAGGCGAGCAAAGGATTTCACTGCAGCCTGCTGTATAAAGTCAGTAAACTAATCTGAATGGCTGTGCCTGAATGGAAGGAGTTCAAAACATTTCGATTGTTGTTTCCTCATCTCGCGACCTGTCCCCCGGTTTCAAAAATCTTCAATACCTTGGAGAAGATTTAGAGCGCAAAGGAATGGCTGAAGTAGAACTATTTCCTTCTGTTCTGACAGGATTGGTTGAGCGGGGCTGGCCACACGAACAATCTTCGTGCCAACATACCGGGGTTTGGATGTGAGCAGAGGTCAATGCCGGCGTCTCATTGCCTTTTACTGACTGCTTACGGCCCACTCGCTCTGGACAACATGGAGTTCTCGGCTCTCCCCCTGCCCTTGTTCAAACTCTTCGACAGGTTCACGGCGCTGGCCGTGTTCTGCACCGTCTTTTGCCTGGTCTTTGACTTCATGAAGAGGCGCAAGGCGTGTGGGAACTACCCTCCCGGGCCCCGGGGCTTACCCTTCGTCGGGAACATCCTGCAGGTGGATCTGAGCAACCCTCACCTGTCATTCGCAAAGGTAAAGGCTGAGGGAGAGTGAGACTGTGTGAAGGAGGTGACTCCCTCGCCCCGGGACACCTTTAACCGTTCAGTTTCTTGTATGTTGTTGAATTCACTTCCACGCTGCCGCCCTGTTAGTTGTGTCTCCATTGCACCTTGTTCCCTTTTATCATCCAGATTTCTTTTGCTCCCCTTTTCCCTTCATTCCTGTTTTTAGTTCTCTATTTCATCCTCTGGGATGGGATGGAGTAAAGCGAAGATGTAAAGAACTATTGATGTTGGATCCCTGAAAAAAAAACAACGCTGGACAGAATAGTTTTAATTTCTCCACTGTTCTGGAATGGCTTTAACATCCACACTTCAGTTCTATTAGATGTTATCTCCTGTATTTTTTATAGTTGCCCCTTTTATAGACAACAAAACACGCAAAACAGGTTATGCACATCTGCAGTCACCTCCGTCATTTTTATTAGCAGCCCATAAACCATAAAATATAGTAGCAGAAGTAGGCCATTCAGCCCATCGAGTCTGCTCTGCCATTCAATCATGGGCTGATCCAATTCTTCCGGTCCTCCCCACTCACCTATCTATCTCTGCCTTAACTGCACCCAATGGCTTGGCCTCCACAGCCCCAGTTAGACCTCATTTAGCCAGTGTAGTTTGCTTTGTTGTTAATTTTCTAAATGTAAACTTTGTAATTCTGATGCCAGATTCTCACACCTAATTCATTGTAATATTGGTAGAAAAAAAAGTTGGTCTAATTTTAAATGGTGACAGATTAGATGTTGGTGTCCCAGAGACAAACCACTGAAGGTTAATGCGCATTGGCACAGATACTTAGAAAGGAAGAGTTTGTTAGCCTGAGATGGTGGCTGAGTTATTGGGTCAGATAAACTAAATGAAATAAATAGTGCAGAAAGAGGGGAAAAGTGAGTTTGTGTTTAATGGTTCAATGTCCTTCAGAAATTTAATGGCAGAGGGGAAGAGACTGCTCCTGAATCATTGAATGTGTGTCTTCAGGCTCCTGTACGTCTTTCCTGATGGTAGCAATGAGAACAGGGCATGTCATGGGTGATGTGGGTCCTTAAAGATGGATACCACCTTTTTAAGGAATCACAACATCTGGGGTCCTATGTGTATTTTGACAATATCCACCCGTAATAGTCTGGTGACGTGATGAGACTTCTAACTGGCAACTGAAACTACCAGGGAGCTTGCCATGGTCGGCCTGGACCAGTTGGACTACAGGGCCCGTTGCAGTGCCATGTGACTCGATGACAGTGAAAAGCTTTTGTTTGCCTGCCATCCAGACAAATTATTGCATACAGTGAGGTAGCCAAGAGGAAAAACAAACCCAGAATGCAAAATGTTGTCTTACAGATACAGAGAAAGTTCAGTCAGGGTAGAGAAATAAAGTTCAAAGGCCACGGCCAGGAAGGCTGTGAGGTCAAGATTCACATTCATCATACAGGGGTCCATTTAAGTGTGTCATAGCTCTGGGAGAGAGGCTGTTCTTGAGCCTGCTGCATGCTCTCAATCTTTTGTATCTTCTATACCATGGACTTGGGGGTGGGGGAGTGAAGGGTAACTGTGTTAGGAGCAGTCTTTGTTTGAAAATGGTTGACGGTTTGTATACATTTATTCTGAATTATAAAAGGTGCAGGGTAGTGCATACAAATGTGAATATGTATTTGATAAAGGAAGTTTGAAAAATCATTTCTGAAATGTGATAGTCAGTGGGATGGACAACATTTCTTCCCCATTCCAAATTGTCCTTGAGCAGGTCGTGATGCGCTCCTTTCTCGAACGGCAGCAGTCCTTCTGGTGAAGATGCTCCACAGATTTGTTGGTTTGGAGTTCCAAGATTTAGACCCAGAAACAATGAATGAAAAGCAGTATGTTTCCAGTTGGGATGGTGCGTGAATTAGAGGGAAACTGTAGGTGGTGGTGTCCCCATGCACTGCTCTTCCTTTGTGGTAGAAGTTGCAGATTTGGGAGATGTTGATGGAATAGTTGGTGTGAGTAACTGCTGTGCATCTTGTAGATTGTCTGGAGTACAACCACTGTGCAACAGTGGTGGAGGGAATGAATGTGTCAGCTGGTGGTTGGGGTACAGGTTAAAGGAGCTGCTTTGCCCTGAATGGTATCAGGACCCCTAGGATTTGTTGGAGCTCCAATCACCCAGGCACGTGGGGAGTATTCAATCACAATTGTGTCTTGTGGACATTGGAAAACTTTAGGAATCCAAGAAGTGAGTGACTCACTCCAGGAGACTTGACCTCTGACCTGCCCACATAGCTGGTAAATTCCAGGCTATTGAAGTGTGCAATTGGTGATAGAAACATAGAATATAGGTGCAGGAGTAGGCCATTTGGGCCTTCGAGCCTGCACCACCATTCAGTATGATCATGGCTGATCATCCAACTCAGAACCCTGTACCTGCTTTCTCTCCATACCCCCTGATCCCTTTAGCCACAAGGGCCATATCTAACTTCCTCTTAAATAAAGCCAATGAACCAGCCTCAACTGTTTTCTGTGGCAGAGAATTCCACAGATTCACCACTTTCTGTGTGAAGAAGTTTTTCCTCATCTCGGTCCTAAAAGGCTTCCCCTTTATCCTTAAACTGTGACCCCATGTTCTGGACTTCCCCAACATCGGAAACAATCTTCCTGCATCTAGCCTGTCCAATCCCTTTCGAATTTTATATGTTTCAATAAGATCCCCCCCTCAATCTTCTAAATTCCAGTGAGTATAAGCCTAGTCGATCCAGTCTTTCTTCATATGAAAGTCCTGCCATCCCAGAAATCAAGCTGGTGAACCTTCTTTGTACTCCTTTATGGCAAGAATGTCTTTCCTCAGATTAGGGGACCAAAACTGCACACAATATTCTAGGTGCGGTCTCACCAAGGCCTTGTACAACTGCAGTAGAACCACCCTGCTCCTGTACTCAAATACTTTTGCTATGAATGCCAACATACCATTTGCCTTTTTCACCACCTGCTGTACCTGCATGCCCACCTTCAATGACTGGTATACAATGACACCCAGGTCTCATTACACCTCCCCTTTTCCTAATCGGGCACCATTCAGATAATAATCTGTTTTCCTGTTCTAGCAACCAAAGTGGATAACCTCACATTTTTCCACATTAAATTGCATCTGCCATGAATTTGCCCACTCACCTAACCTATCCAAGTCACCCTGCATCCGCTTAGCATCCTCCTCACAGCTAACACTGCCGCCTAGCTTCATGTCATCCGCAAACTTGGAGATGCTGCATTTAATTCCCTCATCTAAATCATTAACATATATTGTAAACAACTGGGGTCCCAGCACTGAGCCTTGCTGTACCCCACTAGTCACTGCCTGCCATTCTGAAAAGGTCCCGTTTACTCCCACTCTTTGCTTCCTTTCTGCCAACCATTTCTCTATCCACATCAATACCATACCCCCAATACTGTGTGCACACTAATCTCCTGTGTGGGACCTTGTCAAAAGCCTTTTGAAAATCTAAATATACCACATCCACTGGCTGTCCCCATCCACTCTACTAGTTATATCTTCAAAAAAATTCTGTAAGATTTGTCGGACGTGATTTTCCTTTCACAAATCCATGCTGACTTTGTCCGATGATTTCACCTCTTTCCAAATGTGCTGTTATCACATCTTTGATAACCGACTCTAGCAATCTCCCCACCACCGCTGTCAGACTCACCGGTCTATAATTTCCCGGTTTTTCTCTTCCTCCTTTTTTAAAAAGTAGAGTTACATTAGCCACCCTCCAATCCTCAGAAACTAATCCAGAATCCTAAGGAGTTTTGAAAAATTATCATTAATGCATCCACTATTTCTTGGGCTACTTCCTTAAGCACTCTGGGATGCAGACCATCTGGCCCTGGGGATTTATCTGCCTTTAATCCCTTCAATTTACCTAACACCACTTCCCTACTAACATGTATTTCACTCAGTTCCTCCATCTCACTAGACCCTCGGTCCCTTACTATTTCCGGAAGATTATTTATGTCCTTCTCAGTGAAGACAGAACCAAAGTAGTTATTCAATTGGTCTGCCATGTCTTTGTTCCTTATGATCAATTCACCTGTTTCTGACTGTAAGGGACCTACATTTGTCTTGACCAATCTTTTTCTTTTCACATATCTATAAAAGCTTTTACAGTCAGTTTTTATGTTCCCTGCCAGCTTTCTCTCATAATCTTTTTTCCCTTTCCTAATTAAGCCCTTTGTCCTCTGCTGGTATCTGAATTTCTCCCAGTCCTCAGGTGTGCCGCTTTTTTTTCCTAATTTATATGTTTCTTCTTTGGACTTGATATTATCCCTAATTTCCCTTGTCAGCCACGGGTGCACTACCTTCCCTGGTTTATCCTTTTGCCAAACTGGGATGAACAATTGTTGTAGTTCATCCATGTGATCTTTAAATGCTTGTCATTGCATATCCACCGTCAACCCTTGAAGTATCATTTGCCAGTCTATCTTAGCTAGTTCACGTCTCATACCTTCAAAGTTACCCTTCTTTAAGTTCAGAACCTTTGTTTCTGAATTAACTATGTCACTCTCCATCTTAATGAAGAATTCCACCATGTTACGGTCACTCTTACCGAAGGGGCCTTGCACGACAAGATTGCTAACTAACCCTTCCTCATTGCTCAGTACCCAATCCAGAATGACCTGCTCTCTAGTTGGTTCCTCGACACGTTGGTTCAGAAAACCATCCTGTGATGCTATTGAATGCCGTGGTTCGGTGGTCATCACAAGTTTAAATAGAGCAAGTTTCACTTACAATCAGACTGCTTGATGCCAAAATTGGTCAAATGCTGCTCACTTAGGTCATCAAGCTCACCTCTTGAATTCAGGTCTTCGGTTAGTGTTCCGACTAAGGTTGTTTTGAAGTCTGGAAATGGGTGGTCTCAGTGAAACCCAAACTCCGCACCGGTGAGAAGGTTATTGGTGAAGAGGTGTCATGTGATGGCTGTTGGATCCTGATGCTTTCCAAAGTTTCCTCAGAAGTTAAAAAATGAGGCATAAAATTAGTTTTTTCCCATTGTTTCATTAAGTGTTGAAAGAGCAATGAATAGAAAAGAAGCATGACATGATACAAAGAAAAGGGAGACTAAACGTGGTGTGGGCTTCTCATATCATACCAGAGATGACAAAAAAAAAGCACTGATAACAATTCACCAATAAGATACCCTGTGTCCAGTGAGAATATTCTTCAGGAGGGTGAATGTTCGAAAACCATCTGCCCAGATGGGGTACCTGGCCGTGTACTGAAAGCCTGTGCTATTCAACTGTCTGGAGTATTCACTGATATCTCTGACCTGTCAACTCAGCAGTCCAGCAGTCTGCTTCATCCTGGCTTCAATTATATAAACCGTAGTCCAGTAGCCCTTACGTCCACTGTGGTGAAGTGCTCTGAGAGGTTGGTGATGAAGCTGATCAACTCCTGACTGAAGAGTGACTGGTTCCACTCCAATTACCTATATCACAACAAGTTAACAGCAGATGCCATTTCATTTGCTCTTCATTCAACCTGGAACATCCGGACAGTGAAGACATACATCAGGATGCTCTTCATTGACTACAGCACTGCATTCAACATTATCATCCCCTCAAAACTAATGTTACGTACCCCGTAACTGGGTGTCTAACCAGCAGAGAAAGAAGAATCCGTTGGAGTCCGGTGGTACCAAACTAAAGTTGTTTATTAATAAAAATAAGCAAAACCATATCAATAATGCAAATATACATATAAAACAAGTTAGCAGTAATAAACCTAAAAGTGTAGGAATAATAATAAACAAGCTCTATGTCAGGAACGCGGCCGGATGGACTCAAACGCAGACACTGAAGTACTGGGGGAGGACAGGATGGGGATGCCATGGCATTTAAGGGTAGAGCTGGGGTTCAGGTTGATAGAATGTCTGGCAGGCAGAGCAGAGCGGGCTCCCGGAGTTCGAGTTCAGTTAGACAGGCTCCCGGGGTTCAGGCAGACAGGCAGACAGATCCCTGGGGTTCAGGCAGGCAGGCAGGCAGATCCCCGGGGTTCAGGTAGGCTGGCAGGCAGGTCTAGGTGGCTAGATAGGCTGGCGGAGAGCCCTCTCTGGGTGGGCTGCATATATCCCGGGTAGGTCCGCCTCCCAGGCGGAAACACCAGAGGCCTGGGCACGACACGAACCCCTAGGCAGGTGTGAGGCACAATCCCAGAGTTCGGGTGGAAGAGGAGGACGGGGCAGAACGCCCCCGGCAGCGGCAGACCGGCCAGATCTGCCCGAAAGACGCAAGGCATAGGAACAGGCAGAACCCCCACCGGGCCGTGGCGGGTTGGCCAGACCTGCCCGATGGAGGCAAGGGGTAGGAACGGGCATAGGTCCAGGGTGACCAACACAACAGCCATGATAACAGGAAAATCGGGAAAGACCGTGCAAACAACACTAACGAGCGGAGAAGCGGGACCAGTGCATGGGAAGAAAGGTGGGGGAGCGGACCAACCTGGCAGTACTGGTACGGGACAGAGAAGCCTGATGAGGAGTAGATCTGAGCCCGGGCAGGATAACAGAATGCAGAGAAGAGTTTGGAGCCGGCGGAGAAACAGGAAACAGAACAAAACGACCACCCACCTGGTCCCAGTCCCAAGGCCCCTTATAAGCACCTGCAGCTCAATGAGGCACAGGTGTGCCTTCTTGAGCCAGGAGGGTCCGAACTAGTTCACGGGTGACAGGAGGGACAACTGCAGGACCCGGAGTCCGGAGCTCTCGGACCAGATCGAGACCCAGAATGCGGATTCTGGACCAGACCGGACCCTGACACTCTATCGATGTCTAGGGGTAAATGAATTGTCACAGAAAAGTATAAAGTTCAGTTCAGTTCATGAGTGCTGATGTAGTTATGGTTGTTGTAATCATTGGAGAGGGGGAGAGAGAGAGAGAGAGCAAGTGAGATGTAACAGCTACAGTCAGGCAAACCTTCCTTTGCATTCTTGATCCGTCGTATCGGTGTGGTCATTCAGTTATGACCTCTACGTCCTTCTGCTAGACTGTTCTTCTGTGGTGGACTCGTCACTCTGGCATGAGTGGACACACACACTAGCCCCCACCGGCCCTGCTTTAACACTGTGAGCTTTATTGACCGATCTCCTGGTTCGGTCTCTGAAGCCCCCGCCTTTCTTGTGGGTTCCAACACTCAATCAGTGACCACTGGCGTGTCTGGAGGATGTCTGTCCAGACCTGTCTTTTTATCCCTACTCACAGGGACTCGGCTATCCATCACTCCTGAATGACGAATGACATTTTATGACTAGTTTATGAGCAAACTAATAGAAGATAAATAACCCTTGCAGAAGTCATAATACAGTAAATCAACAGTCTCTCTCCCATCTCTTATCTGTAGCAAATGTTCTTGCCTGTTTTTCGTCTCTCTCATGGTCAGCATAGCAACAGTAATAGTTCATGATTATTGACGACAGGAGGAGAACTCCAGAGATCCATTAGCCAGTCCTCAATAAGGGATTAGAAGTGGAGAGGGTCAGTAACTTTATATTCCTCGGCAATATTATTTCAGCGGATCTGTCCTGAGTCCAGCACATAGCTACCATTTTAAAGAAAGCACAGCAGTGCATTTACATTATTAGAATTTTGCACAGGTTTGGCATGTCATCTAAAACTTTTACAAACTTTTATAGATGAGCGTTAAAGAGTATACTGATTGGTTGCTTCATAGCCTGACATTGGAACTCCAATCTCTTTGAACAGAAAACCTAGAAAACATAGTGGATGCAGCCCAGTCCATCACAGTTAAAGCAACATCCATCCTCAGGGACCCCCACCACCCAGACCATACTCTCTTCTCTCTGCTGCCATTAGGGAAGAGGTATAGGAGCCTCAAGTCCCCCACCAACAGGTTCGAGCACAGTTGTTATCCCCCAAGCATAATGCTCTTAAACCACAGGGGATAACTTCACTCACCACAACACTGAACTGTTCCCACAATCTATGGAGTCACTTTCGGAGAACTCTACAACTTGTATTCTTGATATTTATTGCTTATTTATTATTATTATTTTCTCTTTTGTATTTACATATTTTGTTGTCTTTTGCACATTGGTTAGAACCATAGAACATTACAGCACAGAAACAGGCCTTTTGGCCCTTCTTGGCTGTGCGGAACCATTTTTCTGCCTAGTCCCACTGACCTGCACCTGGTCCATATCCCTCCATACACCTCTCATCCATGTACCTGTCCAAGATTTTCTTAAATGTTAAAAGGGAACCCACATTTATCACTTCAGCTGGCAGCTCATTCCACACTCCCACCACTCTGTGTGAAGAAGCCCCCTAATGTTCCCTTTAAACTTTTCCCCCTTCGCCCTTAACCCATGACCTCTGTTTTTTTCCTCCTCTGGCCTCAGTGGGAAAAAGCCTGCTTGCATTCACTCTATCTATACCCATCATAATTTTATACACCTCTATCAAGTCTCCTCTCATTCTTCTATGCTCCAAGGAATAAAGTTCTAATCTATTCAACCTTTCTCTGTAACTCAGTTTCTCAAGTCCCAGCAACATCCTTGTAAACCTTCTCTGCACTCTTTCAACCTTATTAATATCCTTCCTGTAATTCAGCGACCAAAACTGTACACAATACTTCAAATTCGGCCTCACCAATGCCTCATACAACCTCGCCATAACGTTCCAACTCTTACACTCAGTACTTTGATTTATAAAGGCCAATGTACCCTGTTGCTTGTTGTCTGTGATTTTCTCCGAGTTCAGATGGTGACGCTGCCTGGGGAGTGCCCTGTGCAGGGGCCATTTCCCAAAGAAGAGCATGTTATATACCCCTAGGGTTAATTTTTTCTCTGGACTGTCACTTTAAAATGCAGGGAGAATGCGACTGACCTTTGGACACTGTTTGAGCTGCTCCAGAGAGTCACAGCTCAGAGTCAAGATGGATTCGGTCAGTGGAAGACACCAGTGAGTCGGTCGCTGGTTTAAACTTTCAGTAGCCCAAAGGGGTGAGTTGAGATTACAAGTGCTGCAACTAGAACAAGTTCGCAGAGAGAGGAGAGGAAGGAGTAAAACAGAAGAAACCTAGTGACAAAGAGATCAGTGTTTGGACTCTCTAAGTAGCCTGTGAGGGTGAGTTTTTTTCCATTTGGCTACGAAAGTATGATTGTCACTTAGTTTATCCACAGGAGTGGGTTCTCTGGTGAGGGGAAACCTTTGTGAATACCACGTGTGTGTTTACCCTGGCCTGGGTGTGGTATTTCATTGAAGAAAGGCACCCCTGTAGCAAATCACTGTTGGAGTTATTTTGTCTGTCGTGGAACTGGATAAGTGGCTATCACATTGTATGTGATTGGGGTAGCCTTGTGGAATCTACCAGTGTGTCGACCCTTGCCTGGGTGGTGGTGGTTCCCTTGAAAATGGTCTCCTTTGTGATGAGCTACTGTTGGTGATAATCCATACATGGATTCTGTTTGAGTATCCTGTGGCACCACTTTGGGATGTCCCTTAGATGAATTCAGGTATGGTACCACTTGTATTGAAAGGAGATTTGTTGAAGATCACTGTTGGTGATACATTGTGTGTGGAGTGGAACAACTTTGGAGCTAAAACTTACTATTGTTATTTTGTATTGCTGTCGTGGTGTTATGTGTGATGAGAAAATCAGATGGAGATGGGGGTCCAGAGTTGACCCCCCTGTGAACTATGCTGCTAATGAGAGAGAGAGGTGAAGAGGGTGAGGAGGCATCTTGTTGCAGATGGGAGAGAGAGAGACAAGGATTAAAATGGATGATTTAGTATTATGGCTTCTTCGCTAATTGTTGACTTTAACACCAAGGACATTTGGCCTGTTTGTGTGGATCCCAGCTGACACAGCAGAGTGATCCCAGGTGCCTGCTGAGACAGGAGGGAGTGGCTAGTTTGATGGACATGGACATGATCAGTTGATGGATGGCTGATACCCCGTCAGGGGAGGTAAAAGATGGGTCTGCTGAGACACCGGCAGGCATGCCATGAGACACTGCAAGAGTGTTGTGCACCCACAGGAGGGTGGGGGCTTGGAGGACCGATTCCACCACGGAAAAACGGTCTAGCCGAGAATGGAGGGGTTATAACCGAATGACCACATGGGTACAACGTAACGAGAAGACAACGGTAGGTTTGCCTGCTGCAGCTGCTCACATCTCACTCACTCTCTCTCTTTGGACATGCTAGAGGCAGGAAACATGTTCCCGATGTTGGGGGGGTCCAGAACCAGAGGCCACAGTTTAAGAATAAGGGGTAGGTCATTTAGAACGGAGTTCAGGAAAAACAACTTCACCCGGAGAGTTGTGGATCTGTGGAATGCTCTGTCTCAGAAGGCAGTGGAGGCCAATTCTCTGGATGCTTTCAAGAAGGAGTTAGATAGAGCTCTTAAAGATAGCGGAGTCAAGGGATATGGGGAGAAGGCAGGAACGGGGTACTGATTGTGGATGAATGGCAAACTCCTGCACCTATTGATTGTTGGCTTCTTAACCAATAATAATCCAAGTAGCACCTTCCTTTGGGAGCAGGTAATCCAAGCCGTAGTTCCTGGGACAGTCTGGCCTTATTGTGCTGAGAAAGGCTATCATTCAAAACATCCTTCCTCTGTAAAAGCCCTCTTATCAACCAGCGTGGGCAAGGTGCTCATGCTGGGCACTGGGGTGGCATACGTACAGCACTGCATATCAACTGCACCATGCTATGGGAATCATAGGTAGGCTTTGGAACTCCATATCTTGTAAGTGCTCAGCTTCACTACACCTCTCGGCATAGGCACAACTATCCCAGGATACTGTTCCTCCTCACACTTGCCATCCACCTTGCACCTCGTACCTGTACTCAACATAGTCACTGGCTATTTAGAAAACTCAAAAACAACTGAACTACAAGAATTGCTCCCCAAATGCTCAGCTCCCTCTGAAATGTGGGCATCTCATATCCAGAATAAAGTTGCTCAAGTTTCAACTCAAAAGTGAGTCATCCCTAAAACTAATTACAAAAATCCTGGGGAAACAAGCAACAAAGTACTGTAACAGATTAAGACACAGGTTGTGCTCCTTTTAAAACTTTGTATGGGACTGCAAAATCTTAAATGTTAATTTCTCACAGAGAAACAGTACTTATCAGAGAACTGATAAGGAAAAAGCAACTGGGCGGGACCTTGCACATACACAGAGTCGCACCCCCCCCACCACATTCAAATCATTCACATTCTATTTACAGGGAAGATGGATGCAGGATACCCCCCCTACAACACTGAGGCATGAATGTGCTAACCAGCCCCTGATTTCCACTGCTGGTGAACGGATATCCTTTGCAGGGAATCCTGAATGGAATGAGAGGAACCTGGCAGAGGACAAAAGGAACCCTGAACTGTAGAGGACTTGAAGAATGACCCTTGCACCTAACAATCTCTGTTTTTTTGTGTTTCCATACAGAACTTCCTCCACATTGCATAGAGGCATGGGAGTAGGAACCACATTTTCCTGCTCCTCTGGAATCCCACCTTTAAGCAACTCTAAAGCTGGACATTCACAGGACATGCCGGATCCCCCTACACCCCATCTGCTTATCTAGCTTCCATACCTGCCTATAGGCACCCACTTCTACGTACTCTAAACCTTGTAATAACTGAATTGCTGTTCTTATAAGATGACCAACAGCTGGCACTATTAAAGACAACACTATCCCTTTTGTTGGAAAAACTACCTCTATAACAATGTGTCCCACCATTTACAGAAGTTAATTCAATATCTTCTGGCGGGTTACCACTATCAAGGTATATTTCTCTGATAAGAACCCACTGGCATAGAACTTTAGCACCTTCCTCTACTGTGCTCCATTCCGCTTGAGGTTTTAAATTCCTTTCAGTAAGAGTGGGATGCCTCAGGTTAACTGCTGGTGTTACCCGAATCCATAGTGATACGTTAGGCTCAGGGGAAGAAGCCAGTGTTCTGAGGACATTATTGATCTTGTGTTGGGATGATAGGTTGCCTGAGGCACCCGTCTCTCTATTAGATGGGCCTCATTATGGCACCTCCCCCATTCCATAACCTCAATAACCACGTGGCCAAAGTCTCCTTAGCCTTCTGTACCTATCCTCTAAACTTGTGTTGAAAGTGACCATTACACCATCCCCCACACATTGCTGAGCCTCCTCCCACTCCTGAGAGGAAGAAGGTGCGGACTGATCCCTCCTCCCACCCCCCTGCCTGGCCCGTACTGTTGTGGACACACAAGGGAGAAGGTGATCATCTTGATGATTAAACCAAGGGGTCCACTCTACTCTTTCTCTCCCTTATTTTCATCATCCAGCCAGATATCCCCTTCTCCCAGCCCCAGAGTAGGATCATTGTCTCATCTCAACATGGCTCAAACCTTAATGGGATCAGGTTCCCAACTGGGCCCTTTGAGCCAGCTCTAAACCCTATACTTTCATTAGCCAACAGGCTATCTGTATGCAGTATTCATATTTTCTAACTTCGTAACCCTACTCAGAGCCATCAATAGTGATTCGCTCAGAATAATACAGTGCTGACTGAGATCTTCCAATTCATTCTTAAGAGTCATTATTGTTTTATACGAATGCCTTACAGTTGGTGCAAACAGATAGAAAGCATCTCCCCAGTTATCTTTTGGGAAAACCTGATGATTTAAGCATAGAAACAATGTGGTCCCATTTCAACCTGAGTGAAATCTAATTGGTCTGACCAATCTACCAGCATTCCATAACCCTTCAGTAAGTTAGCGAGACTTCCAAAACCTGCACTATTATCTGTCCACCATGGGACTCCACATCTCTCAAACAGAGGGTCCTCTCTTTCAAATAACCTCTTAACAAAATGCATTTCTGCTCAAAAAGCCAGACCCTGCTCACAGCACCAGATGTAATGTTCAGTCAGCATCATGGGTCTGGCAAGTGATACAGAAAGCACTCTCTGCACATAGGTATATTAATCATTTATTTACAAACAGTAAAAATTCAACCAAATATACATTTTTCCCAAGTTACAGACACTGCAAAGCTGAATATTCAACAAACACACATACATTCAACAACATTCTTAGCTAAGACCCCTTCCACGTGCTATTTTATAATTTGAAACTGGACACCAGGGAGCTTTGCAATGGGAAAAGCATCTACAGCTTCTGAACGAAACAATCATAATGAAAGCAACTTTTTGGCAATCAGAAAAAGGCACACCCCCACAGGACAATCCTGGGGTGGATATGTGAATGTATCAGTGGGGAAACAACAGTGACAGGAATCCCCTGTTGCATTCAGTGGTCCGGGGTCGAGAGCCAAGCTCCCTGGGGCCCGGCACCAACAGCCGCAGGGATGCAGATTGACAGAGAGCTGAGTGATAGTGCTGCCTCTATTTGATTCTGCAGTAACGTCCTACTGCTTTCTCCCATCATGTGTCCACTTTCAGCTGTGGAAGAAGTACGGCGATGTGGTGAGTTTAGAGTTTGGATGGACAAACCTGGTGGTGTTGAGTGGCTACAAGACCCTGAAAGAGGCTCTGGTGAAGAAATCGGAAGATTTTGCTGACCGGCCATCCTTTCCGATATATGAGAAGTTCTTTCAGCGGAGCGGGGAAGGTGAGTGTGAACTGGGCACCAGAGACTGTCCTGGGCACCAATGGGAGGGATTGGGAATCGTTGGACTTCAGATTTCTGTGAATGATCATTGCACTGTGAAACCCACCACCAGGCTGGGGAGGAGGGTGAGACGTCATCACGACCAAAGGAATTAGTTCAAATATATCCTGAAATATTAGAGACCAGTTCTCCCAAGATCTTTGTAACTGCATCTTAATGACAGACAAAAGGAGACTCAATGGGTTGTTTTGATCATTTAATATTCTGCATTGTATTGAAGTGGCTCCTAAAACACACTTTTATCTTCTAGTTCTTTCTATATTCTATGCCTCAGCAAGTTATACATGTAGGATGACTGGCGATGTTGTAAATTAGTTTTTTTTTATCACCACAAGGTGTTTAGAATCTGTTCATGGTGACAAATTGAGAATTCTTCCTTATCAACCCAGAACCTTTTACATCAGCAGTTGCTTACATTTATGCACATTCCTATTGCTGACGAATAAACTCTTCTCAGGCTTCCAGTCAAGTGCAGTTATCGATTATACCCGACATTTTGATGACAGCCTCTGCCATCTTCTTTGGGGATGATGCCTGAGTATGTCTAGACTGGTGGTACTTAGACCCCTGTAGTCCATCCCTTCTGATTGGTTAGTCATCATCCAATCAGGTTTCTGCTCTCCCGCCTTGTTTACAAAAGAATTGTTTACCAATCTGATTACTATTTTGGACCAGGAGACTCTCCCTGAGGAAATAAGATGATTTTGCATGACGTCCCTGCAGAATGGCTGCAAGGTAAAGGAAATCAATTGGGCTCTTTAAAGGGTTGATAGAAAAAGCAGGAAACATAACAATGAGGGGCAACCCATCGCTTCTGTCTTTCTTCCCTGTTTTTCCACGGTTTTTGGGAGGATCACCAGGATGCTGAAGAAATACTAGATTAATAGCAGCCACAAACCCATTAGGAAGCTCATGTCACAGCTTATGCAGGTCAAAGATGACCTGGGACTTAAGTTGGCTGCTGTTTATAGGATTCCCTGTGAACGCAGAGCAATGTATATCGGCCAGATGGGATGCACGGTGGAAACCTGCATGAAGGAGCACAGGAGGTGTACCCGTTTGGGTTAGCTGGAGAAATCAGCAGTAGCAAAACACTGTATTCACAATGGCCATAGGATCGACTTCAACGGCACAAAACTACTGTGGCTTTTGGGACCAGCTGGAAGCCATTGTTTCCAGGAAGCCATATGTTTTCTGGAAGCCATTGAGCTAAAACTAGAAGGAAAGAATTTTCACCTTTGTTAAGGTCTCTAATTAAAAACTGGAAATCAATTCTGAACAAGGTCAGAGAGCAGAAATTGGATTGGATGAGAAACAACCAATCAGAAAGGATGGACGATGGGGGTATAAATACCTCCTATCTAGACAATACCTAGGCATCGTCCCTGAAGAAGAAGGCAGAGTTTGTCATTGAAATGTGCATTATAATTGATACCTGTACCCAGCTGGAAGCTGGAGAAGAGTCTTTATCATAAATGCCAGGAAAGAACTCAATCCTTGTTCATTCCTATCCCTATGCCACTGACAGTTTGTAGTCCTGACATTCTGTGCTGACTGAGGTGAAATTTTATGATTCCTGAGTGATTCTGCCTTGTTAATGATAAATCAGTTATTCAGACACTGGGATGCTGGACTGACCAGATTTTGGTCTTTTTCCAGTTCACGATATTCATAAATATTTCTGAATGAGCACTGTAGAAAATAAAGCTGAAATGAAACAACAAACAATCTGATGGAGCAACGTAACAGGTCAAGCAACATCTTGGTGGGGTGGAGGTGGAGGAATTGTCAATGTTTCAGTTGGAAACTCTGCGCTCAGGGCCCAAGACATCGACTATTCCTTGCCATCCCCCACCTCCCAGATGCTGCTCAAGCCACTGAGTTCTGCAGCAGGTTGTGTGTTGCTCCAGATTCCAGCATCTGCAGTGTAAGATGAATGTAAGACTGTGTGGGTTTTCCATTGTCCATTTTGCTCTCTGCAGCTGGCATTTCAGTTCATGGTGTCTGTTTCACTATCTTTCACTACATTATGCCAAAACAGAACATTAGGTGGTATTTCTCACTGTTGAAACCATTCAGGAAGTCTGAGTGGGAATGGAATGGAGAATTAAAGTTCCAGGCATCAGGAAGCTCAGGGTCGCTAAGATTTTCATTGAATAAAGAATCACAATCAGAATCAGACTTATGATCATGAACTTAAATGACATGAAACCTGTTGTTTTGCACCAGCAGTACAGTGAAAAGATAGAAAGTTAATATAACTAAAATAAATAATGCAAAAATGGGATTAACAAGGTAATGTTCAGGGGCTCATGGAGAATTCAGAAATCTGATGTCGGAGGGGAAGAAGCTGTTTCTGAATCATTGAGTGTGGATCATCGGGTCCTGTACCTCCTCCACCTTGGTGGTAACAAGAAGAGGGCATTTCCTGGATGGTGAGGGTCCTTACTGATGGATGCCCCCCTTTTTGAGGCCCCGCCTCTAGAAGATGTTCTTGATGGGGGAGTGGTGGGGGGAGAGGTTGTACGTTTAATGGAGCTGGATGAGAAAATGACCATTTGCTGCCTCTTGGGCCCTGTGCCAAAGAGTCTTTAGTGATATTCTGAACTCCGTTCTAAAAGGGCAACAGGAAGTAGAGGGGGACCTGGGTTTCTGGGTACATGCCATTGAAAGTGGCAGTCTAGGTTGAGAAAATGATTAATATAACATAAACAATGTTGAACTTCAGCAGTAGAAGCACAATGTATAAAAGCAGCAAAGTCATGCTGGACCTTTCTAACATTCCGGCCTGGCTTCAGTTGAACCATTGTTTTCAGCTGGAGTCACCTCAATATAAGAAGCATCTGACGCCATTACAGAGGGTTCCAGAAAATATTGATGAGAATTGTTCCTGGCATAAGAGACTATCTCTACAAGGATAGACCAGAGATAGTCAGGCAGTTTCTTCAGAGAAAGCTGGAAGGTTTGGTCAAAGTTTATAAAATGTTGAAAGTTCTGGGCAGTGAAAGGTCACAGGTACAAAACCAAAAGGAAAGGAATGAAGACTGCCTTGAGGGAAAGTCTATCTTGTGGAGCAGATACTTGGGATCTGGAATACACTGTTAGATGTGATGGAGGAAGTCCATTGCAGTCTTCAAGAGAGAGCTGAATAAACGTATGGTGAGGTAAAATCTGTAAGGGGTAGGATAGAGACTGTTGAGTTGATATGGTAGACATTGTGGACAGAATGAATTGTGCTGAAACCATTGGATAATTCTGTAATTATATATATACCTCGGATTTTGGGTATAACACTGAGTCATGTCATCTGCAGAAATTCTCTGCTGACTAAGCAAAGGAGGGTGTTGAATGGGAGGATGAAATCAGGACCCTGGTGGAGGACTTTGCCAAATGATGAAAGCTGAATCATCTGCAGCTCAACATTAGTAAAACAAAGGAGATGGTGATGGACTTTAGGAAGACTAAGCCTGCACTGCTCTGTGTTACAGGTGAGGATATGGATGTAGTGCAGACCTCCAAGTACCTGAATGACAGACTTGTGTGGAGCACCAACAGAGAGGCTGTGTACAAGAAGGGCTAGAGTCACCTCTACTTCCCGAGGAGACTGAGGTCCTTTGGAGTGTGCACATCTTTCCTTCACATGTTCTACCAGACTGTTGTCACCGGTACAATATTCTATGCAGGGGTGTGCTGGGGCAATGGCATCAACATGAGTGATGCCAACAGGCTCAATAGACTGATCTGAAAGGTTGGCTCTGTTATAGGAGTCAAACTGGACACACTGGAGGCTGTGGTAGAACAAAGGACCCTACAGAAACTCCTGGCAATTCTGGACAATATTTCTCCCCCGCTACATGTCACCTTGGCTGAATAGAGGAGCACTTTTAGTAATAGACTAAGACAACTGTGCTGCTCCAAAGAGCACTATATGAGGTAATTCCTTCCCTTAGCCACTTGGCTCTATAATAAGTTTACCTTTCGCCAGGAAAGTGATTACCCTCTCCTTTTAGACTGTTAGAGATACCTATTTCTTATTCTTTCTTACTTTTCTAATATGTGTATATCTGTGCACACTGCTACTGTGACCCTGTAATTTCCTTTGGGATCAATAAAGTATCGATCTACTTACCTCATACTGTAACCATTTGACAAGGTTTCCCCTTTAATATGGAACTGAAGTTTGTGATCCTGCAGGCTGAATGAGGATTGTAGTATACTGTGATTCATCATCTGGGAAATCTTAGGAGACAATTCGAGTTGCCAGTGATTTGAGTCTACTGGGTCTTGCTGATTCTAATACCCAATGAATGGAAAAGTCCCACTGTTTGGAATGAGGTTGAAGCAAGGATACAGTTCAGGTCACAAGGAACTAGGAAGCCATAGTCATTTAGCACTTTGGATGAGACTGAGCCGAAAAATAGAAATAAAATTTGTGGAAGAACTTCTTTCTACAGGAAGGTGATGATGATATCAGTGGAAGAAAGTCTATAAACACGCTGGTCAAGCATGGCAATCTTTGGTTGTCTGTTGATCCTGTAATGGATTTATAATGAGCTTGGTCTCCTTAAACTAACGATCCACTTCTTATTCTTCAAAGTAAAAGAAAGAAAAAATCCCTCTTGGAAATGTGTAAGGTACGCAATGTGTCATCATAAATTTGGCTTTTACGAGAAATATGTAAGCGAAGGGAGGGTGATGTTCCAATTTGTCCCATGATGTCATCTTTCTTCAGGTGCCTGGGAAGTACCTGAGACGAAACAAAGAACGAACAGAGGGTGGAAGAGGGAGATTTGAGAATTTGGTCATTAGTCAGCAGGGAAGTGACCTTTGACACAAAGAAGTCAGGTGAGCTGACAGAGACACACAGCTTGTAGTGAAGTGGAGATGTTGACATGGAGGGATAAAATAATTCATGGTCTTACCAAATTCCTCTAACCCAACAGGTGGATTTAGTAAGCAATCAATATTTTTTCAAAGTCACTCTAATTCCAATTGAACCGTCTAACAGAAGGTTTAGAGGTGGTTGAGAGGTTGGTGAATTGAACAAACTGCATGTTCAGTTTGGGTTGAATTCATTAGTTCTGGAATGATTCCAAAGGACTAGAAAATGGCAAAAGTCACTTTACTGATTAAGAAGGGTGAGAGGGAAACGACAGGAAATTAAAGGTCAAAGTGCTTAATTCCAGTGGTTGGCAGGATGTTAGAGTTGTTATTAAGGATGAGGTTTTGGGGCACATGAAGGTACACAGTAATATAGGTTGAAGTCAGTATGGTTTCCTTCAGGGAATCTTGCCTGACAAGCCTGTTGGAATACTTTAAGAAAATAACAGGTAGGAGAGACAAAGGAGCATGCACGGTTGTTGACTTGAATTTTCAAAAGGCCTTTGACAAGGGACATCACATATTGTTACTGAACAATATAAGATGGTATTACAGGGGAAGTAATAGCATAATGCCAACATAGTACACTCAAAGTGCTGGTGTTGGAATGTGTGCCAACACATGCAGGCAGCCCCCAGCTCATCCTCGGGTGTGCTGGTTGCTACCACAAGTGACTCATTTCACTGTTTGTTTTGTTGTAGATGTGATATACGGACAGGAATTTTGAGATCTTGCCTGACTGGCAGAAGGAAAACAGTGGGAATAATGGGGCATTTTCTGACCAACTGCCTGTGGATTAATGGCGTTCCACAGGGGGTGGTGTAGGGTTCGCTATTTTTCACATTATACATTTGTGATCTGGATGATAGCATTGATGGATTTGTGGCCATGTTCGCAGATGACCCAATGATATATGGAGGGGCAGCCAGTGTTGAAGCAGGGGGTGTTCAGAAAGACTTGCACAGTTGAGGGGAATGGCTAGAAAGAGTAGATGGAGCAAAGTCTGTGCTCATGCACTTTGGTGGATGGAATGAAGGTGTGGATTATTTTGTAAATGAAGAACCCATTCAGAAATCAGAGATGCAAAGGGATGGGGGACTCCTCATACAAGGCTCCTTAAAGGTTAATTTGCACTCTGAATCAGTGGCAAGGAAGGCAAGTGTAATGTTAACATACCATAAGACAAAGGAGCAGAAGTTGGCCATTCGGCCCATCGAGTCTGCTCCAACATTTTGTCATGAGCTGATCCAATCTCCCCTTTAGTCCCATTCCCCCGCCTTCTCACCATAACCTTTGATGACTGGCTACTCAGATACCTATCAATCTCTGCCTTAAATACACCCAATGACTTGGCCTCCACTGCCGCCTGTGGCAACAAATTCCATAGATTCACCACCGTCTGGCTAAAATTTTTTTTCACATTTCTGTTCTGAATGGGCGCCCTGCAATCCTCAAGTCATGTCCTCTCGTACTAGACTACTAGACTCCCCCACCATGGGAAACAACTTTGCCACATCCACTCTGTCCATGCCTTTCAACATTTGAAATGTTTTTATGAGGTCTGCCCTCATTCTTCTAAACTCCAAGGAGTACAGTCCAAGAGTGGTCAAACATTCCTCATATGTTTTCATTTTCAATCTTTTTTATTGATTTCCAGCAAAAAATTACAAATCAGAGGAGAAGTTTAAACAAACACATAATACATAAGATGTATAAACAACTAAAAAGTGTATACTGTCAAAGTCAATTAAATATAACGTTACGCTGTTATATGTAATATATAAACAAAAACCACAACTCCTCTTGACAAGTCATAAAGAAAAAAAAAGATTGGAAATTTGATTGTATTAGAAGAAAAAAACCCCACTAAACTAGCCTACAAAAAAAATGAAAGATTGGGCAGTCCATTTGAGGATAAAATTAGAAAGAGAAGAAGAAAGAAAACATCCTTCCAGTCACCTCCGAATCTTTGTGGATAAGGACAATTTTTCCTTAAAAAAATAAAAATAAAACTCAAGAAAAATTAAATCATATGAAAATATTGAATAAAGGGTCACCAGACTTGCTCAAAGTTAAAAGATGTGTCAAATGCCCAGCTTCTAATTTTCTCCAAGCTTAAACAGGGCATAATGGAGGAGAGCCAGTTAAAAACAGTAGGTGGATTAGAACCTTTCCAGTATAACAAGATAGCTCTCCTAGCCAGTAAAGTTGAAAAGGCTATCACGTGTTGAGCGGAAGCAGGAACTCTACCTGTTTCCTCTGGAATAATCCCAAAAATTGCCGTGATTGAATTGGGTTGTAAATCCACACCTATAACTTTTGATAATATTCTAAACACATCCCTCCAAAAATTATTTAACTTTACACGGGACCAAAACATATGAGTTAGAGTAGCCACCTCAGCATTGCATCTGTCACAAATAGGGCTTATATTAGAAAAAATATGCGCTAACTTATCTTTGGACATATGGGCCCTATGTACTATCTTAAACTGAATTAAGGAATGACATGCACAGATAGATGAATTATGAACTAGATAATAAATTTTACTCCATTGATCATCTGAAAATGAGTGTTGAAATTCTATTTCCCAAGTACGTTTAACCTTACCATTAGGCGACATACGTACATTTATTAACTGTTCATAAATAATAGTTATTAACCATTTTTGAAATGGTTTAAGCTGAAAAATAACATAAACCAAATTTGATGAGTAAGCCAAGGGATAATTCGGTAAAAAATCACGTAAAGAATTCCTAACTTGTAAATATCTAAAAAAAAGTGTACTAGATATATTTATCCATTAACTGCCAAAAATACATTTAACAATCCTCTGAAAACAAACCTAAAAAGGTTTTTATTCCCTTAGTTTTCCATATTAAAATAGCCTTATCCAGAGTTGATGATTTAAAGAAACAGTTAGAATAGATATTACTAGAGAGTACAAAGTTATTTAATTCAAAAAATTTACGAAACTGGAACCAAATTTTTTAAGTGTTTTTAACAATAGGATTGAGACCTTATCTACCTATTCTGGAGAGGGAAAAAGGAAGGGGAGCTCCTAGTAAAGAAGCTAAAGAAAACCCCCTTACCGAATTCTCCTCCAAATGTGACCATAAAGGGCACTGCTGGTTATCTATACCATGAATCCAAAAAGGTGATGAGGCCTGCTCATCCGATAGATCCTCTGAGCCTGTGGGAAGTCCGAGGACGGCTGCAGCGCAATGCAGTGACGGCTCGGGTAGTGACCGTGAGGCTGTAATTCATGAGTTGGCTGATGCAGTCCGGACTATAACCGGTAGGATGGACAAATTCAAGAGCCATTTAGACCTTATCATGCAAGAATCTAAGGAAATGAAGCAGACTTTGGAATCTTTAAATTTGTGAACCCAGGATTTAGAAAATAATATGAAGGATGTTGTGAATAGATTATGAAGCCTGGAAAAAGAAAGATTCCTGGAGAACTGAGAAAGTAAAAATAATGGATAAACTGGACTCACTTGAAAACTATAGCAGAAGAAATAATATCAAAATAGTTGGTTTAAAAGAGGAACTGGAAGAAAGGGACACAGTAACTTTCTTTCAAGAATGGATTCCCAAAGTTCTGGGGAAAAAGCGTTTTGACAAAGAATTCATTATAGAAAGAGCCCACAGGACTTTAATCCACTGACCACCTCCAGAGCAAAGGCCCTGCTCTATACTTATACGCTTTTTGAAGTATCAAGATAAACAGAAAGTATTACGAGCTGAAGCAGTAGAGGCCAGAGAGAGAAATGGCCTATTAGAGTTTGAAGGGGGAAAGATAACCTTCTTTCCAGATATTAGTGTGGCCTTGTTAAGGATAAGGAAAGACTTTGACTTAACAAAGAGGTTATCAAAGAATAAAGGTCTTCAATATTCTTTATTATATCCAGCAAAGCTGAGAATTACTCTTGTCGGATGGAGGGAGGAAAGTTTTTACTAACCCCCAGGAGGCGATAAACTTTTTCAAAAAACATCTGAGACATCGTGATTCAGAATATTCTTCTGGAACAAGAGGCCTAGAAAGATGTATCTTGGACTAAGTATATGAAGAAAATTATGTTATTTTCTTTATTAATATAGTTTAATTTTATCAACATTATAATCTTGAACTTTGAATCTATGTGATTATGGATGAAGACTATTATGATTAGAAATATTGATTATGAATGGTCTTTTTGAATTATACTACTTAGGAACTATATAGTTAATCTAATTTTGTTATAACTAGTATGAATAGCTTTGATTATATAGATATCATCTCTTGATATGTTTAATTTTTGGTATGCTGGATATGTACTAAGTTATAATATTTAGGGTTATATTTAGTAAGTTTCTTTGAATTCTCTTTATTTGGAAATTTTGCTATATTAATGATATTTACTTTCAATATTATAGATTATGTTATATATTTAGTAATAATGGGTGTGGAATATAATTTATTTTTTCAGATGTTTAATTAAGGAGTTATTGGGGGAGTGGATAATTTTTTCATTTCTTTTTTAAAAAAAGATTAATTATGTTATATGTTAAAGAATGTCCATCTTTAGTATGATGTTTATCGGACCCCACAGTAAGAGGGGTTAAGGCGCCGTGGACTTGGAGCACCAGTTGGGAGGGTTTTACTCCCTTTCTTGTTCTTTTTTATATTTCTTTTATTTTCTTTCCTCTTTGGTTTCCTTTCTATTTTCTATACTCTATTGAGAATGGCACCAAATATCTCAGGGTCACTCAAAGAAGTGGGATTAATTTGTAAGTTTTTTATGGGCAGGATTTATCAACCAATAAAATCTGATAACTATGAATAGAGCAATTAAAAATTTAAGTCTTAATGTTAATGGGATAAATGGACCGATAAAGAGGAAAAAGGTCCTAGCATATCTTAAAAAATCATATTGATATTACCTTTCTTCAAGAAATTCATCTTACAGTGACAGAACATAATAAAGTAAAGAGAAGATGGGTTGATGAAGTAATAGAATCTTCCTTTAATTCTAAAGCCAGAGGAGTGGCAATATTGGTAGGGAGGAATTTGCCAGTGAAGGTGGAGGGTACTATCACAGATCCGGCCAGGAAATTTGTTATGGCCAATTGTCAAATATATTCAGAATCCTGGACACTTTTGAATTTATATGCCCCCAATTATGACGATGAGAAATTAATCCAAAATATTTTTTTGGAAGTTGTTCAAGGAAATGAAAAGATCTTAATTGGAGGGGATTTCAATTTTTGTCTGGATCCAATTTTAGATAGATCATTTAAAAAAGTTATGAAGGTCAGGGCAGCAAAAATCACCCTGGCCTTCATGAAGAACTTGAATATAATAGATGCTTGGAGATGGCAGCATCCAAGGGAAAGAGACTACTCTTTCTATTCAAAACAATATGATTCCTACTCTAGAATTGACTTATTTCTAATATCAGCTAAATTAGAAAGCAGGATCATTCAAACAGAATATGCCACTAGACTACTCTTGGACCATTCACTTTTAATTTTATCAATTGAAATGCCTGATAAACAAAAAACATTATATAGAGGTACCGACCAGAGAGGATGCAATATTAGATCTCCTATCAGGAAACGAGATAGGACAGGTGACAGAAGTGTGTGTAGGGGAACACTTTGGTTCCAGTGATCATAACACGAATAGTTTCAACTTGATCATGGATAAAGATAGATCTGGTCTAATTTTGCATTTTTAGTTTATCGTGCTTTACAATTTTCCTTTTTTTGGGGGGGAGGGAGTGCTCTGCTGTGGAAAAGAGGAGCATGAGATTCACAAATATAAATTCTCAGTTAAATTGATAAAAATCCCTGGTTGTAAAAATCTTCTCTGTGAACAAAGGTTTGGGAGCTGAATACTTTTACATATCACAGTATATTCTCCCTGCCAGAGCTTCTACTGTAACTTGCATTTTGCCACATCAGCAACACAGACAAAATGATGGGAGAGCTCAGCGAGTCAGGCAGTCCTGAACAAGGGCATCAGCTCCAAACATTGGCTGTTTATTTTCTATCACAGACACCTCCTTGCCTGCTGACTCCTCCGAGCATTTTGTGTGTGTTCCTCAAGATTTCTGGGATCTGCGGGATATTTTGTACAGAATTTCTGATGCATTTTAATTATTAGGGGAAGTGCTGAGTTTCTGATGTTATCTTTGGTAGTCCGTCGGGATAGGGTGACTTGTCTCCAGTCCAGTTTTGAGGAGTAGAAGATGTTTGTGTGTAAATGCTTTAATGGTGGGGTTACTAACATATACAGGCTGAACAGAAAGAGAGGTCTTGGGCCAGTGGCAAGAGGTCCAAGTAACTGGAGATAACCTATTATTGTGCACAATCGCAGGTGTGAATGCAACACAACACATACACTTGCACACATACGCACACACTCTCACACACACTCACTCACTCACAGGTATGTGTACACTTAAAGACACCAATACACACATGCTTATGCACACACACACACACACACACACACACACACACACACACACACACACACACACACACACACACACACACACACACACACAACGTTATTATACACAGATACAAACACTTATTCTATGTGTGGACACACACAAGTAGGCACAAACACAAAACTTTTTCCTTTCCCTCGTTCAGACAGACCACCCTTCCTGAGTCTCCCCTAACTGTACCTACTCTTCAAACTCCACCTACTCTTGGTGCCTCTCCCTTTCAGTCACTGACTTTCCAGCTGGTGTCTCTGCCCGTCTCCACATCTCAGGCTCTGCAGGGCTTTTTACCGAGTCTAATATTTATATTTTCCCATGTTTTTTTTCGTAAATAGGAACTTACTTACTTTGATGTCTTGTTTTTGTGTATATATATATTTACGATCATTTATTCAGCACAGCTATACATATATATTTTTGGAGCCACCGGAGTTTTGGGTTGGGAACGTAAGATTTAGTCTTCAGCCTCCCTTGGCTGATTTCTCTCTTTGGGGGAAGGGAGTGGGAAATGGATTCTTCCAGAAAGCTGATTGGATGTTTTTACTGTTTTATTTATTCGCTATCTACATGTCTGTGATTACCTTTTATACATTACTAAAGGATATTTGATGGAATCTTTTATTAATATACTCAATTTTAATGTGAAAGGTCTAAATAACCCTGTTAAACGAAATAAGATTTTCTGTTATATCCAGCAACTTAATACTCGTATAATCTTTCTCCAAGAAACCTATATTTGTAAAGATAATATTTCACGTTCTTTCAAAGGATGGAAGTGTATACGTTTTCACTCACCCTCTCAATCTAGATCGAGAGGCATCTCTATCCTGTTTGATCAGAATGTATCCTTTATTCAACATGTAATTTCTGATACAAATGGGCACTTTGTTATTGTTTCGGGTAGTCTTGAGAATAATCTAATGGTATTTGCGAATGTATACGCTCCAAATACAGATTACTCCTTGTTCTTTGAACATCTTTTCTCTTTTTGCCTGATTTCAATCAGTATTCCTTAGTGATGGGTGGAGATTTTAATTTTTGGCTTGACCCTATATTAGACCGCTCTTCAAGTAAAACCCCTGTCACTAATAAATCAGTCCTACTTTTTAAATCTTTTCTATTTCAATGTGGTATTCTCACCATGTGACGTTTTTTGCACCTCCAAGAAAAGGAATATTCATATTTCTTTCAGGTTCATCATATGTACTCTCAGATTGACTACTTTTTTATAGATAGAAACTTGCTTCCACTGGTTCGATCCTGTGATTATAAGGAGTTTGCTTTGTCTGATCATGCACCTGTGCTTCTGGCTTTAAGATTACCTGTTTACTCTGTACCAAATAGAATTTGGCATTTTAACTTATCATTGTTATCTGATAAAAAATTTTCTAAAGTTTTTGGAAAACCATATTACTTTTTTCTTTAAAGAAAATTTTAAAGGAGGTACTGCTGGTACTATGGTCTGGGATACTTTTAAAGCCTATATTCCTGGAGAAATTATCTCTTACTCTACATATATAAAGAAAAATGCTGACAAAGAAAGGTCTGACTTAGCAGCAATATTAAAAGATCTTGATCAAAAGTATGCCCTATCTCCATATCCAAGTATATATAATAAGCGGATTGAAATCCAATCCAAGTATAACCATATAACCATATAACAATCACAGCACGGAAACAGGCTAGTCCGTGCCGAACCCTTAATCTCACCTAGTCCCACCTACCCGCACTCAGCCCATAACCCTCCACTCCTTTCCTGTCCATATACCTATCCAATTTTACCTTAAATGACACAACTGAACTGGCCTCTACTACTTCTACAGGAAGCTCATTCCACACAGCTATCACTCTTTGAGTAAAGAAATACCCCCTCGTGTTTCCCTTAAACTTCTGCCCCCTAACTCTCAAATCATGTCCTCTAGTTTGAATCTCCCCTACTCAGTGGAAACAGCCTGTTCACGTCAACTCTATCTATCCCTCTCAAAATTTTAAATACCTCGATCAAATCCCCCCTCAACCTTCTACGCTCCAATGAATAGAGACCTAACTTGTTCAACCTTTCTCTGTAACTTAATTGCTGAAACCCAGGTAACGTCCTAATAAATCGTCTCTGCACTCTCTCTAATTTATTGATATCTTTCCTATAATTCGGTGACCAGAACTGCACACAATATTCCAATTTTGGCCTTACCAATGCCTTGTACAACTTTAGCATTACATCCCAACTTCTGTACTCAATGCCTTGATTTATAAAGGCCAGCATTCCAAAAGCCCTCTTCACCACCCTATCTACATGAGACTCCACTTTCAGGGAACTATGCACAGTTATTCCCAGATCTCTCTGTTCCTCTGCATTCCTCAATGCCCTACCATTTACTCTGTATGTTCTATTTGGATTATTCCTGCCAAAATGTAGAACCTCACACTTCTCAGCATTAAACTCCATCTGCCAACGTTCAGCCCATTCTTCTAACCGGCATAAATCTCCCTGCAAGCTTTGAAAATCCACCTCATTATCCACAACACCTCCTACCTGAGTATCATTGTTATACTTACTAATCCAATTTACCACCCCATCATCCAGATCATTTATGTATATTACAAACAACACTGGGCCCAAAACAGA
The DNA here is from genome assembly GCF_030144855.1 of Hypanus sabinus. Lineage (NCBI taxonomy): Eukaryota > Metazoa > Chordata > Chondrichthyes > Myliobatiformes > Dasyatidae > Hypanus > Hypanus sabinus. The sequence continues at coordinate 136,458,203 of NC_082711.1, forward strand.
TCCCTGAGGCACCCCGCTAGTCACCGGCCTCCTTCCCGATAAACAATTATCCACCACTACTCTCTGGCATCTCCCATCTAGCCACTGTTGAATCCATTTTATTACTCCAGCATTAATACCTAACGACTGAACCTTCTTAACCAACCTTCCATGTGGAACTTTGTCAAAGGCTTTGCTGAAGTCCATATAGACTACATCCACTGTCTTACCCTCGTCAACATTCCTCATAACTTCTTCAAAAAATTCAATAAGGTTTGTCAAACATGACCTTCCACACACAAATCCATGCTGGCTACTTCTAATCAGATCCCGTCTATCCAGATAATTATAAATACTATCTCTAAGAATACTTTCCATTAATTTACCCACCACTGATGTCAAACTGACAGGTCTATAATTGCTAGGCTTCCTTCTAGAACCCTTTTTAAACAATGGAACCACATGAGAAATACGCCAATCCTCCGGCACAATCCCCGTTTCTAATGACATATTAAAGATCTCCGTCAGAGCTCCTGCTATTTCTACACAAACTTCCCTCAAGGTCCTGGGGAATATCCTGTCAGGACTTGCAGATTTATCCACTTTTAAATTTCTTAAAAGCGCCAGTACTTCCACCTCTTTAATTGTCATAGGTTCCATAACTTCCTTACTTGTTTCCCACACCTTAGACAATTCAATATCCTTCTCCTTAGTGAATTCCGAAGAGAAGAAATCATTCAAAATCTCTCCCATCTCCTTCGGTTCCACACATAGCTGACCACTCTGATTCTCTAAGGGGCCAATTTTATCCCTCACTATCCTCTTGCTTTTAATATAACTGTAGAAACCTTTCGGATTTACTTTCACCTTATTTGCCAAACCAACCTCGTATCTTCTTTTAGCTTTTCTAATCTCTTTCTTAAGATTCCTTTTACATTCTTTATATTCCTCGAGCAATTCCTTTACTCCATGCTGCCTATATCTATTGTAGACATCCCTCTTTTTCTGAACCAAATTTCTAATATCCCTTGAAAACCATGGTGCTCTCAAACCTTTAACCTTTCCTTTCACCCTAACAGGAACATAAAGATTCTGTACCCTCATAATTTCACCCTTAAATGACCTCCATTTCTCTATTACGTCCTTCCCATAAAACAACTTGACCCAATCCACTCTCTCTAAATCCCTTCGCATCCCCTCAAAGTTAGCCTTTCTCCAATCAAAAATCTCAACTCTAGGTCCAGTCCTGTCCTTCTCCATAATTATATTGAAGCTAATGCTATTGTGATCACTGGACCCGAAGTGCTCCCCAACACATACATCTGTCAGCTGACCTATCGCATTCCATAACAGGAGATCCAACACTGCCCCATCTCTAGTCGGTACTTCTATGTATTGTTGCAAAAAACTATCCTGCACACATTTCGCAAACTCTAAACCATCCAGCCCTTTTACAGAATGAGCTTCCCAGTCTACGTGTGGAAAATTAAAATCTCCCACAATCACCACCTTGTGTTTACTACAAATATCTGCTATCTCCTTACACATTTGCTCTTCCAACTCACGCGCCCCATTAGGTGGCCTATAATACACTCCTATCAGTGTTACTGCACCTTTCCCATTCTTCAGTTCCACCCAAATGGCCTCCCTAGAGGAGCTCTCTAATCTATCCTTCCAAAGCATCGCCATAAGATTTTCTCGGACAAGCAATGCAACACCTCCTCCTCTGGCCCCTCCTACTCTATCACACCTGAAGCAACTAAATCCAGGAATATTTAGTTGCCAAACACACCCTTCCTGCAACCATGTTTCACTAATAGCTACAACATCATAATTCCAGGTATCAATCCACGCTTTAAGCTCATCCACCTTTCTTACAATGCTCCTAGCATTAAAATAGATACATTTAAGATACTCTCCATTTCCTCCTCTCTTTCCATCCCTAACAATGCATTCAAATTTATTATCCTTTTCTTTCTTCTCCCCTACATCTTCGGGCTGAGCGCATCCCTTCTCCATCACCTGCCTTTCCTCCCTCACACACTGTCTATTTACTTGCTCCACTGGTGAACTAACCTCCTCTCCCATAGTCTCCTCAAATAGTCTCCCGCACCCCCATCTTACTAGTTTAAAGTCCGCCCTGTAGCCCTAGCAAACCTCCCTGCTAGGATATTGGTCCCCCCATGATTCAAGTGTAACCCGTCCTTCTTGAACAGGTCACCTGCCCCAGAAGAGGTCCCAATGATCCAAAAACTTGAATCCCTGCTCCCTGCTCCAATCCCACAGCCATGCATTCATCCTCCACCTAATTCTATTCCTACTCTCACTGTCGCGGGGCACAGGCAGTAATCCCGAGATTACTACCTTTGCGGTCCTTCTTCTTAACTGCCTTCCTAACTCCCTATACTCTCATTTCAGGACCTGTTCCCCTTTCCTTCCTATGTCATTGGTACCTACATGTACCACAACCTCTGGCTCTTCACCCTCCCACTTCAGGATATCTTGGACGTGATCAGAAACGTCCCTAACCCTGGCACCAGGGAGGCAAATTACCACCCGGGACTCCCGGTCACCTCCACAGAAACGCCTGTCTGAGCCCCTGACTATTGAGTCCCCTATTACTATGGACCTCTTTCTTCTAACCCTCCCCTTCTGAGCTACAGGGCCGTCCTCTGTGCCAGAGGCTTGGCCACTGTCACTCCCACCAGGTAGGCTGTCCCCCCCAACAGTACTCAAACATGAGTACTTATTGTCAAGGGGTACAGCCACTGGGGTACTCTCTAGTACCTGCCTCTTCCCCTTCCTGACTGTAACCCACCTATCTGCCTCCCGTGGTCCCGGAGTGACCACCTGCCTGTAACTCCTCTCTATCACCTCCTCACTCTCCCTGACCAGGCGAAGGTCATCGAGCTGCAGCTCCAGTTCCCTAATTCGGTCCCTCAGGAGCTGCAGTTCGGCGCACCTGGCGCAGATGTGCACGTCCGGGAGGCTCGGAGACTCCAGGATCTCCCACATCCGACACTGAGAACAACAAGCTGCCCTCACACTCATCCCTCCCAAATAACTGAAAATACAAGAACTAAAGGATAAGCCTACTGTGCCCTCTTCCGCCTAAGCCCTCTGATCCCAAGCCCTACACTCTGCGCCCGGCTCACTCCGCTGCCCGCTTCTTAAGGCGGCGTTCTTTATATATCTTCCCTCCTTCCCGGGCCCCCTTCACGCGCCTGCGCAGTCCCGCCTCTCAGAACTCCGATCTGAGAAGCAATTGGACAATTTGAAAATGGCCGCCGCCGCACTTCCTCTCAAGCCTCGCTGTCTTCTTCCAAAAGATTCTTCCATAATCTTCTGCTGACTTACCCAATTGAACGACAGCTGTTGAGAGATAAAACTCAATTTTACATTTTTTGGGGATAGAGCAGGTAGTTTATTAGCCAATCGCTTAAAATCTTTTACAGTTAATTGTCAAATCACAGAAATTTTAAAAGATAATGGTACTAAGATATCCGACCATTCTAAAATTAACAACGTATTTAAAGACTTTTACCTTAAGTTGTATCAGTCTGACTCTTCTTCAGATGATAGCTATATGAATGCTTTTTTCAGTAATATCAACATTCCTACATTGTCTGCTGATAGCCTAACACAGTTAGATCAGCCTGTTTCCAATGAAGAAGTGGCTGAGGCTATACGTGCTTTACATTCTGGTAAGACCCCAGGACCTGATGGCTTTCCTGGGGAGTTTTATAAAACTTCTACTACGTTACTTATCCTCTGTTCTATCAAGTCCTTTAAATCAGGTAAACTTACTCAATCTTTTTATGAAGCTTTTATTTCTCTTATTCTTAAAAAAATATAAAAATCCAGCTGAATGTTCTTCATACAGACCGATTTCTTTATTAAATGTTGATGCAAAAATTTTATCCAAAATCTTAGCTCGAAGACTTGAAAATATTTTATCATCTATTATATCACATGACCAGACAGGATTTATTAAAAATCGTTACTCATATTTTAATATACGTCGGTTGTAGTGTTCTCGCACAGGTGTAAAAGAACTCTGAACCAAACACCAAGCTTAAACCAGTCAATGAGGTGGTCCCAGTAAGATTAACCATTTACTGTTCACTCTTCCAGATTAACGTATGGTGAAAACTGTTGATAAAGCAATACAAAATATATACAGTATTTGTTTCCTTCTTGATATCACATTTACATCATAAATACTTGCAAAAGTAAAACTACAACAACTATATTACATTAAAGTGCAACATGCAGTCAGAATCTACCTATGCCATCGACTGCTTTAAATACACTTCAACACAAACTATCCGTAACTCTTTAAATAACAAAAACATAACCTTTATCAACTGTCATTACTTTTAACAGAATCAGCGTTAACATTTTAAATTCAACATATCGATTATCTCATGAACTTACGGCGTTGCTTCACTGATGTTTCTAGTGCGTAGAAAGAAAACTTTTCTCGCGCTGATCCTGCAAACATGAGCCCCCTCCTTCCTGTTTCTCCAAACTGGTATTTTCCCACAAGATGCGGTGAAACCAGGTGTGACGTCATCGCATGCCGTGATATATCACAGACAACGAATTTACTTTAAACAATCTTAACTTTAACTAGAAAACAATAACAAACGAATTACTAAAGTGAAAATATAATAAACTAAACAAATGCCATTAAGGCAACACATCGGTTATTTAATGTGATATATTCACCACCCAAAAAGATATCAGAGTGTGTATTATCCTTAGATGCAGAAAAAGCCTTCGATAGGATTGAGTGAAATTCTTTTTAAGACCTTAGAAAAGTTTAATTTTGGGCCTAATTTTATTCGTTGGGTTAAATTAATTTACTTGTCTCCTCCTGCTCAGGTTATTACTAACTCTTAAATTCCTAAGCCTTTTAAATTACAGTGGGGAACTAGACAAGGTTGCCCTCTTAGTCCTTTACTTTTTGCTTTAGCTATAGAACCCTCAGCAATAGCATTTTGAGAATCTAAAGGACATTTCTGGTATACTAAGGGAAGGTATGACTCATAAAATTTCATTATACGCTGATGATAGTTTACTTTTCTCTCTAACACTGTAACTTCTTTACCTTCGGTTCTTTCTTTAATTTCACAGTTTAGTTTTTTTTCAGGATATAATCTGAACTTACATAAAAGTGAGCTATTTCCTTTAAATGACCTAATGTCATCAAATGCCAAATTTCCATTCCAAGTTGTTACAAATCAATTTACATATCTAGGTGTAACAATTACTAAAATCTTCAAGAATTTATTTAAAGAAAACTTAAACCCCTTATTGAATTATATGAAAAATATGCTTTCTAAATGGTCTCCTCTTTCTTTATCCCTAATTGGCTGAATTAATTCGATTAAAATGAAGATTCTTCCTAAATTTTTATATCTTTTTCAGGCTTTACCTATTTTTATTCCTAAGACCTACTTTGATTCTTCAGATTCAATTTTAACATCTTATATTTGGAATAATAAACAAGCTCGTTTAAGTAAACTTTACCTACAAAGAAATAAAGAGATGGGTGGATTAGCCCTACCCAAATTTAGGTTTTACTATTGGGCTGCCAATATAAGGAATATTACTTTCTGGTCCTATTATGTTTATTGTAAAGATTGCCCATCATGGGTCTCCTTAGAAGTTAATTCTGTAAAAAATTCCTCTATTGTCTCTCTTCTTGGATCATACTCTTCTTTTTCAGCAAATAAAACAACAAATAACATAATTGTCAAGCAAACTTTAAGGATTTGGTCTCAATTTAGAAAATTTTTTAGTTTAGCAAATTTTTCATTATCATCTCTCATTCTCCTTAATTATTTTTTATCCCTTCCATGAATGACAAAATCTTTAAGGATTGGGATGAACTAGGTATTAATTGTTTTTGGGACCTGTTTACCTCAGGATCTCTTGCTTCATTTGACCAATTGTCAGCTAAATTTGCACTCCCAAAAACACATTTTTGCAGATACCTTCAAATTAGAGATTTCTTACGTTTCCAATTAACTACTTTTCCTATTGTTACATGCCCGTGACACAAGACAGTGGTGTACTTGTCACGTGACAGGTGTTGAAGCTATACTGGACTTAGGTAATGGTCTTGTGATGGTGGAGTGACGTCATTTTCCTACCAGTAGAGGTCATGTGACAGGTTTTTTTTTACAGGGTATAAAAGGAGGACCCCTCCCTGTGAGGAGGGGCAGTTCGTGGCTGGATTTGCCATGTTGACTTCATGCCACTGTGTAATCTAATGTTATGACGCAGTTTAGTTGAAAGATGGAGTTTTATTTAATGCCTAAAGTTTAAAAGGTCATTGCCAGCAGTTTCTTTATAATACTGCTAGTTAAAAATCAGTGGAGAGTGAAGATCGAAGTTCGGGAGTTAAAAGATCGAGGAAAGTCTATTTCAACAGTGAAACAGGTTTGAGGTCTCAAAATGGCGCTTATGGAGTGAAGCGGTTTTAGTCTTTGCTCCAATCCTTTTACTTTTTTTTAACCTACAAACATCCCCTAATTGATCTTTTTATACCTATTCTAAAGGGGTTTTTAACATATCAAATTTTTTTCAACTGTTAGAATCATTTTCAACTCGCTGAAATGTCTAGACCAAAGGAATCGAAACAGATGAAAGAACCGGTAACTTTAGAAGCAATTGCGAATCTTATGGACAACAGACTTGGAAAACTGGAGAGTAAATTAACCGCAAAGCTTTCTACGTTTGATGAAATTTTAAAGACATTTGATGCAAAACTTCAAGCACTTACACTGGAGTCACAAAAACAACAAGCAAGTATTTTAGTTCTTGAAGAAGCTGCTCGCCAGAGAGATCGTATAATTGAAACTTTGCAAAAACAGCAAGCTTCGACTTCTCAACAGATGGATCGTTATAAATCTAAAATCACTGATCTTGAAAACTGCTCTCGAAGACAAAATCTTTGGTTAATTGGGATTCTGGAAAAATTTGAGAATGGCGATCTCACTGTTCTTTTCTCCAAATTTCTAATGGATGCCTTTGGCTCAGAAGTACTGGATTCCCTTCTAATAATCGACCGTGCACTTCGCATTTCTCATTTTCATTCAGATTCAAGTTTGAAACCACAACAAGTAATTCTCCAGATCCATTTTCCTCATACCAAACAGCGTTTGTTTCGGGCTGCACGGAAAACGGGTATGATCAGCTTTCAAGATTTTAAATTCCGTATAAAGGAAGACTACAGTCCCGAAGTATAAAGGGCAAGAATGGCTTTTAAATCGGTTATGTTGGAAATTTATCAGGAAGGCTACAAGCAAGCGCTGTTATCTCCAGCACATTTGAGAGTTACTCAAAGACGGAACTTATCGGCTGTTCAAATCTCCAGCAGATGCTCAAAGATTTCTTGAAGAATAATATTTTATCAGGTTGACTAATGTAATAATTAGTTTATAGATTTGTATCTTTTATAAAATGATGTTCTTTTTTTTATGTATGGCTTACATGTATTTTTTATACATGGTAAAAGTCTGTTTTTGGTTTATTCTGAGTTTGTTATTCTTTCATATTATTAATCTGTTAGTTTTGAAAGTAATTCATTAGGGTTTTCTTTTAAGTTCGTATACACTTTTTTAATATTTTTAACGTTTAAATATTAAGATTTTTAAAAAATAAAATGTCGTTTCTTCTTCCCGAACGATCTTAGTGCTTGGAACGTCACAACCATTTTGATGTGTTTGAATAAGTTTCAAACTTTCTTTTAAAACACATACAATATTATTCATTTATGGGTTTTATCATTTTAATTGTTTTAAAATCCTTTTGTGTTATATATATAATACTAATTTTATATTTTAATTTTTGTTATACCAACCCTTTATTATAATTGGGTGGTTTGTATCTTCTATTCAGCTTTTTTTTCTTTGAGTTGCCGTCTTGAGACATGGGGGTAATTTTAGTGTTGGATTGCTTGCTTGCCTCTTTTTGGCTTTTTTCCTGGCGTTTTGAGGGTGGAAGGAGGGGGATTTTTCTTCTTTCTTTTCTTTTTGCTTGCTTTATGCTTAGTTTTATTTCATGGGCTCATATGAAACTACAAAAATGGTTGCAGGAACTTCCGGTTCCTCCTTGAACTTACTTCCCTCTTCTGGATTCATGAGTTCATCTTTTTTTTTAACCTTATGTGTTAATTGTAATAAATATTGTCAATATGGATAAGGTTATTAATTTTGTTTCTTGGAATACTAATGGTTTAAATCATCTGATCAAATGGAAAAAAATATTCAAAGTATTCCATAGAATGAATGCTAATGTTATCTTTGCACAAGAGACTCATGTAAGGAAGGTGGATAGTCAATGCTTTTTTTGGTTTTGGAAAGGTCAACAGTATCACTTGAATTCCCAAGCCAAAGTAAGAGGCGTTTCCATTTTTATAGATTCTTCAACCTCCTTTATACACCATGAAATAATTTCAGACCCACAAGGAAGATTTTTGCTTAATACTGGTCTACTTTTTAATCAAAAAGTTGTTTTAGTTTATGTTTATGCTCCAAACACTGATTGTCCTGAATTTTTTAAGTGTCTATTTACATCCTTTCCCAATTTGAATCAGTACAGGCTGATAAAGAGTGGGGATTTTAACTGTTGTTTAAAGCCTTCGATGGATAGATCTAAGCCCACCCAAGCTCTTCAGAATAAATCGGCTTCTCTTATTAATTCCTTTATGACTGATTCAGCAATTTTCGAAATTTGGCGTTTTTTACACCCCCAATGACAAAGAGTTTTCATACTTTTCTCATGTTTATCATAATTATTCAAGAATTGATTACTTTTTCATTGATCACTCTTTACTTACAGATGTTATCGATTGTTAATATGACTCTATCACCATTTCTGATCATGCACCTTTGAAGCTATCTATTAAGATAATGGATTCGTCTATTAATGCTAAATCTTGGAGGTTCAACTCTATTTTATTGCAGGACTTAGACTTTGTTAATTTTATTAAACAACAAATTGATTTGTTTTTCCTCAACAAATTCTACAGCAGAGATCTCTAGTGGAATTTTATGGGACTCTTTTAAAGCATTTATTCGTGGACAGATTATTTCATACTCTGCTGGAGTTAGGAAACAAACTAATTCTAAAATATTAACATTGGCTGATAAAATCAAAGCAATTGATTAAATTTATTCAGTGACCCCTAGCAAAGAATTTTATAAAGAAAGAGTGGAACTTCAAATGGAGCGTAGTTTGTTATTATCCTCTTCGTTTGAAAATCAGTTAATTAAATCTAGAACCCAGTTTTATGTACGTGGAGATAAGTCTGGCAAATTATTGGCTAATCAATTGAAAACTGCTTCGGTTAAGCGACAGAATACTAGGATTTGTAAACAAGATAGCTCTCTGACGATCGACCATAAAGAGATAAATAAAGCCTTTCAAGATTTTTATAATTCCTTATATCAATCAGAATTTGCTGAGGATTCTTCTATAATAGATGATTTTTTAAGGAAATTGAATATTCCAAAATTAACAGTAGAGGATAGTGTATTCTTAGATACAGCTATTACGGAAACTGAAATTAAAAAGGCTATTTTTTCAATGAATTCTGATAAAGCTTCTGGTCCAGATGGTTATACTGCAGAATTTTTAAAATTCTTTTCCTCTATACTTTCTCCTTGGCTTTGTAAAATTTTTAAAGATGCGTTAATTATGGGCAAATTGCCACAATCTTTTTATGAAGCCTCTATTTCTTTAATTCTTAAAAAAGATAAAGACCCTGTTGAATGTACATCCTATTGGCCTATATCCCTGCTGAATACGGATTTTAAGATTTTTAGAAAAATTTTGGCTACTAGATTAGAAAATATATTACCTCGAATCATTTCTGAAGATCAGACTGGATTTATCAAAAATCGCTATTCATCTTTTAACATTAGAAAATTGATTAATATTATTTATACTCCTTCATCCAAAATATCAGAATGTGTCATATATTTAGATGCTGGAAAAGCATTTGATAGAGTTGAATGGCCATATTTATTTAATATGTTGCAGCATTTTAATTTTAGTTCAAAATTTATATCATGGATTAAATTAATATACTATAATCCCTTGGCTTCGGTTTTTACTAATAATCAAAGATCTCCCTTTTTTCAGTTATTCCATGGTACAAGGCAAGGTTGTCCTTTAAGTCCTTTACTCTTTGACATTGCTTTGGAACCTTTGGCTATAGCCATTTGTGAATCACCTAATATTTTGGGTATTACTCGTGGGGAGGGGACGTATAAGTTATCATTATGCTGATGATTTGTTACTATACATATCTGACCCTGAGAGATCTATTCCTGCTATTTCGTCCTTGCTTGCTCAGTTTAGTAACTTTTCTGGTTATAAATTGAAGTTTAATAAGAGCGAATTATTTCCATTAAATACGCAAGTTCCAATTTATAAACATTTACCATTTAAAGTTGTTACAGATTATTTTACTTATTTAGGTATTAAAATTACTAAAAAAACATAAAGATTTATTTAAAGCTAATTTTTTTACCCTTAATTGACCAAATTAAGCAACTTGCTATCAGGTGGTCTCCACTATCTTTGTCATTGGTTGGTTGAATTAATGCTATTAAGATGATGGTATTACCCAAATTCTTATATTTATTTCAAACATTACCAATTTTTATTCCTAAATCTTGTTTTGATATTATTGACTCCAAAATATCTTCTTTTCTGTGGCAGAATAAAAATCCTAGTCTAGGCAAAAAATATTTACAGAAGCCTAAGAAGGAGGGCGGTTTGGCTTTGCCAAACTTGAGATTTTACTATTGGGCAGTTAATATATGATATTTAATATTTTGGACACAAGAATCGACTATAGCTGCTTGCCCACAATAGGTAAATTTGGAATGTAAATCAGTACAAGACTTTTCATTGTTTTCAATTTTAGGATTTTCACTTCCTTTTCTTTATCTAAATTGAATAAACAAATTACTAATCCTATAGTCAAATATACATTGTGAATTTGGTTTCAATTTCGTAAATTTTTTGGTTTGAATAAGTTCATTTTATCAAACCCTATAATATCTAACTATTTTTTTCGGCCCTCTTTTATGGATCAAGCTTTTCTTTTATGTAAAACAAAAGGTATAACATGTTTTCGTGATTTGTTTTTGTTTGATAGCGTTATGTCCTTTGAACAGCTATCTAATAATTATAATTTACCTAAAACCCATTCTTAGAAATTTTTTGTGTAATGAGTTACAGTCTTTTCCAAAACTATGTCCATTGGGCATTATGGAAAGAACTTTAGCTCTGAATCCTTGTCAAAAGGGTTTAGTAGCTGTCATTTATAATATGATCATGAAAGTACAGCCAGAAGTATCAGAAAAAAGTTAAGAAGGAATGGGAAGAAGAACTTAATTGTTTTATATCCACTGAGCAGTGGGAGAAAATTTTACTATTAGTCAATTCGTCATCTATTTGAGCTAAACGTGCCCTAATACACTTTAAGGTTGTACATAGAGCTCATATGTCTAAGGATAAACTTGCTCGATTTTATTCTCATTTTAATCCAACCTGTGACAGATATCATTCTGATGTTGCTTCATTGACCCATATGTTTTGGTCTTGGCCTTGTTTGCAAAATTACTGGAAAGATATTTTTAATATTATTTCAGGAGTTCTGAATATCAATTTCCAACCGCATCCTATTACTGCAATTTTTGGTTTACTAATGGTGGATAATAGTCGTTTATCCTCTTCATCTCGACGATTGATTGCATTTGTTACATTAATGGCTAGAAGATCTATTTTATTGAATTGGAAAGAAATTAATCCTCCAACTATATTTCAGTGGTTTTCTCAAATTATCTCTTGTTTGAACTTAGAAAAAATTAGAAGTGTTGTTTTTGATCCTTCAGTTAAATTTGAAGAAACTTGGAGACCATTTATTCAACATTTTCATTTGAGTTAAATTGTCTTTTCCTAAACCTCACTTTTATTATCCTTAATTATTTGGATGGAGGTTCGGAGTTATTGGCACTACTGTATATATCTAACATTATGCAGTGGCCCATGTTCGTTAGTGTTTTTTTTTCTTTTTTGGGGTTTTTTTTTTCTTTTTGTCTCTTTTGTTCATAAATACTATGAGTTTGGGAGGCTATATATATATTAATTATTATATATCTGAATGTCTACTTAAACTATTAACTATGTACTCTCAAACACTTTGTATTCATGTTTCATTTATGTTTGCTTAAAAATTAATAAAAAGATTTAAAAATAAAGAAAGAAATAGGCTCGACCATGTTTGATCCTCATTCAGAAGGAATTTGTTGACTGTGCTCATGTTAATCACTGTGAAATAGCAGAAAGGATTGAGTACAGTGTTGTAAAGGAAAGGTCAGTGCCTTTAAGCCGTTTCATTTTTCATCTTCGTAAATTGTTCTTGGGGAAAATTAGTTCGACTGGGAATCGCAGCAAGATGACGTAAAAGAGAATTTAAAGCATCTTAAAAAGTCTTTCCCTAAATGGACTGTAAGCATTTTGAACTTTTGCAATACTACTTTGAAGAACTGTTTTGGCAATATCGCTTTAAGAACTGTTTAAGCAGCTGCACAGCAGCTGACTTCCGGTTACGTGAATGGTTCATTTACTTTTGGGGTTTGTTTTTCAGTGTTTAATAAATGTTTTATTTGTTACAAAAACCCCTGCTTCACTCATATATTTATTGTTGCTGAATCCGTAACATAAGTATGGGGGCTCGTCTGAGATAAACCATTTTTGAGATTAAATGCTTTTTAAATTTTGAATCGGTGTTTTGGAAAAGGGGAATACTCGATTCTTTTGTTTGATTGGCTTGTGAGTGGTATTTGGCAACAATGAATATTGATGAATTTCTGGCTTCGCCTGACGCGGAGTTGTTAGCGAAGGCGAGAAAACTGAGGTGTCTGAGATAGCTAGTAGATTGCAACTTAAATGTATTTTGAAGTCTATATCAAAGGTTCTAATACTGAGAAAAATCGCGTCACACTGTGATTCGGGTGATTTTGATTAATTCATTTTAGAGTCATTTCCAATAAATAATATGGAGATGCAGTTGCAAATCGAACAAATGAAGTTGGAACAAAGTAAAGCAGAGTTGGAGCGTTGTAGGTTAGAAACTGATAATAATAAAAGGGAATTTGAATATGCAATGACAGAATTAAGGTCTGGGAATCAGACTTCTGGTTCCAGAAAACCATTTGTTGCTAGTCAAGAAATTAAATTGGTCCCTCCATTTAGTGAAACAGAAGTGGAAAGATATTTCCAACATTCTGAAATGATTGCTCAGATTTCAGAGTGGCCAATAGATAAATGGTCAGTGTTGTTACAGAGTGTAATTAAATGCAAAGCACAACAAATTAATACAGCTTTAACTGCTGTGCAAGCACTTGAATATGATATTGTGAACAAGCATATTTTGAAAGCATATGAATTGGTCCCAGAGGCGTATAGGGAAAGATTCAGAAGTTTGAAGAAGTTTGTGGAAAAAACTTATGTGGAATTTGCCTATGATAAAGCTGTGCGTTTTGAGAGATGGGTTTCCTCTAAAAATGTAAATGTGGACTATGATACATTGAAAAAGCTGATTTTAATGGAGGAATTTAAAAGAAGCATCCCTGTTGAAGTAAGGACCTACTTAAATGAGAGGGATTCTGATACATGGCAGGACTCTGCTAGATTAGCTGATGAGTATGTTTTAATCCATAAGAATAAATTTCCTCAGGGCAGAATTTTTAAGAGGAAAAATAACACAGGGACTCAAGGTAAATCAGAAATTAAATCAGAAGTTAATGAGAAAGGTAAGGAGGAAGGAAAACCTATGAAGGAAAGACAGTTTGGACTTATTTGTAACTATTGTAAGAAACCTGGCCATGTAATAGCTAACTGTTTCAGATTGAAAAAGAAAGAGAAGGAAGCAGCTTCAGATGCTTGTGTGCAATATATTGAAGCACCTGTACAATTACAGGGTTCGATAAACACAAATGAGGTTTTGTTAGAGTCTGACCAAGTTAAAAAGGGATATGCTCATTTTATAACTGAAAGGTTTGTATCCTTGAAAGAAGGATCTACTCTGGTGCCAATAAAAATCCTTAGGGATACTGGAGCTTCTCAATCACTGATGTTAGACAGTGTATTGAATTTTAATGAAGAGTCTGATACTGGTGAGGTAAATTATATACAAGATGTTGGGAGTGATTTTATGCCTGTACATTTACATAAAGTAAATTTAAATTCATGGTTAGTTACAGGATTTGTTAAAGTAGGATTACATCCGAGCTTACCTGTGAAGGATATTTCTTTATTGTTAGGTAATGACTTGGCAGGTGGACAAGTTTTTCCTGAAGTGCATTTGACAATGGAGTCAGAGGAACCAGAGATTAATTCTAACACAGATTCTTCCTGTGTTGTGACTAGAGCTATGGCTAAAAAGGTTGATGCGCAGAATGAGGTTGTTAATCATGACTGTTCAACTCAGGATTCGAGTTTTGAGGATGTGTCAGAGACTTACTTAACTTCATTGTTTGAACAAGATTCTTGGAATAAGTCTGACCATGAAGATTTATCTCTGTCTTGGAAGGAGATGATAGCAGAGCAGAATAGAGACCCTGAGATTATAAAATTAAAAGAACAAGCTTTACTAGATAGTGAAATTGAGAAGGTACCAGTAGGATATTACTTGGAAAAAGGAGTGTTGATGAGGAAGTGGAGATCACCTACAATTCCTGCAGGTGAGGAATGGAATATTGTTTACCAGGTAGTTGTCCCTAAAGTTTATCGAAATGAGATTTTGACTTTAGCTCATAGTGTGCCCTTAGGTGGACATCAAGGGGTAAGGAAAACTGTGGACAAGATTTTAAAACGTTTTTACTGGCCTGGTCTAAGAAAAGATGTGGCGATGTTTTGTATAATGTGTCATACTTGTCAAATTGTGGGTAAACCAAATCAAGTTACACCAGTGTCTCCATTACAACCTATTCCAGCATTTGGTGAACGGTTTTCTAAAGTTATTATAGATTGTGTTGGTCCATTACCAAAGACAAAAACTGGTTATCAGTACTTGTTGACTATTATGTGTACTCTGTCTAGGTTTGCAGAGGCAGTACCACTTAGGAATATAACAGCTAAAACTGTGACAAAGGCACTTATAAAATTCTTCACTTATTTTGGATTACCTAAGGAAATACAAACTGATCAAGGCAGTAATTTTATGTCTGGATTGTTTCAACAGATAGTTTATAAATTGGGAGCTAAACAAATCACTTCATCTGCACACCATCCAGAATCGCAAAGTACCTTGGAAAGGTTTCATTCTACCCTCAAGAATATGATTAGGACAAATTGTGTGGGAAATGAAAGTGATTGGGATGAGGGTATAAAATTAATTTTATTTGCACTAAGGGAATCGGTACAAGAATCTTTAGGTTTCAGTCCATTTGAACTTGTATTTGGGCATAGAGTTAGATGACTTTTAGCTTTATTAAAAGAACAGTGGATTAGTAAGGAAATACACACTAAATTGTTGGAATATGTTTTGAAATTTAAGGACAGGTTACATAAAGCTTGTAGCTTAGCCAAGGAAAATGTAAAATTGGCTCAGGAGCAAATGAAAATTTGGTATGATAAAGAAGCTAGGATGAGGATGTTTAAGCCTGGAGATAAGGTACTAGTTCTTTTCCCAGTGCAAACGAATCCTTTACAAGGAAGATTTCATGTTCCTTACAAAATTGTGTCGAAAAACAATGATGTGGATTATGTGATAACTCCAGATCGTAGGAAGTCAACACAACTTTGCCATATAAATATGATAAAACCTTATTATAAGAAGCAATCTGATATTGTGACTGTTAAGGAGAATGCGTTTGATTTAACTAGGAACATGATAGATGATCCATCTGAATTTCATTCTAAATCCAACATTGTTTCTGTTAGTTTACTAAATTCAACCATTCTGGAAAATATTGATGAGAAACTAGCACATTTACAGCTAGAGCAGAAACAACAGATAAAGAAATTAATTTTTAAATATGAGGATTTGTTTCCAGATGTTCTGAGAAGGACTACTATAGCTTCACATGATGTAGATGTTGGAGATGCCAAACCTATTAAACAACACCCATACAGGATGAACATAGAAAAATGTGAACTTGCTGAGAAAGAAATAGAATATATGTTAGAGAATAATATCATTAGACATTCTAACTCGAATTGGAGTTCACCCTGTGTTATGGTGCCAAAACCAGATGGTAGTATTAGGTTTTGTACAGACTATAGGAAGGTGAATTCTGTAACAAAAACAGATGCATGTCCAATTCCTAGAGTAGATGATTGTGTAGATAAAGTTAGAAAAGCAAAGTTCCTTACAAAGATTGATTTATTGAAAGGGTATTTGTGTGTTCCATTAACGGACAGAGGTAGAGAGATTTCTGCATTTGTAACTCCATCTGGGCTATATGAATATAATGTTCTTCCATTTGGGATGAAGAATGCCCCAGGTACTTTCCAGAGGATGATTAACTCTGTGATTCAGGGATTGAAAGATACTGATGCTTATATTGATGATTTAGTGACAGGAAATGATACTTGGGAAGCACACATTATTGCGGTGGAGAAATTGTTTGAAAGGCTTTCAAAAGCTAACTTAACTATTAATTTAGCTAAGAGTGAATTTGGACATGCCACTGTGACTTACCTTGGTTATGTTGTGGGTCAAGATAAGGTAGCTTCTGTTCAGGCAAAAGTTTGGGCAATTTTAGAGATGCCCACTCCAACGGGGAAAAAAACTCTCAGAAGATTCTTGGGAATGGTAGGATATTATCAAAAATTTTGTAAGAATTTTGCTAATGTTGCCCTTCCATTAACTAACCTTTTGCAGAAGAATGTGAAATTTGTGTGGACAGTGCCTTGTCAAGAAGCATTTTAAAAATTGAAAACAATGATATGTCAACAACCCGTGCTCAAGGCACCTGACTTTGAAAAACCTTTTTCATTAGCTGTAGATGCTAGTGATGAGGCTGCAGGAGCAGTATTAATGCAAAGGAATGAGGGTGATGAGGTTGATCATCCAGTAGCTTACTTTTCTAAGAAATTTAATCAGCATCAAAGAAACTATTTGACAATAGAGAAGGAATTGTTATCTCTAGTTTTAGCTTCAGAACATTTTGACATATATGTTGGTACAACTCAAAAACCACTTATTGTTTACACTGATCATAATCTTAGTTTTTCTGAGTAAGATGAAAAACAAAAACAGAAGGTTATTAAATTGGAGTTTGATGTTACAAGTGTACAATATTGTGATAACTCATATTAAAGGTAAAGATAATGCGGTTGCTGATTGTCTATCTCGATGTTGAATGTACAATGTAATTTCTTTTATGGAACTTTTTTTTACAATTGTAACACTCCTACTGTATTGTGAGTTTTAAGATGTATATGATACTATGTATATTGTGTATGTTATAAAATATATACATTTGTTTTTTCTTGTAAATAATTGTTAAAATTTTGTCCGTGACAGACCAAATTTTTTTTTGGAGGGAGGTGTTACATACCCATGACATGTGACAGTGGTGTACTTGTCACGTGACAGGTGTTGAAGCTATACTGGATTTGAGGTAATGGTCTTGTGATGGTGGATTTATGTCATTTTCCCACCAGTAGAGGTCATGTGACAGGGGTTTTTTTACAGGGTATAAAAGGAGGACCCCTCCCTGTGAGGAGGGGCAGTTCGTGGCTGGATTTGCCATGTTGACTTCATGCTACTGCGTGATTTAATGTTATGACACAGTTTAGTTGAAAGATGGAGTTTTATTTAATGCCTAAATTTTAAAAGGCCATTGCCAGCAGTTTCATTATAATACTGCTAGTTAAAAATCAATGGAGAGTGAAGATTGAAGTTCGGGAGTTAAAAGATCGAGGAAAGACTATTTCGACAGTGAAACAGGTTTGACCTTATTTGATCCTCATTTGGAAGGAATTCATTGACTGTGCTCGTGTTAATCACTGTGAAATAGCAGAAAGGATTGAGTTCAGTGTTTTGAAGGAAAGGTCAGTGCCTTTAAGCCGTTTTATTTTTCATCTTCGTAAATTCTTCATGGGAAAAGTAGTTCGACTGGGTCAAGTTTCCAGGTATCGAATCTGATCGGTACAGTCTTTGACCTTTTTGCTGCTGGTACAGAGACCACCTCGACCACTCTACGCTGGGGTTTTCTCTTCATGGTGCTCCATCCAGACATACAGTGTAAGTAACACCAGGGCTTCTGTGCCTGAGTCAACACTCCAATCAGATGAGGTCACAGGTCACAGAGTCAAACTCCGATCCTTGTCGTGACCTGGTTGTCACAAGCAAACTGCCTTCTATTAAAGTTGCAAAGTCACACAGCATGGGAAAGGCCCTTTGGCCCACTGACTCCATGCTAACCATCAACCATCCATTTACAAGAATGCTACACTAATCTCATTTCATTCTCCTCACTTTCCTCGCAACTTTCCCCTTGGATTCTAAACTCATCCACACATAGGAGTTTATTTACGGTGTCAATTTACCCACCAACCTGTCTGTGTTTGGGATGTGGGAGGAAACCAGTGCACCTGGGGAAACCCATACAGGCACAGAAGAACGTGCAAACTCCACAAGGAGAGCACCTGAGATCAGGATTAAACCCAGATCTCAGGAACTGTCAAGCAGCAACCCTACCATCTGTACCACTACACTGCTGAAAGAGAATGCGTGAAAAACCAAAAATATGAACTGTACATCTTTCTGTAAGTCCCTGTTGCATTGAAGATGGGCTGGCTGTGTAACAGTGTGAATGGGGATGTAAGGACTGGTGTCCCCCAAAGCACAGAAAGGAGATGGCTGCCCACATCCCTGAAATATTGCTTGGGTTTGAGGTCTGACCAGTTTCTGGGTCGGCATTCCTTAGAGTGAGGGTATTGACAACAGAACACAGGCCACTGCTGGAAACAATTCCTGAAGCTTGGCACGTTGATGTACTTGGTGATAGAATATTCAGGCACTCACTCACACTGTTGTTGTTGGAGGGATGATCTATAAAAATTATGCAATCTAAGCTGTATGCTTATTACAGAACTGGAGGATGATTCCATAAATGCCAGCACAATACTCTTTAAGTATTGCTTCCTCAGGGAAAGGGCACTGACCTCAGAGGATTCTACACATGTTGTAGGTGCACTTAGTAATGGGACATTTGTGCCAATGATATTTAAATGTGCTTTCATGTAGCTTTCATTCAGTCAGTTCTAAGATAGGGGTTGCACAGATCTTTCTTTCTGAATTGTTTGCAAGCTTCAGAGTTCCAGTTTGACACATTGGAAACAGCCCATCAATATATTGATATCCCTTCTGTTTTGGATCCAAGACCCACTCCAAATATTATGGACATAATTCTGGTTGTGCGGTCATTTGGATGAGGAATCAGACTGAAACCTTTCCAGGGATTTTGATCAATTTAACTGAGAATTTTGTGAAAAATTTGTGAATCACATGCTTTTTTTTAACAGTAGAGTCACATGTACCGCTTAGTGTTGAGGCCAAAAACTTCCATTTTAGTCTCATCCAACCACAGCACCTTCTTCCACATCTTTTCATTATCTTCCTAGTGACGCTTTGCAAAGTCTTTGTGGGCAACGATATGCTTCTTTAGCAGTGTGTGTAGTCTATATCTAATACTGTGAATCAGCCAGTTAACATCCTCCTTACTGGAAAGTATGGTGGAGGTAGCATCATGTTATGGGGATGCTTCTCAGCAGCAGGAACTGGAAATCTGGTCAAGAGTGATGGGATGATGAATGATGTTAAATACAGAGAGACCCTGGATAAAAATCTGCTTGAAAGTTTAAACTAGGGGAGGGTAGTTATTCTTTCAGCAGGACAATGACCCAAAGTGCACTGCCAGAGTGGATTCAAATGAGGAAAATTGACGTCTTTATAAATGGGCCCAATCAAACATCTCAGTCAAGACCTCAAGATTGCTGTCCACCGCCATTCTTCAACTAACCCAGCATCGCTTGAGCAATTTTGCGAAGGGGAATGGGCAAATATTGCTCCATTGCATTGTGCAAAGCTAATAGAGACTTGTCTGGAAAGCCTGCTGGCAGTAATAGCTGTGAGAGGCGGTTCAACTAAGTACTGAGTAAAGGGGGATAAATAATTTACAACTGCTGACAGCTCAAATTTTGCATTCTTAGTTTATCATGCTTTACAATTTTCCCTGTTTTTTTTGGGGGGGGGGTGCTCTGCTGTGGAAAAGAGGAGCATGAGATTCACAAATATAAATTCTCAGTTAAATTGATAAAA
Organism: Hypanus sabinus; assembly: GCF_030144855.1. Taxonomy (NCBI): domain Eukaryota; kingdom Metazoa; phylum Chordata; class Chondrichthyes; order Myliobatiformes; family Dasyatidae; genus Hypanus; species Hypanus sabinus. The sequence continues at coordinate 136,478,547 of NC_082711.1, forward strand.
ATCCCTGGTTGTAAAAATCTTCTCTGTGAACAAAGGTTTGGGAGCTGAATACTTTTACAAAGCACTGTATATTCTCCCTGCCAGAGCTTCTACTGTAACTTGCATTTTGCCACATCAGCAACACAGACAAAATGATGGGAGAGCTCAGCGAGTCAGGCAGTCCTGAACAAGGGCATCAGCTCCAAACATTGACTGTTTATTTTCTATCACAGACACCTCCTTGCCTGCTGACTCCTCCGAGCATTTTGTGTGTGTTCCTCAAGATTTCTGGAATCTGCGGGATATTTTGTGCAGAATTTCTGATGCATTTTAATTATTAGGGGAAGTGCTGAGTTTCTGATGTTATCTTTGGTAGTCCGTCGGGATAGGGTGACTTGTCTCCAGTCCAGTTTTGAGGAGCAGAAGATGCTTGTGTGTAAATGCCTTAATGGTGGGGTTACTAACATATACAGGCTGAACTGAGAGAGAGGTCCTGGGCCAGTGGCAAGAGGTCCAAGTAACTGGAGATAAGCCATTATTGTGCACAATCGCAGGTGTGAATGCAAACACAACACACACACACACACACACACACACACACACACACACACTCACAGACTCACTCACTCATTCACACACACACTCACAGGTAATACACATGCTTATGCACAAACACACACAAACACATACACACAACATTGATATACACAGATATAAACACTTACTCTGTGTAAAAAAACAAGTAGGCACAAACACAAAACTTTTTCCACTCCCTCGTTCGGACTGACCGCCCTTCCTGAGTCTCCCCTAACTGTACCATTCAAACTCCACCTACTCTTGGTGCCTCTCCCTTTCAGTCACTGACTTCCCAGCTGGTGTCTCTGCCCGTCTCCACATCTCAGGCTCTGCAGGGCTGCTCTCCGAAGTGTGATTTCTCTCCCAGCCCCACATTCTGTAACCTGTAGCCGAGCCGGAAAATCCCCAAACACCTCATGGGAAGCTCGGAAAATTGACTGCACATCAGTCAGCAAGCAGTCCCTGAGAAGAGGTCTCTGCAGTCTGTCAGGAGTACCGGTCGGTCTTACATGGTGGGAGCATCTGCACATTCTTCTGATCTAATAAGCCAAGAACACACAGGACCCAGACATCTACGGTGGATCAATAAGCCCCAATCTTGCATGGTGTGGTTTCAATGCCATTACACCACGATGGGGGGAATGTATATCTAGACTGTGGATTATGTTCCTTACGGTAATTCACACTCAGAAGACAACTCCTTATTGTTCTGACTGATGTGTCTTCTTTAGGGAACGCAGATTATTCCAAACCTTACCTCGGCCTTGTTTGACGAAGACTTGTGGTCGACTCCGTATCAGTTCAATCCAGGACACTTCCTCAACACAGAGGGCAAGTTTGTGAAGCCAGAGGCCTTCATCACATTCTCTGCAGGTAATGTGGGATTCAGGGATTGTTCAACTTGCCAAAAGAGAAAGCTATGGTTGTCCAGTTCCCATCCAGTTTCAGATGGAGGAGCTGAGATAGGGAATGTGTTTGTTTCCCGTCACATCTTGTCAGGGCCCTCTGTGAGGTCTCAAACTCCTCGGACAAGGAGATACATAGTTTGGATTTATTTACATGTAATGCCATAGGTACAATTTTTACTGCTTTTCTGTGAAGTATTTATATTTTAGCAGATCTCTGTGAAGGCAGTGTGAACTGCCGGTAACAGTGCTTTGGCTTCAGCTAAAGATAAGGAGCCATGTTGTCCAACTCAGGAATGTTGTGTCAGCCATTCAGGGTTGTCTCGGTACATGCTGTAACTTTCTGCCCAGTGAAACGTCCAAGAGTGTAGGATGGGGCAAATTTCTGAAGGACAGTACTCCAGTTTGGGGTCTTTTTGGTGGGAGCTGCAGAGTGGGGCAGAAGAGAAGATGTGGCAGAATGCTATTTGAAGGAGAGTCCTATTGTAAGAAGAGTTTGTGCAGATGAGTCGTTCCAAGGAGGGAGTCAGTTCATTCGATATGGTCTTTGAGGGAAGGCTGAACTGTGGCTGCTCTCTTTCACATAGAACTTGGGTTTAGCGTGTGAGTGTAGTGATACACACAACTACTTCAGAAATGAGCCCCAACGTTTATGTGCACATTATAACTGTAATGGGCCCTTTTATATTTTTTTCCTCTTCCTTTTAGCTGTTTGATAAAGTAGAAAATTGGTAAATATACTTTCTTTATAATTTTACACTTGTGTCAATCTGTCATTCCTTGGCGACCAATCATTGTGTATGAGCAGTTTTTATTCAGCAATCACTACAATCAATGTTTCTTAGACAGAACATCCCAACTTTCCTGTTTGGTTGAACCCCAAATCACACATACCCTAGACATATATTGTTTATGAAAGGTGGCCTTCTCACCACTGATTCACGTGGCCATTAGCAGAGTTAGCTAATGAGCCAAGTTTGTATATGAGCCCTGGTGAGGGGGTTGTATACATAAGTTGGGAAGACCCAAGTAGGGAAATAGGGGAGACACAAGAGAATGCAGATGCTGGAACCTGGAGCAACACACAGTTGCTGTCTGGACTCCTTGCTGTCTCGGTAAAGTACTGTAGTTAATCAATGATCCCACCCATTCTGGGTTCTCCTCTCCACCCATCGGGCAGGGGGTACAAAAGCATGAAAGCAGGTAGAAGCAGGTTTAAGGACAGCTTCTTTCCCAGTGTTATAAAACAATTGTATAATAATTGGACTCTTGACCTCACAATCTATGCCATTATGGCTTTCAGTTCTGAATGGATGGCATCCAAAACAAAGATTTTCACTCTGCCTCCATATATGTGACATTAATAAACCAATTTTGTTTACCAGAAAGCCGGAAGAATTCAGCAGGTCAGGCAGCATTTATGGAGGGAAGTGTGTAATTGACATTTCAAGTTGAGAAAATCTGGAAGTAATGTGTGTGCATGGGAGGTGTGTAGTGGTGGTTGGTTATGAAAACCATTTAGAAAAGAGGGTGTTTTTAAGTTCTGGGTGGTGTACTGGGGTGTCCATGGGGATTCTGCTCCTACATCATTACCTTATATTGAATTTAAAATATCTGCCTACCCTCTTTCCCGGTTCTGATGTAGCATCATAGACCTGAAAAGTTCACTGTGGCAGCCTGACCTAAGTGCTTCCAAAATTTTAAGTTTTTATTTTAGATTTTTTGATTTCTCAGGATTTTGTTGTAATAACCATTTAATCCAAATTTCAGGCAAGTGCAAAAGAAGTCATATTTAGTTTGCAAAATGATGGATGGCTTTATTATTTCTTCTTTCAATGTTGCCAGTGCATTGGGAGTTTCATGTCCAGAGTTATGTTAAAAAATACAAAAAACTCTTTACAGTCCTTTGTGTGCTAACACAAGTATATTGCCAAAGCTGCCACAAAAATTCCTGTTGGTTAAATTAGGAATGGATTTGTGAATTTCTCAGCAAGAGTTGGAATTGGCAGAATTGCTTCATGAAATCCATGGTTTCAGCATCACCACAGTGGTACAACAGTAGCAGAAGCACGTGGGAATTCATTGCTTAACTAGAGCCGGCCTGTCACTGTCCTGAAACACTGACCTCTCTTGCCCCTTGCCCCTACAGGTCATCGTGCGTGTTTGGGGGAGCAGCTGGCAAAGACAGAGCTCTTCATCTTCTTCACGTCCATGCTCCAAAGATTCACGTTGTTTCTCCCGGAAAATGAGCCAAGACCAAGCTACAAGGAGGCTCGATTTGGAATTACTCTCTGCCCACTGCCCTATCGGCTCTGTGTTAAAGTCAGATAAAATGTATGTGGGACTTTTCCCAGGAGGTTCCCTGCCTGGGTTTTGTCCATATTCCATGGGATACTGTAATTTGAAATGGTTTAATTTACACATTTACAGAAAAAAAAATGAAGACATCATGACCTTTTCCAATTTCCCAGCCTCTTGGAGTTGGAAATAAAAGAATATCAGATGATGATTTTCAAGTAAACAATACCCACCTGGTTGAGTTGCAAAAAGACATGTCAGAGAGGTTTCAAGATCTCTCAGTCCCAATTCCAGATGAGATAATAAATCTGTTACTGAACAATTCCAGTGAGGAATTCACAGGAAGGATGGCGAAGAACTGACCTTGCTACAAAATGGCTTTGAGCTGAAGCCAAGGTTCAAAACATCACACCAGGACTTTTGGTTGTAGAAAGAAATCTCTGAATACAATCCTACACTTAGATGTTCTTTGTCATTTTTCCAACATAGTATCCAGTGTAGTTACCCAACTTCTTTAAAAGCAATGAAACAGACTGCAACTTACTGGCCATGGGAATCTGAGACACTTTCTGAGTGGTGTTCAGCATGATATTGAGAAGCTGATATCACTGCACCAAGCCCATCCATCTCAACGAAAGGTCAAAAAGCAATGATATGGTGAATAGCTGGACTGCGAATGTACGCTCTGAAATTAGCAACATAGAAACATAGAAAACCTGGAGCACAATACAGACCCTTCGGCTGACAAAGTTGCGCCGAACATGTCCCGACCTTAGAAATTACTGGGACTACCCATAGCCCTCTATTTTTCTAAGCTCCATGTACCTACCCAAAAGTCTCTTAAAACACCCTATCGTATCTGCCTCCACCACCGCTGCCGGCAGCCCATTCCACACACTCACCACTCTCTGAGTAAAAAACTTAGCCCTGACATCTCCTCTGTATTTACTCCTCAGCACCTTAAACCTGTGTGCTCTTGTGGCAGCCATTTCAGCCCCAGGAAAAAGCCTCTGACTATCCACAGGATCAATGCCTCTCATCATCTTATACACCTCTATCAGGTCACCTCTCATCCTCCATCGCTCCCAGGAGAAAATGCCAAGTTCACACAACCTGTTTTCATAAAGTATGCTCCCCAATCCAGGCAACATCCTTGTAAATCTCCTCTTCACCCTTTCTAAGGTTTCCACATCCTTCCTGTAGTGAGGCGACCAGAACTGAGCATAGTACTCCAAGTAGGGTCTGACCAGGGTCTTATATAACTGCAACATTATCTTTTGGCTCTTAAATTCTAATCCACAATTAATGAAGGCCAATACACATATGCCTTCTTAACCACAGAGTCAACCTGTGCAGTTACTTTGAACATTATATGGGCTTGAACCCCAAGATCCCTCTGATCCTCCACGCTGCCAAGAGTATTACAATTAATACAATATTCTGCCATCATATTTGAACTACCAAAATGAACTGCTGCACACTTATCTGGGTTGAACTCCATCTGCCACTTCTCAGCCCAGTTTTGCATCCTATCAATGTCCCGCTGTAACCTCTGACGGCCCTCCACACTGTTCACAACACCCCCAACCTTTGTGTCATCATCAAACTTGCTAACACATCCCTCCACTTCTTCATCCAGGTCATTTATAAAAATCATGAGGAGTGAGGGTACCAGAACAGATCCCTGAGGAAGACCACTGGTCACTGACCTCCATACAGAATATGATGCATCTACAACCACTCTTCACCTTCTGTTGGGAAACCAGTTCGAGATCCACAAAGCAATGTCCCCTTGGATCCCATGCTTCTTACTTTCTCAATAAACCTTACATGGGGTACCTTATCAAATGCTTTGCTGAAATCCATGTACACTACATCTACTTCTCTTCCTTCATCAATGTGTCTAGTCACATCCTCAAAAAAAAAATCAATCATGCTCGTAAGGCACAATCTCGTCTTGACAAAGCCATGCTGACTATTCCTAATCATATTATACCTCTCCAAATATTCAAAAATCCTGCCTCTCAGATTCTTCTCTGTCAAATAAGCAACCACTGAAGTAAGACTCACTGGTCTATAATTTCCTGGGCTATCTCTACTCCCTTTCTTGACTAAGGGAACAACATCTGCAACCCTCCAATCCTCCGGAACCTCTCCCGTCCCCATTGATGTTGCAAAGATCATCGCCAGAGGCTTAGCAATCTCCTTCCGCACTTCCCACCGTAGCCTGGGGTACATCTCATCTGGTCCCAGCGACTTATCCAACTTGATGCTCTCCAAAAGCTCCAGCACCTCCTCTTTCTTAATATCTGCATGCTCAGTCTGCTGCAATCGACGATACTTCACTGTAGTGAATTCTGAAGCAAAGTATTCATTAAATACCTCTGCTATTTCCTCCAGTTCCATACACGCTTTTCCATTGCCACACTTGATTGGTCCTGTTCTCTCTCATCTGATCCTCTTGCTCTTAATATACTTGTAGAATGCCTTGGGGTTTTTCTATATCCTGTTCACCAAGGCCTTCTCATGGCCCATACTGGCTCTCCTAATTTCATTCTTAAGCTCTTTCCTACCATACTTATAATCTTCTAGATCTTTATCATTATCTAGTCTTTTGAACCTTTCGTAAGCTTTTCTTTTCCTCTTGACTACATTTTCAACAGCCTTTGTACACCATGGTTCCAGTACCCTACCATCCTTTCCCTATCTCATTGAAATGTACCTATGCAGAACTCCACGCAAATATCCCCTGAACATTTGCCACATTTCTTCCGTACATTTCCATGAGAACATCTGTTCCGAATTTATGCTTCCAAGTTCTTGCCTGATAGCCTCATATTTCCCCGTACTCCAATTGAACGCTTTCCTAACTTGTCTGTTCCTATCCCTCTCCAATGCTATGTTAAAAGAGATAGAATTATGATCACTATCTCCAAAATGCTCTCCCACTGAGAGACCAGACACTTGACCAAGATCATTTTCCAATACCAGATCGAGTACAGCCTCTCCTCTTGTAGGCTACTGTGTCAGGAAACCTTCCTGAACACACCTACCAAACTCCACCACATTTAAACCCCTTGCTCTAGGAAGATGCCAATTGAGACTTGGGAAATGAAAATCTCCCACCATGCCGACCCTGTTATTATTACACCTTTCCAGAATCTGTCTTCCTATCTGCTCCTCGATGTCCCTGTTACTATTGGGTGGTCTATAAAAGACACCCAGTGGAGTTATTGACCCCTTCCTGTTCCTAACTTCTACCAACAGAGACTCAGTAGACAATCCCTCCATGACTTCCTGCTTTTCTGCAACTGTGACACTATCTCTGATCAACAGTGCCACACCCCCACCTCTTTTGCCTCCCTCCCTGCCCTTTCTGAAATATCCAAAGCCTGGCACTCTAAGTAACCATTCCTGTCCCTGAGCCATCCAAGTCTCTGTAATGGCCACAACATCATAGCTCCAAGTACTGATCCACACTCTGAGTTCATTCGCTTTGTTCATGATGCTTCTTGCATTAAAATAAACACATCTCAACCATCACCTGCCTATTCTCCCTCTCACACCGCCTACAAGTTTTCTCTATTTGTGAGCCAACCTCCCCTTCCTCCAACTCTTCAGTTCGTTTCCCAACCCCCAGTATTTCTAGTTTAAACTTTCCCTAATTGTCTCAGCAAACCTCCCTGCCAGGATATTGGTCCCCCTCAGATTCAAGTGCAACTCGTCCTTTTTGTACAGGTCACGCCTGCCCCAAAAGATGCCCAAAAGATCCAGAAATTCGAATCTCTTCCCCCTGCTCCAATCCCTCATCCACGCATTTATCCTCCACCTCACTCTATTCCTACGCTCACTGTCGCATGGCACAGGCAGTAATCCCGAGATGGCTACCTCTGTGTTCCTGCTTTTCAACTTCCTTCCTAACTCCCTGTAGTCTGCTTTCAGGACTTCCTCCCTTTCCCACCAATATGTACCATGACCTTTGGCTGTTCTCCTTCTACCTTTGGCATATTGTGGACGCGATCAGAAACACCCCCGACCCTGGCACCTGGGAGGCAAACTACCATCCGTGTTTCTTTCTTGTGTCCACAGAATCACTTGTTTGACCCCCTAACTATAGAGTCCCTTATCACTGCTGCCATCCTCTTCCTTTCCCTACCCTTCTGAGCCACAGGGCCGGACTCTGTGCCAGAGGCACGGCCACTGTTGCTTCCCTAGGTAGGCTGTCCTCACAACAGTACTCAAGCAGGAGTACTTATTGTTAAGGGGGACAGTCACAGGGTAACTCTCTAGTATCTGACTCTTGCCCTCCTCTCTCCTGACTGTTACCCATTTATCTGTCTCCCAACTCCCCGGTGTTACCACTTGGCTATAACTCTTCCCTATCACCTCCTCACTTTCCCTGTTCAGAAGGTGGTCATCGAGCTGCATCTCCAGTTCCCTAACACGTCCCTATGGAGCTGCAGCTCGACGCACCTGGTGCAGATTGGCCGTCCAGAAGGATGGCAGTCTCCTGGACCTCCCACATCTGACACCCAGTACAGAACACCAGCCTCACAGACATACTTCCTATTCCTCACAAGTAGCTTACCTCGCCTCCACCAGTTGAGCCAAAGCCCTCCTACTCAGACTCCCTCCACTCTGTCACCCACTCCTTCAGTGCCTGCTCTATAAAGCTGTCTCCTTTGAAATCCTTCCTGCTGGTCTAACTCATATGCCGTCAAAAAACACCTAGGACCCCAGATGTGGCCCCAGCAAGGCTCTAGAACTGCAGCAAGATGTCACTACAGGCCAACAAACTTTTCCTTTCTAATGACTTGCTTCATTGCATGATAACTTTTAGTGATCGTATACAGGGGCGCCAAAGGGTCCTTTGAACACCAGGGTCTGCTAATTTGTCACCACTTAAAAAATAGATGATCTTATTATTTCTTACTAACAATATCAAAATGAGGCAGGAGTGGGAATCTGGGAATAAAACTACAAATGCATGTCAGCTTTAGGAGGGTGCGTGTGTGTGTGTGTGTCATGATTTCCTATAGTGGGAAACCTAACGGCATAACTGGGTGTGATGGGTCACTCCTTAGTGAGCTCAAGGTCTGGTATGCAGGCTTTGAAAGGGAGAATAAATGTAGAGCAACACACAAGTAATTGCTGGAGGAACTCAGCTACAGGCAGCATCCACGGTCATCAATAAATAGGCAACGTTTGGGGCCGAGTCACTTCTTCAGGACAGGAAAGGAAGGGGTAAGATGTCAGAATAAAAAGGTGGGGGAGGGAAAGGAGGACAAGCTAGAAGGGGAGAGGTGAAGCCAAGTGGATGTGAAAGGTAAAGGGCAGGAGAAGATGGAATCTGATAGGAGAGGAGAGTGGACCAAGGGAGAAAGGGAAAAAGGAGGTGCACCGGTGAAGGTAATAGGCATATGAGAAGAGGTTGGAAGCCAGAGCGGGGAATAGAAAAGGATGAAAGTGGGAAGAAAAAAAGTTCCTGAAGGAGACATTGATGTTCATGCCATCGTTGGAGGCTAAGTCACTATTCCTCTTTTGCATATTTGATTATTTCTTATTGGGAGGGTAGCGTAGCTCTCATGTCTTCTGCCTGTTGGGGACATCAAAGACCAGACAAAAGACGGTGCAGAACAAGGTCAGCAGCATGAACCAGTGGAAGAGTTTGAGCAGGGGCTGAGGGAGAGCTGAGACCTCCATGTTCTCCAGAGCGAACGGGCAGTAAACAAACTCCACACGGTCCACGAAGGGCAGGTGGAGATGCTGACACTGACCCTCTCTCTCATGCAAGTACATGAAGCTCCGTACACAGCCACCAGATGGTGCATGTTGCCCACCCACTTCAACTCCTCCATGTGGAACCTTTGTAACTAAGAAAATAGTTGAACTCTAATCATTCCTTTTTATTTGAAAACATTTCCATTCCCAACCCCAGGTAATTAAGTTTTCCAAATCTTTGGAAGGTGGAGAACAGGTCCAGAGTTGGGGGCGGGAAGAGACAGCAATGTAAATGTTTTGAAATGCTTCACTTAAGGCACAGTGATTCAGATTCAGATTAGATTACTGTCATTACACACCAGACCGCAACAACATTCTTTGCTCATGTGAGATTTGCAGAGTAAATTGAATACAAAATAATAATAAATAAATGGGAACTTCAATGTAAGGTGATCAGTGTAAAGTATAGACGGGTTGCTTAAAGGAAAATTTTTTACACTGAGTGTGGTGGGTTCGTGGAACGTCCTGCCAGGAGTGGTGTTAGAGGCAGGTGCATTAGGGATATTTATGAAAGTCTTAGATAGGTACATAAATGATGGAAAATGGAGGGCAATGTAGGAGGGAAGGGTTTGATTGATCTTCAGGTAGTTTAAAAGGTTGGCACAACATTGTGGGCCTAGGGGCCTGTACTATGTTTAAATGTTCCATGTTTTACGACACTGAGTGCAAATCTACAGAATGGTGGAAAGATTGTAATGCAATCTGAAACAGTGCAAAGAAAAGTGTTCGAAGTAATAACCCAGAGAGGTAGAGTTTAGAGTTTCACAACATGGGAACACCACATTATAAATTAGTTAAAAGCTTCAGTAAAACACCAGGAACTATTTATGTTAAGTTTTTAAATAAAATGGTAACTGGTTAATGTCAAGTAAAGGAATGACACTACTGCAGAATTTAGGATCTTCAAGGTAAGCTGATAGAGTTATGCAAGATCATAAGGGTTGATGCACCATCAATAACTCACACTGAGACGTAAGGCGAGATATCGGCTTTTATTGACTGGAAGAAGGAACCAGAAGTGAGTGACCACCATACTACATCCTGGAGACTGAGGCCGAGCATAGGCCTCAGATGCCTTTATACAGGGGCCTGTGGGAGGAGCCACAGGAGCAGTCAGCAGGGGGCGTGTCCAGACAGGCACACGTAGTTCACCACATTCACCCCCCCTTTGTTTAAAAGAGTCCCCATGTGGCGAAGTTTCTTACAAGTCAAGTCTATCAGGTGGTCAAATCTGTCGCTGCGATCTACGTAGCACCGGCTGTGATTGCCGGCGACATTGGTGATTGCACAGGCGACGGAGGTTGTGCTTGTTCCAGCCCACTAGGCGCCGGTGATCCCTCACGCATGTGCGAGGTGCCTGGTATAAATGCGTATGAAATGCCCGGTATATAAATGTCGTGAGGAGTCTGTGTAGGGCCTGGTGAGCTATAAGCGTCGTGAGGAGTCTGTGTAGGGCCTGGTGAACACGGTATCACCACAGGTGCAGGGTTCATAGTTACCGGAGAGTCTTCAGGGTAGTGGTCTGCTGCACCTGCGGGTGCCAGGTCGCAGATGGAGACTGTGTCCTCCCGCCCATCAGGTAAGACCACGTAGGCATACTGGGGGTTCGCATGTAGAAGGTGAACCCTCTCGACCAACGGAGAGTAGTTATTGCTCCTCACATGTTTCTGGAGCAGCACTGGCCCCGGGGTCGTCAGCCAAACGTGGTCCCAGTGGTCCCACAGTGGTCCCAGTGACAGACTTCCTGGGAAAAGAGAATAGGCGTTCGTGAGGGGTGGCATTGGTGGACGTACATAACAGAGAGCGGATAGAGTGCAGTGCCTCAGGGAGGACCTCCTGCCATCGAGAGACCGGCAACCCTTCTGACTTAAGGGCTAAAAGTGTGGCCTTCCACACTGTGGCATTCTCCTGCTCCACCTGGCCATTACCCCGGGGATTATAACTCGTGGTCCGACTAGTAGCAATGCCCCTAACTAGCAGGTACTGGCGCAGCTCATCACTCATAAAGGAGGACCCTCTATGACTGTGGATATAGCAGGGATACCCGAACAGAGTGAAGAGCTGGCGCAGGACTTTTATGACGGACGTGGCAGTGGTGTCGGGGCAGGGGATGGCAAAGGGGAACCGTGAGTACTCATCGATAACATTGAGAAAATAGACATTGCGGTCAGTGGAGGGAAGGGGGCCCTTAAAGTCAACACTCAGTCGCTCAAAAGGGCGTGTGGCCTTGACAAGTTGCGCCGGGTCAGGACGGTAGAAGTGCGGTTTGCACTCAGCGCAAATTTGGCAGTCCCTGGTCATCGTCCTGATGTCCTCCAGGGAGTACGGCAGGTTCCGGGCTTTCACAAAATGGTAAAATCGGGTGACCCCCGGATGGCAAAGATGTGTATGAAGAGCGTACAGCTGGTCGAGCTGTGTGCTAGCACATGTTCCCCGGGATAGGGCATCAGGGGGCTCATTGAGTCTGCCAGGCCGGTACAGGATATCACAGTTGTAGGTGGAGAGTTCTATTCTCCACTGCAAAATCTTATCATTTTTGATTTTGCCCCGCTGTTGGTTACTGAACAGGAATGCAACTGAGTGCTGGTCGGTCAGCAAGGTGAACCTTTTGCCAGCAAGATAGTGCCTCCAGTGCCTAACAGCCTCCACTATGGCCTGGGCTTCTTTCTCCACCACAGAGTGCCGAATTTCAGAGCCTTGGAGGGTGCGAGAAAAGAATGCTACTGGCCTGCCTGCCTGATTGAGGGTAGCAGCAAGCGCGAAATCGGAGGCGTCACACTCCACTTGGAAGGGAATGGTCTCGTCCACTGCATGCATCGTAGCTTTGGCAATGTCCTCATTAATGCAGCTGAAGGCCGCGCGGGCCTCAGCAGAGAGGGGAAACGAGGTAGACTTGACCGGGGGCGTGCCTTGTCTGCGTAATAGGGGACCCATTGGGCATAATAGGAAAAATAACCCAGGCACCGTCTGAGGGCTTTGAGAGTGGTGGGAAGAGGGAGTTCTAACAGGGGGCTCATATGGTCGGGATCAGGGCCAATAACCCCGTTTTCCACGACATACCCAAGGATGGCAAGGCGGGTGGTTCTGAACACACACTTGTCCCTGTTATAAGTAAGGTTCAGAGCTGCGGCCACTTGGAGAAATCGTTGGAGGTTGGCGTCGTGATCTGGCCAGTCGTGGCCACAGATGGTGATGTTATCCAGTTAGGGAAATGTGGCCTTCAGTTGGTACTGGTCCACTATCGGGTCCATTTCCCTCTGGAAGACCGAGACACCATTCGTGACACCGAAAGGAACGCGCAGGAAGTGATAGAGCCTGCCGCCCGCCTCTGGGCAGATGGGGAGCTGGTGATAAGCGGATTTCAGATCTATTGTCGAGTACACCTTGTACTGAGCAATCTGGTTGACCATATCCGCGATGCGGGGTAGGGGGTACGCGTCAAGCTGCGTAAACCTATTGATGGTTTGACTATAGTCCACGACCATCCTATTTTTCTGCCCAGTCCGAACAACAACCACCTGGGCCCTCCAAGGGCTTGAGCTTGGCTCAATGATCCCCTCCCTGAGCAGCCGCTGCACCTCTGACTGAATGAAGGCCCTGTCCCCCGCACTGTACCTCCTGCTTTTAGTTGCCACAGGCTTACATTCGGGGGTCAGGTTGGCGAACAGCGGTGGGGGAGGGACCTTGAGGGTGGAGAGACTGCAAGTGGTGTCAGTAGCGCAGCTGTCGGCCTGGTGCTGGATGAGACGTTTGGGCCCGTGTGTGTGTGTGGTCAGTAGTGATGAAGTCCCACAGAACTGAGGATTCCGGACAGTGAGTGGTGGGAGGGGCCTGTCATATACCATAGTCACACTTTCGAGATGGCTCTGGAAGTCCAGCCCCAATAGCACAGGTGCGCACAGTTTAGGCATGACCAATAGCGCAAAGTTCCGATATTCTCTGCCTCGCACCACCAACGTCGCTACACAACCCGCCTGGATGTCTGCGGAATGCGACCCAGAAGCCAAATTGATCCTCTGACTTACCAGCCGTGTTGCGAGTCCGCAGCGTTGCACTGTGTCCGGGTGAATAAAACTCTCAGTGCTGCCCGTGTCAAACAGGCATCTTGTCCTGTGCCCCTCCACCCGGATATCCATCATGGACCTTGCAAGCTGGTGTGGGGCACTTTGGTCGAGAGTTACAGTGGCCAGAGTTGAATCGCCGTCTTGGTGCCCGGTAAGCATCGGAGGTCCGGGGGCGGGGCATGGTGACGTCGACAAAGATGGCCGCTCACATCCGGGGTACCCGGTCAGCATCCGAGGGTCGGAGGCGGGGCGTGCTGACGTCGACAAAGATGGCCGCCCACATCCGGGGTACCCGGTCAGCATCCGAGGGTCGGAGGCGGGGCGTGCTGATGTCGACAAAGATGGCCGCCCACATCCGGGCATGCAAGATGGCGGCCCCCACGTCTCACCCGCAGCGCTGCACTCTGCTCGTAGTTTAGACTTACAGACCTTGGCAAAATGGCCCCGCTTTCCGCAGCTGGAGCAGGTCGCTTCTCACACTGGACAGCGTTGTCGGGAGTGCTTTTTGAGTCCACAGAAATAACAAAGCACGGGCTTCTAACGGGCCGCAGCCGTGGTCAGGTTTGGGGAGCTCGTGGAATAGTGACTGGCAGCGGCGTTGGCGAATTCACTCCCGGGAGCCACCGGTGGCAGGGTCTGAGATGTCCACGGAACCGGCAGGAAATCACGCGACTGGACAGCATCAGCATTGTGCAGAGCAGCTTTCAGAGCGTTGGCCGTCTTGATCGCCGAGCGTAAGGTAAGATCGGCATTTTCCAGCAGCCGCTGGCGCATGTACACTGACCTCAGTCCCGTCACAAAGGCGTCTCACACCAGCAGCTCCACATGCTGTTCTGCCGTGAGCGTCTTGCAGTCACAAGTTCGGACGAGTGTTTATAGTGCTCGGAGAAACTCGGGGCTCGATTCGCCAGGCCACTGTCGCCGGGTAGCTAAATAATGTCTTGCGTAGACGGTGTTCACCGGCCGCAGGTACTGTCTTTTGAGGGCGTCCAGTGCCCCATCGTAGGTCGGCAGGTCCCGGATAATGGAGTAAACTTTTGGGGTGACCCTCGAGAGGAGAATTCTGTGCATAACGGTGGGTTCAGTTGCACGAAAACTCCTCCAAGTACGATTGGAAGCATGCAAGCCAGTGTTCAAAAGCGAGAACTGCTTCAGGGTCCAAATCCAACCTTTCCGGACATAAAACGGTTTCCATGTTTTAAAACTTCCAGTCAATAAAATTGATGCACCATCAACAACTCACTCTGAGACGTAAGGCGAGATATCGGCTTTTATTGACTGGAAGAAGGAACCAGAAGTGAGTGACCATCATACTACATCCTGGAGACTGAGGCTGAGCATAGGCCTCAGATGCCTTTATACAGGGGCCTGTGGGAGGAGCCACAGGAGCAGTCAGCAGGGGGCATGTCCAGACAGGCACACGTAGGAATGACACTACTGCAGAATTTAGGAACTTCAGGGTAAGCTGATAGAGTTATGCAAGATCATAAGGGTGTAGACAAGATGAAAGCATGTTGTCTTTTTCTGGGGTTGGGGCTAAAAACAAGAGGGCATAGAGTTAAGATCCGAGGTCAGATATTTAAAAGGAACATTGTGGCAGCTTCTTCCTGCAAATATGATGCAGAGTTGGAATGAGCTGCCAGAAACAGTGGATAAGTGTACACATCAGCAATATTGAAAAGTCATCATGATAGATACATGGATAGGAGAGGTTTAGAGAGCTCTGGGCCAAACGCGAGCAGATGGACCAGCATCTCGGGGAAGACAGTCGGTGTGGACTAGTTGGGCAAGGAACCTGTTTCTATGCTGCATGGCTCTTTGACTCTATGGCACCAGGAAGGGGGTTTCAAAGAGGTGATTAGTTCAGAAGTCAGATAGCAGTGTGGTACTGGGGTAGAAGATGTTCTTGTGTCTGGCCTACTGGGCTTTTCAATTTCCTGTAACTTCTAGAAGAGAACAAAGGGAATGGTAAGGGAGCAGGAATCCTTGACAATACTGTGAGCCTTCTTGAAGCGATACGTTATGAAGATGGATTGGATGGAGGTCTCTCTCATGTTTCAATCTCTGCCCATCAACAAAGTTCAGGAGGTTTCAAAAATGCACCAGGTTATATAACATGGTGAGGCAAAGCCTGGAAATCCTCCTTACAGAGCAACTCCAAAATAAAGGGAAATTTGACGGAGTGTGTGAGTGTGTGTCCTAGTCATGGAAAGATTCAGCATGAAACTCCCTTTCATCGAGTCTGCACCAACACATTTACATTAATCCCATATTTTATTCTCCCCACATTCCTATCAACTCCTCCCAGATTCTCCAACCCAGGGACAATTTCCAGTAACCAATTAACTAAAACTCCCCTGGTTTTGGGATTGTGGCAGAAAACTGATGCTTGTGGGGAACGTGCAAACTCCCCACAGACAGCACCAGAGGTCAGGATTGAACCGGAGTCTCTGGAGCCGGGGGCAGCAGTTCTACCTCCTGCACCACAGCGCTGCCCAGGAAAGCAACTGCCTGGGGAAGCAGTTCTGCCATGGAGGTGAGAGAGATTGCAGTGGGCAGAGAGAGAGATACAGAAAGGGAAATTGAGTTGTTCACCAGTCACAGACATGCAGGTAAGACAGAAACCCATGAGGAGAAGGAATTCTCTCCTTCAGGAATGAGAATCCTTGCTGCATTAAACAATCCTTTCAGGAATTTCATGATCTCCCCAGGGATGCCAAGGTGAGATAGACACCAACAGAAATATTCCTGCCTCACACACACTTACTTGCACCAAGTGTTAATCACAAATTATGATTCCATCCACACCATCCAATGCCCCTTCTCACCGATGGTCTTCTCTCACTCCCCCTCCACAAGACGATGCATCCTGCAAGGATCATTCAGAGCCCCTCACCTTCTCCATATATGATAAAGCAGTGACAGCTGGAAGGGAGGCCACTCCAGTGGGAGGGGGACTCCCCAGGCTGAAGGAGGCACGGGTGGGGGCACCGAGGTACAAACTTCATCTGGAGCAAAGCCCATCAGCACTACATCATTGTGAGTACAATATCCTATCGATGAACAGCACACATCGTCACTGCCCTGTGCACTGAGGCGTCACCATCGGCGAAGGTTTGGGTGAAGTTTACGTGCATAGCTGCCTGTTGTTTTGTCTTTGTGGGGAATGAGGAGAGGCTCCCTGCTTCCCACTCGATGGAACAGCAGGACGAGATGCTGTCGGATAAGGAGCCGGAGGGAGAGGAATGACAGTGATGAAGTGATATTGAAACCGGCACCGTACAGCCTGCAGGGAATGAGGTGGAGTCGAGCCCCATTCTCTCACGGGGTTGTGCAGAAGTGGGAGACCAAGACCTCCTCTCTAGATCTGATTGCACTACAAATTTGTTCCTCTAAATCCCACAGACTATTGGGTGTTCTATAACATAGCCCCATTAACTTGGACGTACTTTTCTTATCCTTCAGTTCCACCCATAAAACCTCACTAGATGAGTTCTCCAGTCTGCCCTGACTGGGCACTGTATGACATTTTCCCTGACAGGTAATGCACACACTCCTATTTTAATCCCTCCCACTAGGCCGGTCTATAATAACAGAACTCCAGAATATTAAACCAACAGTCCTGCTCCACCTACAGCTAAGTCTCACTAATGGCTACAATATTATAATTCCAATGCCTTTCCTACGATACTATTTGCATTGAACTATATGCAACTCAAAACATTAGTCGCACCATGCTCAATTTTCTGATCCCTTGCTTTGTCCAAGATCTTAACAAAATCTGCCTCCACAACCTCTCTACTTCTCTGTTCTGGCGCTCTGGTTCTTAACCCGCTGCATCTCTTTGTGTGTGTTGACCCAAATTTCCAGCACCTGCAATCTCTCTTGCATCTCTGCAATATCACAGACAGCTGGCTGATACAGAAACATCAATTTACCAGAAATCATGGAATTGAGTACGGAAAACCACAACGTGATCCCCTAGTGATCCTACTCTGAAAGCCATTCCACTTGGCTCTTTCCTCGTTGGTCTAACCAAATGCCGATCACAGAATCATAGATGAGCTCCAACGTTATTCTAATCCATACTGTGGGAGCAGA
This sequence comes from Hypanus sabinus, assembly GCF_030144855.1. Lineage (NCBI taxonomy): Eukaryota > Metazoa > Chordata > Chondrichthyes > Myliobatiformes > Dasyatidae > Hypanus > Hypanus sabinus. Next base: position 136,496,251 of record NC_082711.1, read on the forward strand.
GGACCCTCAGTATCACCAGCCCTTACAATCTAGTAACACCCTTGCAGGTTTCCCTCTTTCTCCCACGCACTCCGTGGTGGCCTCAGAGACCTTCCCAGTCATATAATACCTCATTCACTCTTAAGCGAATTGACTCACTCATTGACTTCTTAAAGAGATTCTACCTCTGCATTATATACATTTTCCTGAATCAGCACTGTCACCTGACACTTTTTTCCTGATCAAGAATGTTAAGTGATTATTCCTGTACTTTTGGAGCTGTGTTTAGATTATTACTACTGCATCATAAACCCACAGAGCCCTTGCGTGCATGCAGCTCATCAGTCCTTTTGCTTCTTTTTATATGTGTCTTTTAAACCTAACTGTGTCCTCCCTGCACTCTCGTCAGCATCCACCAATATCCCAATCTCTTCACATGAAAGTGCGCTGCTCATTGACCTGTTGTCCATTAAGTTCCCATCATCCAAAACAAGGTATAGTCCAGTTGCAAATTTCAACCAAAACCACTTGCACACTTGCGCCTTCAAAATGTTCCTATTTATCATAGCAGTAACAAGATGTTACGTGTAGGGTCACTCATTAGCATTAGGAGAACAGTACTCTTTGATCTTATCACAAGGAACTCTGCTGTAAATTAGTGTTGTTCAGCAGTCAGCAGAACCTACAATTGTAATCAAATCAAATTCAGACTATATTCTTTCTTCAGGCTGTTTGGCCAAGCTCAGGAACTCGTTCTTCCATTCCTTCTCGGACATAATTGAAGACCCTCCCACCATTCCCCCCCCCCCCGTCGGGCAGAAGATACAAAAGCCTGAAAATGCGTACCACAAGATTCTATCACACTGTTATGAATTGAAATAACGTGCACTAGTAAGGTTTTCATTCTTTAAAAAAAGGGGCCAATCGATTGTTACATTGATCACTGGCAATTTAAAGTCTGGGATGTCACGGTAGTGCAGCAGTTAGCGTAATGCTATGACACTGCCAGTGATCAGGGTTCAATCCCACCAATATCGGAAAGGGGGTTGCATCCTCTCCCTGTGATTGTGTGGGTTTCCTTCCACATTCCAAATACGTCTCAGTTACAATGTTAATTGGTCACAGTGTAATTGGGATTGGGTTAAATAGCTGGGCAAGCAGGGCCTGTTACTGTTCTGTTATCTCTAACTGAAAGATAAATATATCAATAATCTCTAGAGTCCTAAACTGAAGTTAAGTCCAGTAAGGTGTACACAAGACCTTTATACATAGGGACAGAATTAGGCCGTACGGCGCACCAACTCCATTCCTCAATATGCACCCTCACTTTACGAGATTACACTGTATCATCCTATAATGCAAAGACCAGTTAGCTACCTTATCTATTTCTGAAGGGGTTTAGCTGTCAATAGTCATTATTTCAAGCAATGATTCCTCCCTCCCAACTAAGGAGGAGATGCATCCAACTAATGAAACAGATTAAACAAGTGGAGCACATTTATATTGAGGAGTAATTCTAATAGAGATTATGGATCTATAACTGATTTCCAAACACATGTCCAATTCTTACAAACCAGATGAGTTGCAGACAAATAAGTTGCGACACAGAAAGATTGGTCCTGGGAAGAGATCTTTCTCAGATCCAGGCTGAGGATAGATCTCCTTGTCATGTTTGTAACTCTGCACTTTTACTGCCTTTAAAAGTTTAAAACTTTTTCTTATGATTCATCTAGTGATGCCCTCATCTGCATGGGGTAATTTCACAACTGAATTGATCAGGTCAGACCACAGCAGACTTAGCTTAACTCAGACAACACTGTTTCTTCTGATTAGGTCATAGTCCCAATTAAGTTAATTATGTTTCCTAATCTTGTACATGATTGTTTCTCAAGAGGACTGGTAAATTAGTACTAGTTAAAGATTAACTATAAATACCTTGAATAAAAAAAAGTCAGCATTTTGAAAGGCAAACACGAGGAAATCTGCAGATGCTGGAAATTCAAGCAACACACACAAAATACTGGTGGAACACAACAGGTCAGACAGCATCTATAGGAAGAAGCACTGTCGACATTTCGGCCCAAAACGTCGACAGTGCTTCTTCCTATAGATGCTGTCTGACCTGCAGCATTCCACCAGCATTTTGTGTCTGTTGCTCAGCATTTTGAATCTGAGTTTAGCAAAAAGCCTCCTGACCCCAGATGGTGAATATCCATCCCTATCTGGCTTTAACACAGAGCCGATAGGGCAGTGGGCAGAGGGTAATTCCGAATCGAGCTTCCTTGTAGCTTGGTCTTGGCTCATTTTCCGGGAGAAACAACGTGAATCTTTGGAGCATGGACGTGAAGAAGATGAAGAGCTCCGTCTTTGCCAGTTGCTCCCCCAAACACGCACGATGACCTGTAGGGGCAAGGACAGGACAGGCTAGTATCACAGAAAAAGACTGAGAATCACTGCAGGGTCACGCTGAACAAAAACCACTACCTATATAGTCTCGAAGTCCGAATATAATTCTGCCTTATCCAACCCCATCTCATCTCTTAGAGAAGTAGTACACTTCCAGACTTTATCATAGTTAAACAAGTGTTCATTCTATTCATTGTAGTTAGCTAATGCATGAAGTTCTCTTTCAGCACTGGGGTGGCGGGAAAGGCTTTTGGGAATTAACTTAAATTTAGAAGTTAATAAAGAAATACAAATGCAGGAATCAGCCAGCAGCCTCCCTCTCCAGAGCACGGGAGATTGGAGCTTGGATATCCACAATCACAGCTGCAAACGTTGCTACATTTACGAGGGGTGATAAATAGGTTCGTGGCCCAAGGTAGATTGAGTCAATTTTAGAAAACCTAGCACATTTGTTTTTCAACATAGTCCCCTCCTGCATTTACACACTTAGTCCAGCGGTCGTGGAGCATACGGAACTTGGACCTCCAGAAAGTTTCCACAGCATGGGTGATTGATAAGTTCGTGGCCCAAGGTAGAACAAGATGAGTTGTACAGCTCTTGTTACATGCATATGTAGTTCAACTCTGAGTGATTATGCAGAAAATTTAAGTTAATAACCCATCAGTGGTGATTGATAAGTTCATGGCCTAAGGTAGAAGGAGATCAGTTATTAACTTCAAATTTTCTGCATAATCACTCAAAGAGTTGAACTGCATGGGCATGTAATGACAGCTGTATAACTCATCGCCTTCTACTGTAGGCCACAAACTTATCAATCACCCCAGCTGTGGACACTTTCTGGAGGCCATGCTCCACGACCGCTGGACTAAGTGTGTAAATGTAGGAGGGGTCTATGTTGAAAAATAAATATGCTAGGTTTTCTAAAATTGACTCCTTCTACCTTAGGGTGATTGATAAGTTCGTGGCCTTTGTAATAATCCACAAACCCTACATTACCTGCCGAGAATGGGATGAAAGCTTCTGGCCTCACAAACTTCCCATCGGAATCGAGGAAGTGTCCTGGATTAAACTGATGTGGAGTCAACCAAATATCTTCATCAAACAAGGCAGAGGAAATGTTTGGAATGATCATTGTTCCCTAAATAGTAATTGAAGAGATACATTAGGGAAATATTAGTAACAGACACACAGAGCAATGAAGACAATTATATTCTGGTCTTTGGACTGAAAGCTATGGTTTGTAGCCCAGTGATTGTAAGTCATCATAGACAGAAGATTTTCAATTTAATTCTGCAATACACTTCATCTTCACGGCTACCACATACTTAGGATACATTGGCAATGCTTTGAGAGGTTTGTTGGCTCAAAGTGAATAGAACAATCTTCACTCAAAATGTCATAAAGCACAGAAAATAGGCCCTTCGGCCCAACTGGCCTGTACTAACCGAGGTTCTCATCTGAACTAGTCCCATTCATCCACATTTGGCCCAAATCCCTCTGAACCTTTTCCTATCCATGTACCTCTCCAAGTGCCAATCAAGTATACATCACAGTGACCTGCATTACAGCTTAATTTCTCCAGTTATGAGGATAATTTCCAAGCAAATGCACTGAACAAATCATCGCCTGCCCAGTGACTTCTGCAGTACCAGCACCTCGTTGGTCTATGAGAACAATAGTCTATCCAGAGCCAGGTCCCACTGTTGCGGACAATGAGCCTGGACCAAGAGGCCAGCAAGGTCACTTTGGACAGAGCAGGTATGAGGGTTCAAGAGGATTCCCTGATTCACCTGGTCCAGTTGATGTCCAGGTGAGTATCTGATGTGGAATAACAAGACAGGGAGCAGAGTGATGACATGCCTGGGGTTGGGGTGATGGAATGGGATTGTTCTGGAGTTGGAGTGTAATGGAGATCGAAAGTGAGTAGGTGGGGGTTCAATGTAGGCACCTGGCAGAGCAGACCTCTTTACAGGAGATGGGGAGGGTGTGATTGCAAACTGGGTGGAGCAGAAGGTGAATGGAGATGGACTCCATGGATGATTGAGTAAACACCTGGAGGGGAAGTGCAGTTCCCAACTAGACTGAGCAGGAAAAAAGAGATAAATACACCAGCTAAGTAAGTTGTACATGATCCAACAGAGGGAGTACATGGGATTACCTGTAATCAAGTGGAAGATCCAGAATAAAATATGGAATAAAGATAGTTATCAATGAATATAAGTGTGTAGAGTGGGAGTCAGCTACTCAGCCACTCATGTCTGCCCTACCATTCAGTTTGATCATAACTGATCTACCCCAGGTCTTATAAAGTCATAGAGGAATACAGGACAGAAACAGACTCTTCAGCCCATCTAACCCATGCTAAACCATTTAAACTGCCTACCCCTATTAATCTGCACCAAGATGTAGCCCTCCATACCCCTACCATCTATGTACTTAATCAAACATTTTTAAATAATAAAATTGAGCTTGCATGCACCATTTGCACTGGCAGGTTATTCTACAAGCTCACAATCCTCTGAGTAAAGCTGTTTCCCCATAAACTTTCCAAATTTGATCCTTAACCCATGACCTCTAGTTGCAGTCCATCCAACCTCACTGGGAAAAGCCTGCTTGCATTTATTCTATCTATACCCCTCACAACTTTGTATACCTCTATCAAATCTCCCCTCAGTCTTCCATATTCTAGGAAATAAAGTTCTAAGCTATTCAATCTTTTCCCATAACTCAGGTCCTTCGGACCCAGCAAGATCCTTATAAATTTTCTGTGTATTCTTTCAGGCTAACTTACATCTTTCCCGAAGGCAGCTGACCAAAACTGCATACAATACTCCAGATTTGGCCTCAACAATGTCTTTCACAACTTCAACATAACATCTCATCTCTTGTACTCAATGGAACATACACAAAATGCTGGAGGGATTCAGCAGTTCGAATAGAATCTAGGAAAATGAACAAACGATCGACATTTCGGGCCAAGACCCTTTATTTCCAGCATCTGCAGTCATTCTCATGTTTATGATATCCTATATTCAATACTTTGATATAGGAGGCAAATGTACTAAAAGCTTTCTACCCGTGACACCAATTATGGATCTATATTCCCAGATCCCTTTGTTCTCAGTTCGCTGTACAAGACCTACCTTGGTTGGTCCTGAAGTGCAACACCTCACATTTCTCTGCTTTAAATTCCTTCTGTAATTTTTCATCCGGTCCAGTTCCTGCTGCAAGCTTCAATCGTCTTCCTCACTGATCCAGTTAACTATGTTATCATTCAGATCATTGATTTAGATGACAGACAACAAAGGATCCAGCACTGATTGCTGAGGCACTCCATTAGTCTCAGGCCTCCAATCAGACAGGCAAACATCTGCTACCACTCTCTGGCTTCTCCCACAAAGCCAATGTATATCCCAATTTACTACCTCCCCTACGGGACCTTGTAAAATGCAGTCGCTGTAGACAACAGCCACTGCCTTGTGTTTATAAACTTTCCTGGTAACTTCCTCAAAAAACTCTAAGATTGGATAGTCATGACCCACTATGCACAAAGCCATGCTGACTATCTGTAATCAGTCCAAATACAGTATATCCAGCCCCTTAGAATGGCTTCCGATAACTTTCCCACAAAAAATGCTGGGCTCACTGGCCTATAATTTCCTAGTTAATATTAGAGCCTTTCTTCAACAGTGGAAGAACATTAGCTATGCTCCAGTCCTCCGATACTTCATCTGTGGCAAAGAATTATTTAAATATCACCCCTAGGGCCCTGTAATTTCTGTACTTGCCTCTCACAGGGCCCGACGGAACACCTTGTCAGGCCTTGGGGATTTATCCACCCTAATTTTCCTCAAGATGCAAACACTTCCTGCACTGTAATCTGTATGGGGTCCATTCTCTTGTTGCTGCTACGTTTTATTTATATAGACTCTGTACATCTCCCGAATAAATATGGATACAAGAAATCCACTTAAGATCTTCCCCATCTCTTCTGGCTCCACGCATAGATGACCATTCTGATCTTCCAGTGGACTAACTTTATCCCTTGCAATCTTTTACTCTTAACATATCTGCAGAATCCCTTGTGATTCTCCTTCTCCTTGTCTGCTAGGGCAACATCATGCCTTCTTGCAGCTCTCTTGATTCCTTTCTTAAGTGTTCTCTTCCATTTCTTAAATTCCATAAGTACATTTTCTTACCTGCCAATGCCTGCTATGCTTCTTTTTGTTTTAGTCAAGGTCTCAATATCTCAAGAAAACCAAGGTTCTCTAGACCTGTTATCTTTCCTTTTATTCTGACAGACACATACAAGCTTTGTACTCTCAAAATGTCACTTTTGAAGGCTTCACAATTACTAATTTTATTTTTGTCAAAAAGCAGCCTGTCCAAATCCAGACTTGCCAGATCTTTTCTGATACCATCAAAATTGGTCTTTTTCTAATTTAGAATCTGAAACTGTGGACCAGACCTATCTTAGAAATAGAGAAACATAGAAAACCTACAGCACTATACAAGCCCGTTGGCCCACAAAGCTGTGCCAAACCTGTCCCTACCTCAAAACTACCTAGGCTTTGCCCATAGCCCTCTATTTTTTTTAAGCTCCATGCAGCCATCCAGCAGTCTCTTAAAAGACCCTATTGTTTCCTCCTCCACCACCACCGCTGGCAGCCCATTCCACACACTCACCACTCTCTATTTTGCCAGGTACTTGAATGGATAGGATTAGAGGGGTATAGCATTAGTTTTAGTAGCTATCATACTGACAAAGAGTTGGTGGACCAAACAGCCTGTCTCTATGCTGAACAAATCTCTGAATCCCTGAATCTACCCACGGGAGCTCTCTGCTGCACAAAGACGTCAAGCTGATGGCAAGTTGCTGTCCTATCAGAACCACAGGCTGTACTCAGGTGGCCGGGATCAGATCTCAGCTGGATCAGGACAGGACCATGTGGGTGCTTTCAGAGTCCCCATGCTCTCCACCTGGGCCTCCGTTGCAGTTGTCACCCGCTCCAGTTGGTGCCATGGGAGAGAGTCGATGTTGCTTTCTTGCACAGGAGTGCTCGCAGCCTCCCCAGAGGCTCCACACCACTGGTGGTGAGAATGGCGAGATAGTTGCTCCGTGCTCCTAGACATCTGCACCCGGTTCAGCAGGCCTGAATGCATTCGACACCTCCGCACACATCAGCCTTGGAAAGAAGGCAGCTCGTGCTGGATATCCAATCACTCGAGGCAGTAAGGGATGCTCAAACTACTCTTCATTCAACTCCTCTTCCTCCTGTCAGACCACAGGCCCATTGGTGTCTATAAAACATGTCTCTCTAAATCAGCAGCGCAACCACTCATGGCGCCAACCTCTCGAGTATCAGGCAAAATGATGCTGTGTGTAAAGATTCATTATTCCCCTTGTGTTTCCCCTAGATGTCCTCCTTTCACCCTGTGCCCCTTCACTGATGCCTCTTAAATGGGGAAGGCTGAGGGCCATTGCTGTTATTCCATTTTAACCCCGAAGTGGGGACTGAGTACTGTCATGTAAATGACAGCGAGGGAGCATGTGGAGATGAAGGAGACTGAATGACCAAATGTGGATGTAGGTGAAGCCCCATTGTTTGTGCATGACAGAGAAACAGAATCAAGATGAAGAATACCTTTCTGTTGCCATACATGGCTTATTATCTGCTCAAATGATGAAAGTTTACAACATCTTGTCACATTCTGTATGATAAAGAAACTGTTGCAGTCGCCAACACTTGTGTGTGTATAACCGTATACTACCCTGAGAATCATTTCCTTGTAGGCATTCACATTAAATACAAAAAAAATAGAATCAATAAAAACTGCAAACAATCAATGTGCAAAAGATAACAAATTGTGCAAATACTAAAATATACAAAGTAATAATAAATAAATAAATAATAAATAATATTGAGAACGAGTTGCTGAGTCCCTAAAGTGAGTCCATAGGTTGTGGAATCAGTTCATAACACCATAAGATATACGAGCAGAATTAGGCCATTTGGCCCATCGAGTCACTTCCACTATTTGACATCGGCAGATCCAACTTTCCTCTCAGCCCCAGTCCTCTGTCTTCTCCCCGTATCCCTTCATGCCCTGAACAATCAAGAATTTATCAACCTCTACCTTAAATATACACAATGTGCAAAGAATTCCACAGATTCACCGGTCTCTGGCTAAATAAGTTCCTCCTCAATGTTTATTGTTGGGGCGAGTAAAGTTATCCACTCTGGTTCAGGAGCCCGATGGTTGAGGGATAATAATTGTTGGCATGGGACGTGAGGCTCTTGTCCATCCTTCCTGATGGCAGCAGTGAAAAAAGAGTATGGCCTTGATGATAGGGGGTCCTTGATGATGGATGCTGCTTTCTCTTACAGGTATACACGCTGGTTGAGTGAGGTTGTCACAACTTTCCTCTTAACATCAGCAAGACCAAGAAAGACCAAGATGTGATGGAGCTGTCGGAAAGCATCAAGTTGGAAGGTTGCTAGGCCCAGATGAGATGTACCCCAGGCTACTGTGGGAGGCAAAGGAGGAGATTACTGAGCCTCTGGCGATGATCTTTGAATCATCAATGGGGACAGGAGAGGTTCCAGAGGATTGGAGGGTTGCAGATGTTGTTCCTTTATTAAAGAAACGGAGTAGAGATAGCCCAGGAACTTATAGACCAGTGAGTCTGACTTCAGTGGTTGGTAAGGTGATGGAGAAGATCCTGAGGGGCAGGATTTATGAACATTTGGAGAGGTATAATATGATTAAGAATAGTCAACATGGCTTTGTCGAGGGCAGATCGTGCCTTACTAGACCGATTTAATTTTTTGAGTGATACTAAACACATTGATGAAGGAAGAGCAGTAGATGTAGTGAATATGGATTTCAGCAAGGCATTTGATAAAGTACCCCATGCAAGGCTTATTGACAAAGTAAGGAAGCATGGGATTCATGGGATATTGTTTTGTGGATCCAGAACTGGCTTGCCAACAGAAGGCAAACAGTGGTTGTAGTCAGGTCATATTCTGCATGGAGGTCAGTGACTCTTCATGATTTTTATAAATTACCTGGGTGAGGAAGTGGAGGGATGGGTTAGTAAGTTTGCTGATGACACAAAGGTTGGAAGTGTTGAAAATAGTGTGGAGGACAGTCAGAGGTTACAGCAGGACATTGATAGGATGCAAAACTCGGCTGAGAAGTGGCAGATGGAGTTCAACCCAGATAAGTGTAAAGTGGTTCATTTTGGTAGGTCAAATATGATGGCAGAATATAGTATTAATGGTAAGACTCTTGGCAGTGTGGAGGATCAGAGGGATCTTGGGGTCTGAGTCCATAGAACTCTCAAAGCAGCTGCGCAGGTTGACACTGTGATTAAGAAGGCATATGGTGTATTGGCCTTCATTAACCATGGAATTGAATTTAGGAGCCAGGAGCTAATGTTACAGCTATATAGGACCCTGGTCAAAACCCACTTGGAGTATTGTGCTCAGTTCTGGTCACATCACTACAGGAAGGATGTGGAAACTATAGAAAGGGTGCAGAGGAGATTTACAAGGATGTTGCCTGGATTGGGGAGCGTACCGTATGAAAACAGGTTGAGTGAACTCGGCCTTTTCTCCTTGGAGTGACAGAGAATGAGAGGCAACCTGATAGAGGTGTAAAAGATGATGAGAGGCATTGACTGTGTGGATAGTCAGAGGCTTTTTCCCAGGGCTGAAATGGTTGCCACAAGAGGACTCAGATTTAAGGTGCTGGGGAGAAGGTATAGAGCTGATGTCAGGGGTAAGTTTTTTTTTTACTCAGAGTGTTGAGTGTGTTGAATGGGCTGCTGGCAAAAGTGGTGGAGGGGGATATGATAGGGTCTTTTGAGAGACTTTTTGATAGATACATGGAGCTTAGAAAAATAGAGGACTGTGGGAAAGTCTAGCAATTTCTAAGGTAGGGACATGAACGGCACAACTTTGTGGGCCGAAGGGCCTGTCTTGTGCTTTAGGTTTTTTATGTTTCTAAATCAGAAGGGGAAGTTAGAAGAGCACAGACCGGTCCTCATTGGGGGGTCATCTGTGGAAGGGGTGAGCAGCTTCCAGCTCTTGGGCATCAACATCTCAGAAGATTTATCCTTGACCCAGCATACTGATATAATCACGATGAAGACATGCCAGCAAATCAAATTCATTATAAGTTTAAGGAGATTTAGTATGACACCAAAGAATCCTGCAAATTTCTACAGATGTACGGAGGAGAACACTCTGACTGGGTGCCTCACAACCTATCATGGAAGCTCCAATGCAGAGAATTGCACTATCTGCAGAGGATTGTAGACAGTTTCATCACAGGTACAACCCACTCTGCCATCAAGGACTTCTTCAAAAGGTGATGACTCAAGAAGGCAGCATCCATCATTAAAGACTCTCACTATCCATGACACACCCTCTTCATAATATTATCCAAGAGACAGAAGAGGCTAAAGAATCACACTCAATGCTCTAAGAACAACTGCTCCTCTTCAACCATCAGCATTTTGTATGGTCCATGAACCTTTGAACACTATCTCGTTTAAGTCTCGCACTGCCACAGAACATATTTGTCAGTGATTATGGACCTTAAACACCACTGACTCGTCCCGTCACTACGTACGGGCGCTGTTTCTGCTTACTGGGAAAGTGTCTTTGAGAGCTGATGTTCTCGTGGGTTTGATGTATAGCAGAGTGGATATCATTCCTCTTTGTGGGTTGTGTGCCTTGTGAAATAGTTCACATTTTACTGCATAGTTCTCTGTGAACCACACAGATACTTTTCAGATACTTCACGATAACCTCACAATTGTTTGTAGAAACTCCTGTGGGCATTATTTCCCACTTTGCACACCAGCATCTGAAGCCCAATTTTTAGGTAACTGCTTTCAGATCATTCAGAGGATCGAAGGTCAGAAAGGGAACGATTAAGATTAACTCCAGGTTGTACCTTCTGGATGGTGTAACCCATGACTGTTGTGTCTCTGTACGTTTCATGCGGCAGTGAGATTGGACCAACATTCCCCAAGCGTTGTGTTTCATGGATAACAGCGTTAGTGAATGGCATTTCCTCCCGGTCTTCCAACCTTGGCCTTCGACCCTTCCCAATCACTCTGTCAATCTCCTCGTGAACCCGAGCTGCAGGAACAAGACAAGAACTGAATCCAAGGATTTGGTTGAAAGGAGGAACTCATGTTTTAATCAGATCTTTCACCCACTGAAAAATCCCAATGTGTCTTATTACTGAAGGAAAGTTTGGCAATGTAGTCACTGTTATATGTTAGGAAGTACAGCAACCATTCGAATAATAGCAAAGTCCTAGAAACACCGGGCTGATAGTGCTTAAACAAGGGGTTTTCATTAACTTAGAGATTGCTAATATTTGTTGCTAATATTTCGATCTTTAGCCTGAAGGTTAATAGTTTTACTAATAACATTCTTCACCCCCTTCCATGTCATGGTCTGGATCGGTTCCCCTTTACATTTAGTTAGGTTGCGATCCGGACCATTAACGCCTTGTTCCCTTCTCATTTCGTTTCACGCATCCCTTGAGCTTGGCAATCAAGGTAATCTACCCTCGACCCGAACCGGCAGCTTATAAGCCCCTGGCTTTAGCCGTTCGGGGCGAGAGTGTTAAGAAGCCCTCGCAAGTCGCTGCGCCGCTGCTACGACAAGCCAGAGTGATCCAGCGCATCGGAGTACCAGCAATTTGCCTTCCGTCGTCAGAATGGGTCCGGGCAAGGTCAATCTACAGGGGTAAGTGGAAGGTGGAGTCCTGACTCGACGTTCATGCCCCTTGTCCGTGTCTACCCCTCGAAGAGTCCCGGCTCGGTGCCTGAGTTGAAGGTGGAGTTCCAGCTCGATGTTAAGCCCAGTGTCTGTGTCTTCCCCCCAAAGAAGAGTCCCGGCTTGATGTCTGATCTGAAGGAGGAGTCCTGATTCAAGATTCCATGTTGTGTGTTTTGGTGTCCATGTTTCTGGCTGCAGCGATCCATGGTATCCAAGTGTCTGGTGGCGATGAATCAAGGTCCCAGTCTCCAAGTCCAAGGGCCATGGTGGTCGCAGTCCCCAGGGATCCAGTCATGGCCGCGGCTGTCCATACTCCCCCGTCCAAGTCCACGGTCCGCGGCTGTCCATGTTCCTGCTGTCCAAGCCATGGCCGCGGCAATCCCAGTTCCCGGTTTCCAAGTCCCAGGTCCGCAGCGATCCTAGTCCCTAGTCCCTAAGCCCAAGGTTCATGTTCCTCTTTGTCCTCCTTGATTTCCCGATCTTCTGTGTAGCGAGTAATAAATGCCATTTTATTGTACCCAAGAAAGACGTGTTTGTGTCCTGCTTGTGGGTCCTCTCCCAGCACCCTTGTCCCCACCTCATGAGATTCCAATACTGTTTCTCCACACCTTCCATTCACACCAATGCACGGCTGGTAATAGGCCTGGCAGAGACGTTGTTCTACTTACACTGCACATCTGGATGCAAGACCATGAAGAGCAAGCCCCAGCTTAGGGTGGTGGATGTGGTCTCTGTACCTGCAGAAAAGAGGCCAGCTACTGCCCCAATCATCTTGCCTTCCAGGAAACTTGTGTTCGGATCATTCTTTGTCTAAGATGTAGTTAAGAAATCCACTGTTAATATGTAGAAGTGAAAACTCATCACAGGAATATTGGGGGAAAGCATGATAGCATAGCAGTTAGTGTTACACTATAAGAGGGCCACCAGCCCTGGTTCAATTCCACCATTGTCTGGTAGGAGTTCACATATTCTCTACAGGATACCGTGGGTTTCCTCTGGGTGCTTCTGCTTCCTTCCACATGATGAAGTCATAAGGGTTTGTAGGTTAACTGGTCACATGGGTGTAATTAGACACAGGCTCATCGAGCTGGAAAGGCCTGTTACTGCGCTGTATCTCTGAATAAAAGGAAGGGGGGAAAGAACAGTGCCAAAGTCAGTCGAATTGTTTTCAACAGTGTAACATACTAGTGAGAGGATAAATGAGCATTCAGTTCTGGCTAGGACATCTAGGAAAGGAAGGCCAGAGTTACAAGGAGAGATTGTTTAGGCTTGGACTGTTCTCCTGAGAGAACAGGAGTCTGAGGAGTGATATTGTAGAGGTTTATGAGGGACGTAAATAAGGTGGATAGTTACTGTTCAACCCCCCACCCCTGGAGTAGGGAGCCTAAAACTAGAGGACACTGGTTTATGGCGAGTAGATTTGACAGGCATGTTTTCTACAGATGGGAAGATGGGAGAAGCTGCCAGAAGGTGGTAGAGGTGGGTACAATTACAACACTATCTGGAAAGGTACAAAGAAAGGAAAGGAATAAAGGGATTAGGATTAGCAGAGATATACATCTTGGTCAGAGTGAGTGAGTTGAGCCAAAGGGTTTGCTTCCATCCTGTCAGACTATGTGACTTGGTGAAAGGTGCCAAGGTCCTGAGAGCTCGCAAGAAAGATTTGCCATGGGATTTCAGCCATGAGGTTAGACAATGAGAACCTGAGGAAGCTTGAGAGGGGACGTGATGGAGACGTACTGAATCTGGATCGGGTATCAGGACTTAAAACAGGGTAAATGAAGAGACATTATTCCCATTAGCAGCTGAATCAAAGACCAAAGCACTCAGGTTCAAAGTGAAGGGCAAGTGAAAGGGGGAAGAACCTGATAAAATCAGGTGCTGTTAGTTTGAATTTCCTGCCCTGTAAGATTGACAGAAACAATTAATCAGGGACTTTAAAAGAAAATTGGATATGTGTTTAAGGAAAAATAATAGAGCAACAGGGAAGGAGGGGAATTACTTCCTAACATTCTGTATAGACCCATTGTGAAGACATCTCCTTGTGGACTATTTTGATAACTCAATAGAAAGGCAGAGCATACCTAGATATTCTGTTTGGTTGAACCCAAATCATACCGACCCCAGGCATGTGTTACTCATTGAAGGGTGCTTAGTCACGTGGCTGTCAGCAGAGTTAGCTACAAGCCTAGTTTGTTACGAGCCACAGTGAGAGGGTTACAAGAAGATCCCTCAAAGTCATCGTGCAAGTTGATAGGCTGGTGAAAGAGGCATATGGTGCTTGACCTTCACTAGTTGGGGGACTGAGGTTAAGAGTTGTGCGGAAACGTCTCAGCTCTATAAAACTCTGGTTAGATGACACGGGGAGTAGTGCATTCAGATCTGGTTGCCTCACTATTGGAAGGTGGCGAGGCTTTGGAGAGGGTGCATAGGAGCTTTACCAGGATACTACCTGGATGAATCAGAATCAGGTGTATTATCACTGGCATGTGACGTGAAACTTGTTAACTTAGCAGCAGCACTTCAATACACAACATAATCTAGCTGAGAGAAATAAGAATCATGATAATAAATGAAATCAAACATAATAACAAACAAGTAACTCAATTACGTATATTGAATAGATTAAAAAAGCATGCAAAAAATAGAAATACTGAATATTAAAAAATGAGTTAGTGTCCAAAGCTTCAAAGTCCATTTAGGAATTGGATGGCCGAGGGGAAGAAGCTGTTCCTGAATCGCTGAGTGTGTGCCTTCAGGCTTCTGTACCTCCTACCTGATGGCAACAGTGAGAAAAGGGCATGTTCTGGGTGCTGGAGGTCCTTAATAATGGAGAGTACATGTCTTGTGAGAATAGGTTAAATGAGTTAGGGCTTTTCTCTTTGGAGCAAAGGAGGATGAGAGGTGACTTGATAGAACGATATAAGATAAGAGACATCGATAGAGTGGACAGCCAGTACATTTTCTCCCCAGGGCCCAAATGGCTAATACAAGGGAACAATTTTAATGTGATTGGAGGAAAGTATAGGGGGGATGTTAGAGGTAGATTTTCCACAGTATTAAGTGTACGAAACACACTTCTAGGGTTGGTGGTAGAGGCAGAAACATTAGGGACATTTAAGAGACACATGGATGAAAGGAAATGGAAGAGAAGAGTTAGATTGATTTTGGAGTAGGTTCAAAAGTCAGCCAATGAAAGGCGTGTACTGTACTGTTCAATATTTTAAGTTTCAGTCATCACTTACCTTCTCCTGCTGTGTTAAGAAAGCATCAATAAAGTCCCTGGTACAATTTGGATCCCATGTTTCCTTATGGCTCATGATTATCTCTTGCAAAAACTGACTGATTTTGTCCTGATTTTGAAATAATTTGTTTTGCGGTCCTGGGAGGTAACACAGGAAGGGGAATGCATTCATCAACTGCAACAGAGACAGGGTTAGATATTAGATACTTCAATTCTCTTCAATTCTCTGACTTTTCTTAAAATGATAAATGGAAAGGCTAATTTTGACAGAGGTACAGAAACAAGGTAGGGTAAGATAGGTAGAGCTGGTGAAGCTGGATCCAATAATCTGGTATCCACCTATTCGTAAACACAATGGCTTAGGCTCTGGCTCACCAGGTACTGATTCCCACAGTCCCTGGGCCAGCACCCCTCTAATACATTGGAGCCCTGGTTTCACAGTTCCTTCCACTCACAGGAGCTCCCAGTTCCCCCATGTCTATTAAACTCACTGGAGCCCAGATTCCTTCATTCCATTGAAAGCAAAATCACAAGAGACTGCAGATGCTGGAATCAGGAATGAAGAACAAACTGCTGGAGAGCTCAATGTGTAATATGGCATCCATGGAGGGAAAAGGACAATTGAGCTTTCCAGTCAAGACTTTCAACTAGATTCTTAGTCAGTGGGTTTGTAGCACATATCAGTGGATAGTTTCTCTCCCAAAATGGAGACAGATCAGGAACAGATAGAGAGGTGTAGTAAATAGTCCAAGTTAATTTAAGGGTAGGGTGATAGAGAAGTTGTTGAAGTTGACAAGTTCTGTATGGGCACAGGAAATAAACCAAAGCAGTTGTCAATATAGCAGCAAAAGAGTTGGAGAGAGGTAACAGGTGTAGTACTTTTTCCTGACACAACAACTTTCCATTTCCCTCCACAGATGCTGCCTGACCTACAGGGTTCCTCCGACAGCATTTTGTTCCCATGAAACTCTGAATCACTTCCTGCACTCCCTTTAAACGTCACTGGACAAGGTACTGTGCCAAATTTATTTTATAAAGTATCTCATGGCTGCGAAAACCAATTAATCTGGCACCAAAGTCCCAAGTATGAGAGATTAAACGGGCTTTCTCAAAGTGCAGCATCTAAGCTTCTGTGCTTGTGTGGCAATATTTTTTGTATCCGAGCCAGGACAGGGCAAACTTTGATCAACTGGTCCATTTTGTGTTTTTAATTATTTCCAGCATCTGCAGATTCACTCATGTTGTGTTGCAGATTCACTCAGGTGGTGAACAGCAGCTGACTCAGAGGTTGAACAAGTAGGTAGAAGGAAAACTGCAGTTTTCAACCTTCACAGTTTGGACATTAAACTGAAATCTCCCACAGCATTTGTGTCAATCAGTCAGCAAAGGAGAGGGTTCATGCGGCGACTGGATGTCAGTAAGTGAGTTCAGCCTTACCACGGCAGTCCGGTGTTTCCTAGCAAAGGAAGATGGCCCTGGAGGCTCTATCATTTTCTGAGTGATTGTTGGCACATTTAAATAAAAGATAAATTCCTCTCAGTGCAAAGACATACCAGTTAGTAAACGAAAGGTTCAGGTACAGAATCAAGGCAAGGTAAGATAGGCAGAGTTGCCTATAGTAAACTGTCCCGTTATTAGGTTAGGATTAAATCAGGAGATTGCTGGGCAGTGTGGCACAAAGTCGCCGGAAGGGCATATTCCACACTGTATCTCTATAAATAAACAAATAAATTCAATTTACGTGGAAAATGTCATAATGTCTGCCCTAGTGAGAGGAGTCCGATAAACACAACTAAAGATCAAGAAATGGAAGGGGTAGCTTGGTCCTGTCAGTCAGTTCATTTTAGGGAGAAAACCAGAGTAGATAAGGCACCCAGTTTGTGGACAAAATGAAGTCTCAGTTGACAGAATGAAACAAATGCAATGTTGAGAGGGGGAGTGTGAGTGTGTGTGGTCTAATATTGAGACCCTTCATCTGGATTGAAAGATAGCTGGTAAAGGAGGTGAAGTGATGGGGTGGAGCAAGAACTGGCAAACATTAGCTGGATCCAGGTGAGGGATGGGGGAAGGTGCTGAGGCAGATAGAGGATGGGCAGAATGAGGAGGGGAGAGAGGAAATAGTGCCCTTTCACATTGTTTCTTTCCCTTATTCCACCTAATCCATCTACTCATCAGTCACGGTCACTCCGGTCCACTCCTCACTTCCCACACATAGTTCCTTGCTACACTTCTCTCCCATCAGATTCAAGCATCTATCACCTCCACTTATCACCTCCCAGCCTCTGTCGCTTTTCCTACTCTTCTCCCTCCATCATCCCTTCTTACCTCAATTTTTTCCAGTGATGAGATGGACCTGAAATTTCCCACAACTGACAATCATCTTCACAAATAAAAACTAACCCAGAGGTTTTACCAACTGACATCCATTTCATTACCAACTATCAATATCAATCATCATATCTATTCATGAACCCTAACATATTGGTTTGCAAACATTATTTTCAGATAATACCAAGCTTTATGGCCTTTTTGAGAATACATCTATTAATTTGCCGGATTGGTTGAACTTACAACACGGGTCATTGATTGTCCCATTAGAATTACAAAAGCAGATTTTTAAATGATCTCAAAGGCAACATGAGTGAATCTGCAGATGCTGGAAATAAATAAAAACACAAAATGCTGGCAGAACTCAGCAGGCCAGACAGCATCCATGGGAGGAGGTAGTGATGATGTGAAAACCCTCCTGATGAAGGGTTTCGGCCCGAAACGTCGTCACTACCTCCTCCCATAGGTGCTGTCTGGCCTGCTGAGTTCTGCCAGCGCTTTGTGTTTTTATTTTTTTTAAATGATCTATTTAATTTCTTTACTCAGAATAAATACTAATGTTGTTCTAAATATCATCAAGATTCACAGGGTTGTTACAATAATTCCCCGCATTGTGATACTTTTCTAACACTTTCACATGTTTGGGTTCCAATATATCAGATAGTTTTGAATATTTCTGGTGTGATCAACCAAGGAATGAGGGCCTACAACTAAGATTATTGTACAATAGTGGCAGCAGCACTTTCTCTGCCATCTCCCTTCATGTGGGGCAGGATTATCACAAGGGACGGGAATATGCTTACTTGGAAGAGGGTCTGCCTGCTTGTAATGCAGGTAATGCTGAGCCTGATGGGAACCCACACCAGAATAACATGAGTTACCACTGACCTCCCACTCCACCGCCTTCAGTGCAGTTCTTCATTGTGAGCAGCACAATCTCAACTTCTGAGAGTCTAATCAGATTCCAACCACACTGTCATTCCTTTAAGTAATTCTTTGCTGACACTTGCTAATATTTTTACAAGATGCCCAACCACACAGATTTTGAAAAATCAAAAACCCACAATGCTGGAAATCTGAAGTGAAAACAGAAAATGCAGAAACAATCAGTAGGCAGGACCCAGTGTTAGAAAGGCAGACGTTGTGCTGGATGTCCAGAAAACTTCAGAGCTGAGAAAGAGTGAAAACAGGGGCATGCAGAGGATGTGAAATGTAGAGCTGCAAGAAATGTACAGCTGATCAGGCAGTGTTAGTGGAGTTAGAAAAAATACTGCTTAAGACCCCGCACTAACTAGTTATCTGTGGCTTCCAGCACTGTTATAATGGGGTCCACCATTAACTTAACATCTTCCATCCAGACCTGTTCCAACCTTCTGGACCCAACATCAAATACAACAGTTTCAGATAACTTGCTTCTTCTGTTTGTATCAGAACCGGTGGGCTCAGCTGCAGGTTGTCCACCTCAGTTCTTCTCTTTCCACTACCACCATTTGGAAATTTGAGGCTGACTAATAAGGCAGAAGCATTCAATGTCCACAAGTGTTTGTGAATTATTGAATGAACAGTCCTTACCTGACCCCAAAATCCACCTTCCAACACAAAGCTTTCTTCAAGTATGTGCAAATATCTACGGAACTTCTTATCATTGTATTCAAAGCGTTCACCAAAGACAATTGAGCAGATGATATTCGAGGTCGCATAAGTTAAATGAAAATGTGGATCAAAAGGACGACCTGAATAAATGGTAAAAAAGTTATTTCAATATAACAAGCAGATTTTGAAACTGCACAGGTAACAGACTACTTAAAGAGATTTGTCAGCTGACAGAAAACAAGAGCTTTGCAATTGAAACATTTCCATTAAGCCCTGCATTAGCTGCTCATTGTTATCTAATTGGAAAGCTCCCATTTCCAGTCATTTTGGGACACTGTGTAAGGAGAGGGTTAAAACAAGTCTTTTTACTTGGAATGGAGCAGTCTGTTCACAGTACTCATAATGAACAAGCCTGTCCATTGGAAAGATAGGTACAGCACAAGGTCTTGATTCATCCATGAGGCAGAGAAACATAGAAAACCTATAGCACAATACAGGCCCTTTGGCCCACAATGTTGTGCTAAACATGTACTTACTTTGAAATTACCTACGGTTACCCATAGCCCTCTATTTTTCTAAGCTCCATGTACCTATCCAGGAGACTCTTAAAAGACCCTATCATATCCACCTCCACCACCATTGGCAGTAGCCCATTCCATGCACTCACCACTCTCTGCATAAAAAAAACCTTACCCCTGACATCTCCTCTGTACCTTCTTCCAAGCACCTTAAAAGTTTGCGCTCTCTAAGGAGAAAAGGCCAAGTTCACTCAACCTATTCTCATAAGGCATGCTCCCTAATCCAAGCAACGTCCTTGCAAATCTCCTCTGCACTCTTTCTATGGTTTCCACATCCTTCCTATAGTGAGGTGACCAGAACTGAGCACAGTACTCCAAGTGGGGTCTGACCAGGGTCCTACTGTATTCAGCTGCAACATTACCTCTCACCTCCTAAACTCAATCCCACGATTGATGGAGACCAATGCACTGTATGCCTTAACCACAGAAGAAACCTGCGTAGCCCAAGATCACTCTGATCCCCCACACTGCCAAGAGTCTCACCATTAATACTATATACTTGACCAACCAAAATGAACCACCTCACACTTATCTGCCCAGTTTTGCATCCTATCGATGTCCTGCTGTAACCTCTGACAGCCCTTGCACTATCCACAACTCTCTCAATTTTTTGTCAAAGGCTTTGGAGTATACAAATGTAAACCATTAAGGGAATGTGATAACTTGATTTCTTTCTCAAGGATGAGCACTTCAGTTGGCAAAAGAAAGCCTTTACTGATACAATTTTTGAAAACAACTGACACTTGTTTAGTGGGAATGTAGAGTTCTCCCTCTGAATCAATCATTAAAAACTAATTCATTTTAGAATTGTAGCTGACAGGTATGCATAGATTTAAAAAATGTGGGCTTTCTTAATTATAAGAGTTTCTTCCCCCAAGCCATCAGATTCCTCAATACCCAGAGCCTGGACTGACACCAACTTACTACCCTCTACTGTGCCTATTGTCTTGTTTATTATTTATTGTAATACCTGCACTGTTTTGTACATTTTATGCAGTCCTGGGTAGGTCTGCAGCCTAGTGTAGTTTTTTCTGTTGTTTTTATGTAGTTCAGTGTAGTTTTTGTATTGTTTCATGGAGCACCGTGGTCCTGAAAAACGTTCTCGTTTTTACTGTGCACTGTACCAGCAGTTATGGTTGAAATGACAATAAAAAGAATGACTTGACTTGATCTGACTTAAAGTGTGCAAATTCATCAGAAATTTGTCCTTGGACCTGAATGGCAATCAGCACAAAGGGCCTCTAACAGTCTCCAGGCTCGTCATCATAAATTGGAGTCCTTGATGAGCAGAAGGCTGTGAGACTTGTTACTGTTTTAATTATTGTGTACTCTGTTATTTTGTTAATCCATCACATCAATTAGTAGAAGGATGTGGGACTTGTTTTTAATCCATTATTTTGCGCAACCTTCCCTCTGGGAACTCTCCCTCTACCTATACCTTTGAAATCAGCATGGTTTCCTTAAAAATCTTGCCTGACGAAACTGTGGAATTCTTTAGCGAAAATAACAGGAAGGCTGACAGAGCAGTCAGTGGATTTTGGTCGGCTATTGGTGAATACTGGTGTTCCACAGGGATCAGTGTTAGGACTGCTTTCTTTCACATTATATGTCAGTGATTTGGATAATGGAATTGATGGCTTAGTGGCCAAGTTTGTGGATGATACAAAGGTAGATGGAGGGGCAAATAGTGTTGAGGAAGCAGGGAGTCTGCAGAGGGACTTGCACAGGTTATAAGAATGGGCAAAGAAGTGACAGAAGGGTAGGGAAGTGTCTGGTATTGCACTTTGGAAGAACAAATAAAGGCAAAGACAATTTTCTAAACAGGGAATGAATTCAAAAATGAGATGTGCAAAGAGACTTGGGAGTCTTAGCGCAGGATGTGCACTTGCAGATTAAGTTGGTGGTAAGGAAAACAAATGCAATGTTAACATTCATTTAGGGACAACTTGAATAGAAAAGTTAAAAATGTGCTGCTGAGGCTTTATAAAACATTGGCCAGGCAGCACTTGGACTTTTGAGAGTAGCTGTGGGTCAATTATCTAAGAATGTGCTGACATTGAGGAGATTCATGAGAATGATCCCAGGAATGAAAGGGTTAATATATGAAGAGCATTTGATGGCTCTAGGCTTGTGCTTGCTGAAGTTTAGACGAATGAAGGTGGATCTCATTGGCACCTATTGAATATTGAATAGCCTAGACCGGGGGTCGGCAACCTGCGGCTCCCGAGCCATTTGTGGCTCTTTCACCTCTGTGCTGCGGCTCCCTGTGGCTTTGGGAAATAATTGGTCAGTATTTAATTAAAATGTATTTTATGTTAGTTTGTTAGCTTTTGAAATGTAATTCTAAATTTGAAGATTATGGTGATCTTGTACAATCTAAGTGTGGCGACATCCGAAACGGCTCACAATTAGCCAGCATTCCGGCTAAGGGAGATAGCCTACGGGGGTTTGTGAGTACGCGTCTTTTGCAGCATCTGCGTCCATGGGGGCTGGGTTGAGAGAGGCTTAAAAGCAAGGCTGTTTAGTTCGAATAAAGCTATCTTTGACTGCAGTTTACTGACACCGCTACAACGTGTTTTTATCGCTGGCTGTCCAGACGGAAGGTGCTGAAACGCTTTGTCGCGTGTCTGGAAGAAGTGAAAACTTTCCTGGGCAGCAAAGGGCTCACCTTTCCTGAGCTGGAACAGCCAGAGTGGCTGGAAAAGCTACACTTCATGGTAGACATGACAGCGCACCTGAACACGCTGAACACAGCTCTTCAGGGGTAAGGACGTACAGCCCTGCACATGTTGGAGGATGTTTTGGCATTCGAGCGCAAGTTGACAGTGCTTGCCAGAGATTTACAGAAAGGCACTTTGTCTCACTTCCCCAATTTGAGAGAGTTCAAACAAGGTCACGACATGATAATTTCGGAGTATTTACATTCTGCAATCATCGCAATGCAAACATCGTTTGGGAAACGCTTCTGTGAGTTCAGAGAGGAAAAAAACACATTATCCTTCCCGGTCACTCCCTTAAGCATCGATCCTTCCCTACTGAATACGACTGCATTGGCAGGTGTGAGTCAACCTGATCTTGAGATGGAACTGGCCGACATAGCCGACAAAGACATATGGGTGTCCAAGTTTAGACGCTTGACAGCAGACCTTGAAGATGTTGCCCGTTCTTGCTCAGAAACACAAATGGAGTGATATTGAAAACCTTCCAAAACCGGACAAACTTGTGTTCGAAACATTTATGTAAACATTAAAAAGTATGCGCTTTGAGTCCTGTCGATCTTTGGATCCACATATGTAAGTGAGCAGGTGTTCTCCAACATGAACTTTATTAAAAACAAACATCGCGCATGCCTCACAGATGACAGCTTGCGATCCTGTGTAAAGATGAAGGTGACGTCATACAGCCCTGATGTGCAGACGCTGTGCGCTGAGGTCCAGGAGCAGAAATCCCATTAACCAAGTATGATAAATATTTTAATTGCCTATTATTTTATGTGTATTCATATTTTTTCATTGTTCAGTGAAATAGTCCTTTTATTTTTCAGGCTGACAGCTGGCTGATGTTATTTTTGGTTTGCTGCTGGCGGAAAATTTAAGTTTGGCGTTTTTCATAAATACAAGAAGGACTCAAATAGACATTGAGTATTTTACTTTAAAGTAACTTTCAACCCAACGTCTTTTTTTCGGAGTTCAAAATGTTTTTGTTGCATGCAGAAATGTAATTTCGTTTTCTCTGCAGGAGTTCATCAATTTCATAAATGCAACACATTATAGTTTGTTTATACATAGCATAAAGGCAAAAAAAACGTTGTATGCAGTGTTATTTCATTTTAAATGTCAAACGGGTTTTGCGGCTCCCAGTGTTTTCTTTTCTGTGGGAAACGGGTCCAAGTGGCTCTTTCAGTGGTAAAGGTTGCTGACCCCTGGCCTAGACAGAGTGGATGTGGAGAGTCTAGGACCAGAGAGCTCAGCCCAGGAATACAAGCATGCTGTTTTAGAACAGAGACGAGGAGGAATTTCTTTACCAGGGTGTGATGAATCTGAAGAGTGCATTGCCACAGATGGCTGTGGAGACCAAGTCAGTGAGTATATTTAACGTGAAGGTCGATAGGTTCTTGATAACAAAGATATCCAAAGTTGTAGGGAGAAGTCAAAGTTCAAATAGACTGATGGAGGGATACTTCTGTTACGTCTCTGCACATTTACTCACCCAGGTCGCTTCCAGCTCTGAACCTCTGGGAACCTTTGACCTAGTGTTCAGTCACATGTCCTAATGTATCTCTGTTGATTAAATCAATGTTTTTGGTCTAGGTACTCTCCTTTGAAGCAATTTGGAGATACTTCACTTTGATGGAAGGGCGACATCAATAGAAATAGTTGCCAGTTGCTTCTGAACACCAACAGAAGCAGCTGACAGAGCTTCATTCCTCTGCAGGAGGGCCTGTTACACCTTAAAGGGACAGATTAAACATTAACACATCCTCCACCCTGGGTGATAGCTCTGATTCCAAAGCCCCTCTTTCCATTGGCAAAAACACATGGAAACTGGAGATGATTTGAGCTGAAATGGTCAATCCCTTTGAAATGCCCATGTAGAGGTGAGTGGAGAGGGCAACATTGCCCTCTAACAGCCTGAAGGTACATACCTCCGGACTCCAGGACAGCCTCTATCTCACTGTTGTGTGTCTATTGAACGGGCCTCTCGTATCATCGGATGATTTCTTCATCTCACAATCTACCTTATTGCCTACTTGCACTGCACTCTCTGACACAGTAACACTACATTCTGCATTGCTGTATTTTCCCTTGGTGTGATGAAATGGTCTGTATGGATGGATGCAAGAAAACAAAGTATTAGACTGTATCTTCGTACATCCCATAGAGAACTACAGCACCCAAACAGGCCATTCAGCCCATCTCACACATAGAAACCTGGCCTTCTGTCTAGTCCATCTACCTGCATCAGACCTCTGCCCTCCACACCCCTCTCATCAATGGATCTGTGCAAATGTCTCAAGTGTTGCAATTGAAACTACATCTTTCACTTCTGCTGGCAGCTCGTTCCACACTCACACCACCAAATGAGCATGACAATAATAAACCAATTACCCGAACTGCTGGTGCTTGCCCCTGCCCTGTTGTCCTTCTGTGACACACAGGGTTTACCAAGGTGCCAGACACCAACAGTAGCACAGGACCGAAGAACAGCAGCTGCTTCCTCAGGATCACCCACCTTGTTCACTTTCAAAACCTTGAATTAAAAATTCAGCCTCTTCCACAATTTGCAATTCAAGGGACTTCTTTCTGAGCCCAAAGTTCTTCAGGGTCAAGAGTGAAAATTTCCTTTGCTGTTTCCACCAGTCTCCGTACTTTGCAAACACGATACCTGGATGGGTGTAGCAGGAATGTCATTTCATTCATCTTCATTTTCAACCAGTCCTTCAACAAGTATCTAAATGAGCACTTGAAATAGCAAGATAGAGGCTACAGACTAAGTACTGGGAAATGGGTTAGCATGGACTATCACCATGGAGATTATGGGCTGAATGGCCTGCTTCTGTATTCATTGATTTCTAAGACATTCATTTTAATTTACAATTAGATATTCACCTGGATCCTAAAGAATCAGCATGTTATTTTGAGCAGAGTGGAGTAACAAGACTGGATTAACATGCAAAGGTGGATCACCCAGATCATTCCTACCTGCAATCTATTGTAATATATCGTCAACAGAAACAAGTTCTTGCCCCTTCTGGGCCATATTATGTTGTGTGTTCTGGGAGACGGGAGCCAGTGTGTCCAGGGGAACTACAACCAGAAATCCAGGGACCACAGTATACACAGTGGTACTGAATGTTGAGTTCTGTTCGTGTGGACTATGTAAGTATTTCGAATGCGTGCACTCTGTGTGGAGGGAGGGGAATTATGGGGTGTAAAGGTGGTAGTCCTCAGATACTGAAGGGTGACATTGAAAGTAAAGTCGTTTAAACAAAAGAAAAATGTGTCCTTGTTGTTTGGGCATTAACAGTGCTAGCAAAGGATGGTTTTCAATAATAGGATCCCACCAGCGTTTGAAAAGACCAAGCCTTATGAAAGCTGGAAAAATGAAATTGGAATATGGACTTTTGTTATGGAACTAGAGAAGGTGAAGCAAGCCTTGGCTGTTGCGTTGTTGCTTTCAGGGAGAACGAGAGAAACCGTGATGGGTATATGCTACCTCATACACTTAACTCTGTTTTTTGAGGATGGAAAAGGATCAGATTTATGAGGCATATTCAGACTTTGACAAAATTTATCAAGATAATTCTAAAAATATGGCTGAAAATATGACTGAACAAAGTGCTTTGCATGCATAAATACAAAATGGAATTTCCTAATGCTGTACTAGCTTTTAAATTATTGGACACTCCGTGTCTAGACATGAAGGACAGACAGCTCGAGTTATCTGAATGCACAGAACTCACATTTGCATCTATGAAATCAGCACTGAAGAAGATTTTTGGAGACAAGTCCACTAGTTGGAATTAATTTGAGTCAGGAAACGGCATACTTCACTGCCCTCAGGGATACCATTACCTGGCACAAATCCAATAAACAAGTATGACAGGGGATCGAAATGTGTGGTATGTCAAAGTATTTACCACTGGGCAAGAAACCGTCCACGCAGAAGCTAAAACATTAGGCTAGCTGAAGGAAATAACAAATCTGAAGATGTAGAACAGTGCCATATCACCGTTTGTGAAGGAATCACTTACTAATGATTGGACATGGCAGCAAAGGCTATGGGAGAAGGCCAGCAAATGGGGTTGAGGAAGAGAAAAATAGGATCAGCTATGATTGAATGGTGGAGCAGACTTGATGGGCCAAATGGCCTAATTCTGCTCCTATGTCTTATGGTCTAATGCAGAGACATCTGAGGCAGAGATTTTGATGATGGAATCTCTAGGATCTACTGTTATTGATACACATTGTGTGGAGAAAAATGACTTGGGAGCTATGTAAGTGAACAAAACCAGAAGGAGGTGCAGAAACCAGTGAACACAAATACACCCAATAACAAAGCATTCAAATTTGGAGATGGAATGATCATACATTCCACCAAAAGAGTGAAAATTCCTGCAAAAATAGGGCTGAAATAAGGTTACATTGAAACGGAGATGCTGCTGTTGAACATTCCATTACTCTTGAGTAAATGTTCCCCAACAAAAGCAAGAGCATTACTGGAAAGGAGAGTGACCAGGCAATGATGCTTTAACAGCCGGTGGCTCTTGAGCTCAGCGGCTCTGGGTATTACATTCCGGGTAAAGACACTGTGAGAACGAAGTACTAAATGTCACACACAACATGACCAGAGATGAGAAATGCAAGGTGTTGCTCAAACTTCACAAGCGGTTTGGACAAACTTCAATTGATGGACTTCAGAAACAAAACAGCTGATGATTTTCCCATTGTAAAGCAGATGATTGACAGCTGTGAGACTGCCCAAGCCTGTGGCTGGTCTGACTACAGTGAAATAGAAGGCATAAACCTACAGGAACTGGAGCAACATCTCCACATCACTGATCGGCTCACACGTTTCAGTGCTGGTAGCAATGTAAACACAAAGAGACCCTCAGAGATTGTAAAAACACTTCATCCATTCCTGGATAAGTGTGCACGATCCACCTCGGAAAGTATTCCGTGATAATGGTGGTGAATTTAATAATGATTAATTCAGAGAGATGGCAGAGTACTTTAACATTGAAACAAAGACTACAACGGCATATAGTCCTTGAAGTAATGGACTTCTGGAGTGACACAATCAAACGCTTACTGAAAAGGCCAAAGGCAAATAAAAGCGATGGCTGTGGTTGGAACACAGCCCTGGACTGAGTCATCAAGGCCAAGGATACCATGCACAATGTACACGGCCATAGCCCGCATCAATTGGTGTTCGGCCAGAATCCAAACCATCCCTCTGTACTGGTTGACAGACCACTTGCACTGCAAGCAGTCAATGAGTTGGGAAACGCATTTCAGCACTGCATGCATCAAGGAAGACTTTCACTGAAGCAGAGTGTTCAGAGAGAATTCAAAGAGCACTGAGGGCACACGTCCATCCTACAAATGGAAAATATGACACAGGGGCCAATGTGTATTACAAGAGATCAGACTGTACAGCACAGAGTTCCTGGAGCTGTCACTGGTCAGGATAAAGTTGTGGTATTCGTGAGACACGGAGATACATATGTGAAAGTACATCATTCCAGACTACATAAAACAAACTGAAGACCATCAGAACTCCATGGAGAATGACAAACGAATGAAAACCACTTACCTAGCACATGGTCATGTTGCACAGACAGGGATGAGGAGAGTGCAGAGAAAGACCCAATAGAGTTGTTCAACGGTGGCACAGACATTGCGGAAAAGAGTGCAATTGGGAATTCAACAGACTTGCTTGAACAGAAATTATGACAAGTGCAAAGATAACATGGAAGTTTTGGTCTTAAAACAGGACAAACTGAGATTAGTAGACCAAAACACTGGTATCTCAGACAAATCTGCAATCTTACTACGAGCAGGCAAAGCCAGTGTGAGTGACAAAAGTTGATACAACTTGAATTACCTAGCACCAGTCATAGTTGCTGGCACTGCAGGATCAGTCAACATGTCACGTGTAGGCGGACTTCATATTGAATCAGGCTGGGCCATCTGAGAAATATCAAGACAAAGATGTACAAGTAACTAAAGAGATGTCGTATGAATCCACAAAACAAGATGAAATGAGAAATTGGAGATATAATGTAGTGTTTGAGGAAGCTAGAGACATTGGCCAAAAGACAACATCTGCGATATCAGTGTGCACCCTGAAAGATTCATGACAGGAATTTTATCAACATCTGGTTGCTAAAGGTTTTGAGGAACCGTACATAGAAGAACTTCAAAAAAACTCGTCAACATGTGCATCAGAGTCTCTCCGACTACTTCTCTCAGTGATATGTCAAAAGCATTGGCAACCCCATTGCATGGATATGAAATCCACATTCTTACAGGGAGTGGAGCTGTCACATGATGTTTGCATTAAACTCCCCCCACCCTAAGGCCAGAAGTAAAGGAATACCCTGCAAACTCAAAAAGTGTGTGTGTGGTCTAGCTGATGCATCTCTCTACTGGTATAAAAAGGTCAAGGAAATTATGTTGGAAACAGGTGGAAAGATGTCACAAGAATACCCTAAAGGTTAACTTGCAGGTGGAGTTGGTGGTGAGGAACACAAGTACAATGTTAACACTCATTTTAAGATGTCTAGAATACAAGAGCCAGATGTGATGCTGAGGCTTTATAAGGGACTGATGAGGACTCACCTTGAGAATTGTGAACAATTTTGGGCTCATGATCTAAGAAAAGATGTGCTGGCCCAGAGAAGATCCAGAAGAGGTTCACAAGGATGATTCTCAGAAAGAAAGGGTTATCATACAAGTAAAATTTGATAGCTCTGGGTCTGTATTTGCTGGAATTTAGAAGGATGGTGGGGGAGATCTCATTGAAAATTTTCGTATGTTGAAAGACCCAGACAGACTAGATATAGAAAGGATAATTCCCATGGTGGGGTGTCTAGGACAAGAGGGCACAGCCTCAGAATAGAGGGGCATCCATTTAAAACAGAGATACAGAGAAATTAGCCAGAGGACGGTGAATTTGTGACCACAGGCAGCTCTGGAGGCCAGGTTGTTGGGTGTATTTAAGGCAGAGCTTGTTAGGTTCTTGATTAGACATAGCATCATGGATTATGGGGAACACAAACAGGAGAAAATCTGCAGATGCTGGAAATATGAGCAACACACACAAAATGCTGGAGGAACTCAGCGAGCCAGGCAGCCTCTGTGGAAAAAGAACAGTCAACTCCATAGAACTTGCCTGGTCTGCTGAGAGGTTATGGGAGAAGGCCTGGGAGTGTGGCTGAGAAGGGGAAAGAAAGATCAGCCATGATTAAATGGCGGATCAGACTCATTCACCCGAATGGCCTAATTCTCCTGCTATGTCTTATGGCCTTATGGTCTAAGTAGATCCAGCTATTCTTTACTGGCAAGATTCACGATATCATGTGATTGGAAAAATTGTGTGTCATGTAGATGAATGACTTCATAAGGGAGACTGACAAAACTTAGCCAAGCAGTTATCCTTCCATTAAATTCAACCTTTCAGGTTGGAACATGACAGATTCTTTGTAGGGACAGACTCAGCCTTTCAGGTTGGGACATGACAGATTCTTTGTAGGGACAGACTCAGCCTTTCAGGTTGGGACATGACAGATTCTTTGTAGGGACAGACTCAGCCTTTCAGGTTGGGACATGACAGATTCTTTGTAGGGACAGACTCAGCCTTTCAGGTTGGGACATGACAGATTCTTTGTAGGGACAGACTCAGCCTTTCAGGTTGGGACATGACAGATTCTTTGTAGGGACAGACTCAGCCTTTCAGGTTGGGACATGACAGATTCTTTGCAGGGATAGACATCCTTTCTGTTGACGGAACAGTACAACTGCACCAAGAAAGCTACATCAGGAAGCTTCTGACAATCAGTTTGGAATCCTCACGTGCCACACAACGGGATTCACCCCTCAAGCTTAAGCGGGGCAACTTGAGTCAAAGAATGGTCAGGTTCTATGGGTGGCAAGACAGAGCAGACCTGACATCATGTGTAATACCTGCAACTTGGCATCCAGCACAAAAAAAATGCCACAGTACAAACTTTACATTTGGCAAACAAGTTATAGTGTGCAGAATTCAATCTGAAAAAGTAGTCTAGAAGTTTTCAGTTTGAGAAAGATAGCTTACCGAGGCTTGTTGTCTTCAGTGATGCCTCAGTTGGAAATCTCCCTGATGGAGGAATTCAAGGGGGATATTTTATTGTCCTGACAGAAGAGGGAAGATTTTCACCTCTCCATTGGCAATCAGAAAGCATCTGAAGAGTTGCATGGAGTACGCTGGCAGGTGAAACCTTTGCAATGTTTGAAGGTATTGACAATGCAGTTTATCTGGCCACAATTTATTCTGAGCTTTTCCATGTTGACCCAAAGGAGGACAATGTACATAGCACTTGTGACAATGACTCTTTGGTTCATGCCATCAAATCCACCAAGTCAGTTACCGAGAAGAGGCTTTACCTGGAGTTAAACAGCACCAAAGAACTTGTCCAAGCACAGAAAATTCACCATGTGCTATGATCAACTACAAAGAAACATCCAACTGACTGTCTCGCAAAAAAGGGAGATCCAGCTCTTGTGCTGTTAAAGGCACTTAGTGAAGGCATTTGGTACCTTAAGAATTGTATTAACTTCAGGGATTAGAACCAATTCCCATATCCTGATGGACGTATGAATTGTCTTTAAATTTTTTTTTCAAGTTTGCTTTTTTAATATATACATAAAAAGGATGGGAGATTGTTCAGTTCTGTTCATTTGGTGTATGGAACAACTTTGTATACATACACACTCTCCCTGTTATGTAGTTGCGGAGGGAAAGGGATTATGAGACGTAAAGGTGGTGACTATTCGGTATTGAAGGGAGATGTTGCAAGTAAAGCTGTTTCAACAAATGAAAAATGTGTGCTTGTTGTTTGGGCGTTAACAGTGAACATTGTTTCTGGTGACTAGTGTGTCTGATGGGGGGAAACAACATTCCTCAAACCATGCCCAATTAAATGATATTTCATCTTCCTGAGGAAGTGGTTTCTAATGCCCTTGAGGTGCACTGGACACAACGACCACCCCCCCCCCCCACCGCCCCAAAG
Organism: Hypanus sabinus; assembly: GCF_030144855.1. NCBI lineage: Eukaryota > Metazoa > Chordata > Chondrichthyes > Myliobatiformes > Dasyatidae > Hypanus > Hypanus sabinus. The sequence continues at coordinate 136,527,958 of NC_082711.1, forward strand.
CTCTGGTGGTGGGGTTTAGGTCTTCTACCAAAACAGGTGAAGTCCAATTATCCCAATGCCTCCCACCTGATGCACTGGTCAGCCTCTGGACCCTGGTTCATACCCACCTTCACCATGCTGCCGAAAGAACTTCTCATAAATCGGAAAGGATGGCCGATCTGCAAAATCTTCCGATTTCTTCACCAGAGCCTCTTTCAGGGTCTTGTAGCCACTCAACACCACCAGGTTTGTCCATCCAAACTCTAAACTCACCACATCGCCGTACTTCTTCCACAGCTGAAAGTGGACACACGATGGGAGAAAGCAGCAGGACGTTACTGTAACTCAGGAACCGAACACAGAAAAGAACAGAGACTGCACCATCACTGAGTTCTCAGTCAGACCCAGCACCTCCACATTTTGCGCCCTTGTTGCTGTTGGTCTCCATCCCTTGTACCATTGAAAAAAGTGGGCTGGATTCCTTGTGCAATGGTTTCCCCAGTCATTATCCATCCCTGGATGGGCAAAACCCAACCCTGCCACAAAAGCACTGCTTCAGAATTAAATTGAAGCATATTGTCATGTATATAAGTACACATATGCACAAGGGCAATGAAAATCTTACTTGTAGCAACATCATAGACATGTATCAGCAGGGAACCAGCATTCACAAATAAAGCATAATTTATGTAAAATTATACAAGAAATAGCAGAATTATAACAAAGACCAAAGTACATCTAGTGACATGTAAAAATGGTTAGTGTTGCTGTACTGAATAATGATTTGGATTGTGCCGGTTCAATCAAGAACTGGGTAGTGGAAGGGAAGTAACTATTATCGAACTTTGTGGTGTGGTACTTCAGGTTTCTGTATCTCCTGCCCAATTGCAGTTGGAAAAAAGACGGCACGGTCTGGCTGGTGAGGATCTTTGATGATAGATAGTGACTTTTTGAGGCAGGGCCTCACTGTGCAGAGTCACTGCCCTCTGCAGCTTCTTACATCCCAGCACATTCAAATTGCTGTAGCAGACCATTATGCCACCATTCAGAGCACATTCAGAAGTGTTTCTGTAGAAGTTTGTTAGAGTGTTTGGTCACTTACTGAACTAACATTATAAGAAAGTAAAGATGCTGCAGAAACACAAGAGACATACAAGAGTTATGTAGAAATGCAAGCCAAAATCTTACTTTATTTTCGATGATATCCTTCTGTATTAAAGCATTGTTTCAATATTGATTTCAAAGGACTACTCCACTCCTCACCGGATGCAAAGAAACCAGTTGTGTAACTAACATCCTCTCTTGGCTTTACCCATGGGACCCACCACGTAGAGAAATGTTTTTTTGAAACCAACACATGGCCTCAATCTGGAACAGGCTAAAAAAGGAATCTAGAACCCAGCTGGTATTTGGCAATATTTACATCAGAGTTTGATGCTACAGATTTAAAGTATAGTGAACTATGAATACACCCAGTACACAGCACTTATAGAACAAGATGATCCAGAAAATAAAGGTGAAGTGTCTGCTAAAGGGCAAATTCACTTCTTCACAGCCCACTGAGCATTGCACAGGATTGTTACAGTTCAAGCAGAATCTGCAGCCCACCGTCTGGACTACTCATCAAAAACCTTGTCATACTTTCACAGTTGCGAGGGTGATTAGTTTCAACCTATACTTCATTGACTTCAGGAAGTACACACCTCTGTCAGTATCAGTGGTGTTGATTTAGAGATGGTCGAGAACTTCAAGTTCCTCATTGTAAAAATCACTGATAAGCTGTCCTGATCCTGCCACGTGAATGCCATGGTCAAGGAAGCACGTCACTGCCTCTACTTCTGCAGAAGGCTAAGAAAATCCAGCAGGTCAAAGACCCTCACCAATTTTTGTTTACCTACACGACACTTGTTTAAGACTATATTCTATTTTCTATTTGTCTTTTTACTACCCTGATGTAATTATCTATGGCATGATTTGTCAGCATGCTACACAGACAACATTTCTCATTGTATCTTGGTACTGTCTGTCTGTCTAGGTACCATATCCAATGCGGATGTTGGTGACCATGGCTTTCCATACAGATCTATCCCTTGTTCTTTGGATGACTTCCATGTCCTCGATGTGTAGCCACCTAATGAGGCTTTTGATGTACATAAGCTGAGGTCTTCCTCTAGGTTTGCTCCACTATCTTTCCAGAGAGTATGAATTTTTCTGGTTCATCTTTCTGCATGATGAGTCCTAGGAATCTGAGTTGTCTTTCTCTTATTGTTGGTACGAGTGATCCAGCTGCTTGGGCTCTTCTGAGAACTTCTTCATTTGCTGTGTGTGGTCCATGATATTTTTAACATTCTCCTGTAGAACCATAATTCAGCTGCTTCTAGTCTCTTTTCCATTTCTGGGGAAATGGTCCAGCATTCACTTCCATAAGTCAGGATAGAATAAATGTAGCACTGCAGTATTCTGTTTTTAGTCTGCATGCTTATCTTCCTGTCTGTTAATATGGTCTTCATTTTCTGGAAAGCTTCTATCGCCGTTGCTATTCTGTATTTGATATCAGTGTCACACCTGCCATCACTTGTTATTTGGCTGCCAAGGTATCTGAATTTGTTGACTTGTTTGATGTTTGTATTTCTGATCTTGATCACACATTGTGGGATGTTTGTCTTTCTGGAGATGACCATGCTTCCTGTCTTCTTGGTGTTGATTGAGCGGCCTCTGCGATTACTTTCTGCTGCCACTATAGTGGGTAGTTCTTGCAGTTTTGTTTCTGAGTCAGCTATTAGGACAATGTCATCAGCATATCTGATGTTATTTATATTATGACCTCCAATTGTGAGTCCTTTGATGTCTTTGATACCTCTAAAGATATTTTCACTGTACAGGTTGAATAAGTCAGGTGAAAAGACACAACCTTACCCGACTCCTGTCATGATATTCACATACTCACTTCTCCTTCTAATCTGATGGATGCTGTCTGGTCCCAGTATAAGTTTCTTGGCACACAAAACAATAATGACCAATATTACCTGGCACAATCACAAAGATAAACCTGGCTAAGCATGGCTGTATACCTTTGAAACGAACAGTGGTAATTTGCTCCTGTTTAAAGTAATGAAATTAACTTTGGGCAAGTTCTTTATTTGCCACATTTGTCTATTTATGTAATGCCAATCCTGATGAAGGCTCTCGGGAAACTCCCCTCCATAGATACTGCCTGACTTTGAGTTTGTCCAGCATTTTGTGTTTTGCTCTTGATTTCAAACATCTACAGAATCTTAGGCACACACAATGCTGGAGGAACTCTTGCGTTTGTGTCCATATGTACTTTATCTCTGTACAATTGACCAAGCAGTGTTTATAACTGTGGGTTTGGGGGATTCTGAATCAAACTTTCTGTAGCACACAATGGAACTTTATATGATGAATTAAATCCAATTCAAGGAATAACTCAGTTTACTCAAAAGTACATACTGTTTATTAGCAAGCTTGCATCTCATTTGGCCACACAGTCTCCGCTCACCAAGCTTCAGAAAACCTGCAGCCAAGTGAGCCCAGAATACAGTTTGGAGCTGCTGATATACATTGTTATCACATATTTTGATAAGGGTAGACCGAGAAGCTTCTTAGGGAACAAACTTCTTTGTTCATACATTATTCTCACAGCACAACTTGTCAAGCTTCCAATAAGTCAGGTAGGTTTTAGCCCTTTAATTCTACATATAATTCCTCAACACCAGAGAGATGTTTTTATCTTTATTCAAATTAGTCAAGACTAAGATTGCTGGACTCAAACAGAGGACAAAGCTGCAGAGGTTAAAGATCCACCATCAATAAATGGTGCAGCAGGATCGAGGGACTGAATGGCCGACTCCTGCTTTTAGTTGATAAATTCGGATAATCTGACAGGAAGCACAGTGAAGCCTAGGGTCCTCAGCCCAAGTCACTTTAATGACTGGGTGGTGATATTTTCCTCCTTTTCCCTCAGCAATCAAACATTTAGAAATTAATAAGGAATTTTAAAAATATCTAAGCCATTAATTTATTCAAAATACAATTGTTAAAAATTAAAACAAACCGACAAGAAAACAGAACAATTTCTAGTATTGAAAACTGACTTATCTACAAATTGTCTTCATCCACGCGAGTCCCATCTGCAGTCGGAGCTGGGGTTAAGCGGATTCCGTCCCCCCCCCCCCCCCTCCCCTTTGCAGAGTGCACGGAGTCCCAGCTGATGGTCTAGTGACTGGGACCTTCGGAATTATTTATCGTCTCCTGCATGCAGACGAAATCCTGAACTCACTGGCATTAAAATTGCCTACCCATCTCCTGAAACTGGACGTTTGGATAGCTTCACAGCATTTACGCAATGTAGAGTAAGGAAAAGGTGATAGAAAAAAAAAATGGAACTGGAGAAGGCAACCTGGATAACAATCGGAATAGGAAAAATACAGAATTGATTCATCGAATTAGAGATAAACAACGGAGAGTAGATTCAGATGAAAAATCATATCCTCCTCCTTGCCCTCCCTCTCCTGAATATTTCCTGCGTTCTCTTTTCTTTGCGTTGCAGGTTCTGCAAGTTTTTAAACTTCGTGTTGCCTCACATTCCGTCCCAGCTCGAAGGAAGAAACAGAGAACTAAAAACTCGTATATTGAAGTGAAATAGGGAGCGAAAGAACACTGCTGGACACAAGGGGAAAGGGTGTAAAGGAGGAACTCAACATTCAAGAAACTGAACGGTTAAAGGTGTCCCGGGGCGAGGGAGTCACCTCCTTCACACAGTCTCACTCTCTCTCAGCCTTTACCTTTGCGAATGACAGGTGAGGGTTGCTCAGATCCACCTGCAGGATGTTCCCGACGAAAGGTAAGCCCCGGGGCCCGGGAGGGTAGTTCCCACACGTCTTGCGCCTCTTCATGAAGTCAAAGACCAGGCAAAAGACGGTGCAGAACACGGCCAGCGCCGTGAACCTGTCGAAGAGTTTGAACAAGAGCAGGGGGAGAGCCGAGAACTCCATGTTGTCCAGAGCGAGTGGGCTGTAAACAAAATGCGCGCATGGTCAGTGAGGGACGGGTGAGGAGGGAAGGCAGTGTTGGGGAAGTTCACGTTGACGCACCACACACAGACACTTGTGTAATACTTGTATCACAGAGCCAAGTAACTGTATTGCTGGAATATGGATCAGGAGAAAAACAACTTCAGGGAAGTCAGCAGGCCAGGGAGCAGGTTTGGGGGGAAATGGACAATCCCTTAAAGCGAAACGAAAGAATCGAAGTGATCACATCCGAGGCGCCATCGAGAGGAGACTCTTGCGCGCAGCTCCGATGGAAAAATCAAATATTCCACTTTAGATTGCTAGAACTGAAATCCACAGCTACAGCCATGGACAAAACAGTAAGCAACGTCGTTTAAAGGCGATTAAAATATCTGTCACTACTCAGAGAAAGCGAATAAACAGAGTAAATACTGCTCTACTCTCCCTATGCACATGACTGCGTGGCTAGGCAAAGCTCAAATACCATCTATAAATTTGCTGACGATACAACCACTGTTGGTAGAATCTCAGGTGGTGACGAGAGGGCGTACAGGAGTGAGGTATGCCAACTAGTGGAACGGTGCCGGAGCGATAATCTGGCGCTCAATGCCAGTAAGATGAAAGAGCTGATTGTGGACTTCAGGAAGGGTAGGACAAAGGAACAAATACCAGTCCTCAGACGGGTCAGAAGTGGAGAGAGGGTGTCGGGATCTCTGAGGATCTAATCGTGTCCCAACATGTCGATTTAGTTATAAAGAAGGCAAGAGAGCGGCTATACTCCTAAAGGAGTTTGAAGGAATTTGGCATGTCAACAAATACACTCAAAAACCTCTATAAATGTACAGTGGGGAGCATTCTGACAGGCTGCATCACTGTCTGGTATGGAGGGGGCTACTGCACAGGACCGAAAGAAGCTGCAGAAGGTTGTAAATCTAGTCAGCTCCATCTTGGGCACTAGCCTACAAAGTTCCCAGGACATCTTCAGGGACTGTATTCCCAGAAAGGCATCGTCCATTCTTAAAAACCTCCAGCACCCACGGCATGCCCTTTTCTCTCTGTTACCAGCAGGTAGGAGGTACAGAAGCCTGAAGGCACACTATCAGAGATTCAGGAACAGTCTCCCCCCCCCTCCGCCATCCGATTCCTAAATGGACATTATACCCTTGGACACTACCTCACTTTTTAAATATTCAGTATTTCTATATTTTGCACGCTTATCCATCTATTCAATACTTTATACTGTAATTTATTTATTATTATTATTATTTTTTTCTCTCCTATATTATGTATTGCATTGAACTGCTGCTGCTAGGTTAACAAATTTCACGTCACATGCCGGTGATAATAAACCTGATTCTGATTCCGATCTCGGACGGAATCAGTTTTGCTTCCCTTGAAGACAGCGGAAGAGACGATGTTTAAGGATGTTCCCAACCCTTTGTTCATGTCTTGGACCAAATACCATTCAGCAATGGGTCTTAGGGCCCCTGATTGGGTCCCTCTGGTTCTGGCTAACAATGCCAACTACCTTGCTGTCGCGCGTACAGTCTCTGGTAAATAAAATCGATTGTCGTGGATTGCCGTACCAGAGGAACATTAGGACCAGGTGTGTTTCTATGTGTTTCCCGGATTCTTGGATATCCCCCACCATCCGAGTCACAGCGATACTGCTCGCTGGCTTCACAATACACCACCAAGATTAGGACTGCTGAGTCTTTCAAAGGCAGAGGAGGTGGAGTGTTCTTTATGATGAACTCCTTGTGGCGTACAGACGTGGTGTTGCTGTCCCAGTTCTGCTCGCCTGGCCTGGAACAACCCGCGATCTAGTGTCGTTCATTTTATCTGCCGTGGGAGTTTTCAGCTTTTGGAGGCAGATAACCCACCTCTGGCAGTGTCAGGCCGACTCTAGAATTGAGCAATGGAATGCACGGGCATGAAACCGTGCATCCTGATGCCATTTTGGGGAGATTGTAGCCACGCCAGACACGAGAATACTACAGCACAGTACAGGCCCTTCAGCCCTCGATGTCGTGCCGACCCATATATTCCTTAAGTATTAAACCCACACTACCCCGTAATCCTCCATTTCTCTTTCATCCATGTGCCTGTCCAAGAGGTTCTTAAATACCCCTAATGTTTTAACCTCCACCACCATCCCTGGCAAGTCATTGCAAGCACTCACAATCCTGTGTAAAAAAAAAACTTACCCCTGATGTCTCCCCTAAACTTACTTCCCTTAATTTTGTACATATGCCCCCTGGTATTTGCTATTGGTGCCCTGGGAAACAGGTACTGACTATCCACCCTATCTATGCCTCTCATAATCTTGTAGACCTCTATCAAGTCCCCTCTCATCCTTCTGCGCTCCAGAGAAAAAAGTCCCAGCTCTGCTAACCTTGCCTCATCAAACTTGTTTTCCAATCCAGGCAACGTCAGGTCCCCGGCCGTTCGGGCTGGCCGGCAGGTCCCCGGGGTTCAGGCAGGCTGGCCGGCAGACAGGTCTAGGTGGCTAGATACGCTGGCGGAGAGCCCTCCCTGCTCCATATGTCCAGGGTAGGGCCTCCTCCCAGGCGGAAACACCAGAGGCCTGGGCACGACGCGGACCCCTAGGCGGGTGCAGGGCACAATCCCAGGGTTCAGGCGGAAGAGGAGGTCGGGGCAGAACCCCCGCCAGGCAGCGACAGACCGGCCGGGCCTGCCCGATGGAGGCAAGGGATAGAAAGGGGCAGAACCACCGCCGGGCAGTGGCAGGTCAGCCGGACATGCCGGACGGAGGCAAGGGATAGGAACGAGCATAGGTCCAGGGTGACCAACACAACAGCCATGATAACAGGAAAATCGGGAAAGACCGCGGAAAAAAAACACAAGTGAGCGGAGAAGCGGGACCAGCGCATGGGAAGAAAGGTGGGGGAGCGGACCAACCTGGCAGTGTTGGTACGGGGCAGAGAAGCCTGATGAGGAGTAGATCGGAGCCCGGGCAGGATAACAAAATGCAGAGAAGAGTTCGGAGCCGGTGGAGAATGGGAAACAGAACAAAACAACCACCCACCTGGTCCCAGTCCCAAGGCCCCTTATAAACACCTGCAGCTCAGTGAGTCACAGGTGTGCCTTCTTGAGCCAGGAGGGTCCGAACTAGTTCACGGGTGACGGGAGGGACAACTGCAGGACCCGGATTCCGGATTCCGGACCGGATCGAGACCCGGAACGTGGATTCAGGACCGGAACGGACCCTGACAGTCCTGCTAAATCTCGTCTGCACCCTCTACATAGCTTCCACATCCTTCCTATTATGAGGTTACCAGAATTGAACACAATACTCTAAGTGCGGTCTCACCAGAGATTAGTAGAGTTGCAACATGACCTCTCTACTCTTGAACTCAATCCCCCTATTAATAAAGCCTAGCATCCCGTAGGCCTTCTTAGCTACCCTATCAACCTGTGCAGTGACCTTGAGGGATGTATGGATTTGAACCACAAGGTCCCTCTGTTCATCCACACTCTTCAGTAACCGGCCATTAACCCTGTCCTCAGCCTTCTGGTTTGAACTTCCAAAATGCATCACCTCGCACTTATCCGGATTGAACTCCATCTGCCACTTTTCTGCCCAACTTTGCATCCTGTCTATATCCTCTTGTAACTTTCGACAACCTACAGTTCCATCCACAACTCCTCCAATCTTCGTGTCATCTGCAAACTTACTCACCCATCCTTCTGCCTCTTCATCCAGGTTGTTTATAAAAATCACAAAGAGCAGGGGTCCCAGGACAGATCCTTGCCGCACACCACTAGTCACCAACCTCCAGGCAGAATACTTTCCTTCCACAACTACCCTCTGCTTTCTTCCTGTAAGTCAATATTTTTATCCAAACAGCCAAGGTTCCACTGATCCCATGCTTCATGACTTTCTGGATGAGTCTCTCATGGGAGACCTTGTCAAATGCTTTGCTAAAATCCAGGTAGACCACATCAACTTCTTTTGTTACCTCTTCAAAAAAGTCACTTAGTCTCATGAGGCATGACCTTCCCTTTACAAAACCATGTCGACTACCCTTGAGTAGACTGTACTTCTCCAAATGCTCATAGATCCTATCCTTAAGGATCCTTTCCAATAGTTTGCAGACCACCAACGTAAGACTCACTGGTCTATAGTTCCCAGGACTCTCCCTATTACCCTTTTTAAACAAGGGAACTACATTTGCCATTCTCCAATCCTCAGGCATCTCCCCTGCAGCCACAGAAGATTCAAAGATCATAGTTACTGCTCCAGCAATCTCTTCTCTCACTTCCCACAGCAACCTGGGGTATATCATGTCCAGCCTGGGCACTTAACAATCCTGATATTTTAAAGAAGATCCAGCACTTCTTCTTCATTAATCTCCACATTGTCCAGCACACAGGCCTCTTCTATTTCGACCTCACCTTGATCAAAGTCCTTTTCACTTGTGAATACTGAAGCTAAGTATTCATTTAGGACCTCCCCAACCTCCTCTGCCTCCAGGCACATGTTGCCTTCTTTATCCTTTAATAGCCCCACCTTCATTCTTGTCATCCTTCTGTTCTTCACATACGCATAGATCGCCTTGGGGTTCTCCTTAATCCTACATGCCATGGCCTTCTCATGCCCCCTTCGAGCCCTCCTAAGTCATTTCTTAAGCTCCTTCCTGGCTACCCTATATTTCTCATGAGCCCCTCCTGCTTCTTATATCTAACATATGCTTCCTTCTTCCTCTTGACAAGTTGCCTCACGTGTCTCGTCAACCACGGTTCCATTTTCCTACCATTTTCTCCTTGTCTCAGTGGGACAAACCTATCCTGAACCCAGCACAAGTGTTCCCTAAACTTCCTCCACATTACTTCTGTGCTTTCACCCTTGAATATCTGTTTCCAATTTACTCTCGCTAGTTCCTGCCTCATCCCTTCATAGTTAACCCTTCCCCAGTTAAATACTTCCCCCATTTTGTCTGTTTTTATCCTTTTCCATAGCTATGCTGAAGCGCAGGGAGTTGTGGTCACTCTCACTGAAATGCTCCCCCACCAGGAGATCTGTCACCTGACCAGGTTCATTACCCAGAACTAGATCCAGTATGGCCTCTCCTCTCGTCGGCCGGTCCACATACTGTGTCAGAAATCCTTCTTGAACACACCTGACAAATTTAGCCCCATCTATCCCCCTTGCAGTCAGAAGGTGCCAGTCAATATGAGGGAAGTTGAAATCACCCATAACTACAACCCTGTATTTCCTGCACAATTCTAAAATCTGCCTGCTTATCTGCTCCTCAGTGTCCCGAGGGCTATTTGGGGGCCGATAGACTACTCCCAGCACAGTGATTGATCCTTTTCTATTTCTGACTTCCACCCACACCGACTCAGTGGACACTCCCTCTACAGCATCCTCCCTTTCTATAGCCGTGATACTATCCCTGACCAGTAATGCCACTCCCCCCATTTTTCTACCTCCCATCTTATTCCTTTTAAAACACCTGAAACCCATCAGCCAATCCTGCCCTTCCTCCAGCCAAGTTTTAGTAACAGCCACAACATTGTAGTTCCACATACTGTTCCATGCTCTAGGTTCATCCCCTTTATTCCTAATACTCCCAGTGTTGAAGTAGACACATTTCAACCCCTCTGACTGGCTACATTTATGTTTTGCCCCCTGACTGTCCTTCCTCACTAACTGAGAACTCATAGCATCATGCCCTTGTCCTTCTCTGCACTCACATTCTGATTCCTACCCCACCTGCCAAACTAGTTTTAACCCTCCCCAACTGCTCTAGCATACCTGCCCGCCAGGATATTGGTCCCTTTCCAGTTCAGGTGCAGCCCATCCTTTTTGTACAGGTCAGACCTTCTCCAGAAGAGATCCCAATGATCCAGAAATCTGAACCCCTGCCCCCTGCACCAACTCCTCAGCCATGCATTCATCTGCTATAACTTCCTGTTCCTATCCTCTCTGTATCCTGGCACAGGCAGCAATCCGAAGATTTACACTCTTGAGGTCCTGCTTGTTAACTTCTTTCCTAACACCCTGTATTCCTTCTTCAGGATCTCATTCCTACTCCTATCCATGTTATTGGTCCCCACATGGACCACGACATTTGGCTGCTCACCCTCTCTCCTGAGGATACCGAGAACTCGATCTGAGATATCGTGGACCCTGGCACCAGGGAGGCAAGAGACCATCCAGAATTCTCAGTCTCTCTCACAGAACCTCTTATCTGCCCCACCAACTATCAAATCCCCTATCACTACTACTCTCTTCTTTTCCTTCCTTCCTTTCTGAGGATCCAGTCTCGGTGCCAGAGATGTGACCACTACAACTTGTCCCTGGTAGGTCATCCTTGCCAACAGTATCCAAAATAGTATACTTATTGTTGATGGCAATGGCCACAGGGGTGCTCTGCCCCTTCCCTCTCCTGACAGTCACCCAGTTGCATGTCTTCTGACTTTTAGGGGTGACTGTCTCCCTGAAACTCTGATCTATTACTGCCTCTTCCTCCTGAATGATCCAAAATTCATCCAGCTCTAGCTCTAGTTCCCTAAATCAGTTTGACAGCAGCTGCAGCTGGATGCACCTTTTGCAGGTGTAGTCCTCAGACACAATTGTGCTGTCCCTGACTTCCCACATCCTACAATCAGAGCACTGGACTATCCTATCTACTGTCTCCGCTACCAACTCCGAAGTTAATTAAATTAATTAAAGAAACTTACCCAGCCTTACCTCACTGGGAGCAAGCCCATCTTTGGCCTCTTCTTGCCGAATCCTCTCAAGCCAAAGCCTCAAAGCTCCACTCCTTCACTGGCCCACTCACTCACTGGCTGCTCTGCTTGAGCTACTCCTCTTTTTATTTGTTTGAGCTTTTCAATTTTTGATTGCCCAATCAGCTGCTTTCTGCTGAGTCTGAGCTATTCAAATCTTGATTGACTTGATTGCACAATTCAACTGCCAAAACCTCTCGAGCCAAAGCCTCAATGCTCCACTCCTTCACTGGCCCTCTCATTCACTGGCCACTGTGACAGTAACTGGAATAACCAGATGTTACAACAATGGTGTGCAGAAGAACCTGCAGTAATGCACAACACATTGAACCTCGAAGTAGATCTGCAACACCAGAAGACCATGAACATACACTCAGTCACCACTTTATTAAGTACAGAAGGTACAGAAGGTGAGCCACCACAGTCACCTAGCAGTCAGCATGATCTTTTACAGCACCATCTGTAAGATTAGGGTTTGATTGCTACCACTGTCTAAAAGGAGATTTTACATTCTCCTGTGACATAGTGTGTTTCCTTCAGGTGCTTCATTTTCCTTTCACATTCCAAAGATGTACATTTAAGGTTACAGAGTTGTGGACATGTTACGTTGGCACTGGAACGATGATAACACTTGTGACCTAGTCAGCTTAAACCTCTCTGATTTGATTTGAAAAATGGACACATTCCACTGCATGTTTCGATGTACATGACAAATAAAGCTAATCTTTCCATCCATTTTTCTCTCTTTGTACTCCTCACTTATGATACAACCAAGTACTTTCGTAGGTCATTTTTTTAAATTGGGAGTTGTTGGTTAGGAGTCAATCACTGTTCTATGGATCTGGTGGTATATTTGGGTCAGACTGGGTAATAATGATAGATTGTGTTCCAGATGAGGTGCTGTTTATGATCCTCTCCTGGTATTTGGAACTCATACTGAGGGCCAGATGCGAAGATAAATTTAATTTGTGCTGGCTGAGTTGTAAAGACTAAATTCCTTCAGTGTTAGTCTTCTACTAAGTTCAAGTGGTTTGGCTGTGAACTAGAATGATGAAGTATCTTCAAGGCAGGAGACAAATCCCAAGTTCTTAGAAGAGTGTACTAGGAGCATCACCTGAAGTGACAGCCATTTGATGCTATGACACAGGACATAATCAGTGAAGAAGGGAAGTCGCGTTGAGAACTTGTTCTCCAGAACTAATTGTTCTAGTTTAGTTGTAGAACTTTCACATTTGGGTAACATCTGCCAACATCTATCTTGCAAGCTGTGGCATAAATCCAAGTCACCTAATTTCCTTTCTTTTCTTTTTGAATCTTTTTATTGTTATTATTAATATCAACATGATAAGACTAGTACATAGATAGTGGGATTACAAACTTACAAATTTAAACTGAACGTGAAAGGATACACAAGCAATAGTTACAATATAGTTAAGTCTTCCCAAATCATGAATGATACAAATATCATATGACCAAAGCAAAACTAGGTATATCATATTATATGTAAAAATAACACAGAAGAGAAAAAGAAAAAAAATTAACCCTAAGAAAAACTAATCTAACAACCTAATAACTAATAAAGAGAAAAAAAGAAGAAAAAAATAATAATGAATAATGGGCTGTTTATAGTATCTATTAAAAAAATACAAAATCATCAGTGTCGCCAACTCCGATCCTCTCAACATATATAAAATTGAAACCGGAAAAACAAATAGGCTTGGAACAGGGTCAAATTACATCATATGAAAATATTGAATAAATGGTCTCCATGTCTTTTCAAATTTAATAGAAGGGTCAAATACAACGCTTCTAATTTTCTCCAAATTTAGACATAACATAGTTTGAGAAAACCAATGAAATATGGTAGGGGGATTAATTTCTTTCCAATTCAACAAAATAGATCTTCTAGCCATTAATGTAAGAAATGCAATCATTCGACAAGCAGAAGAAGATAAATGGATTGAGTCCATCATTGGTAAACCAAAAATTGCAGTAATAGGATGAGATTGTAAATCAACATTCAATACTGTGGAAATAATATCGAAAATGTCTTTCCAATATTTTTTCAAAAGCAGACATGACCAAAACATATGAGTTAAAGATGCTATCTCAGAATGACATCTGTCACAAATAGGATTTATATAGGAATGAAAATGAGCCAATTTATCCTTGGACATATGAGCCCTATGCACAACTTTAAACTGTATTAATGAATGTTTAGCTCATATAGATGATAAATTGACTAATTGAAGAATTTTATCCCAATTCTCAATAGGGATAGTAAGGTTAAGTTCTCCTTTCCAATCATTTTTAATCTTATAGAAGGGCTTTGAACATATTTTCATAATTATATTGTAGAGTTTTGATATTACACCTTTCTGAGAAGGATTTAGTTCTAACAAATTCTCCAAAATACCCGAAGACTCAAGATTTGGAAAGGTAGGAAGTACAGTGTTTAAGAAATCCCTAATCTGTAAATATCTAAAAAAATGAAATCTAGGCAAATTATATTTATTAGATAATTGTTCAAAAGACAAAACAATTATCCAAAAATAAATCGGAAAATCATAGTAATCCTTTAGTCTTCCAAGCCGAATAAGCTTGTTCTATAATAAAAGGATGAAAAAAGAAATTGGATACAATAGGAATAGTTAAAACAAATTGATTCAACCCAAAAAATTTCCAAAATTGAAACCATATACGTAAAGTATGTGTAACTATCGGATTGTCAATTCACTTCTGCAATTTAGAAAGAGCAAAGGGAAGAGAAGACCCTAAAATAGAACCCAATGAAAATCCTTGTACAGATTTAGTTTCCAGGTTCACACAATGAGGGCTAAAAGATAAATCCCAAACCTTTAACCGACATATCAAATATCGGATATCAATTGCCCAATAATAAAATCTAAAATTAGGCAATGCCAATTCACCTGACTTCCTTGCCTTCTGTAAATATTTTTTTACCTAATCTAGGATTTTTATTCTGCCATATATATGAGGAAATTTTTGAATCAGCATTAGCAAAAAAAGATTTCTGAATAAAAATTGGTACTGCTTGAAATATATATAAAAACTTGGGTAAAATAATCATCTTAATAGCATTAATCCGACCTATCAGAGATAAAGATAATGGTGACCATTTAGTGAACAAAAATTTAATCTGATCAATTAAGGGTAAAAAATTAACCTTAAATAACTCCTTATATTTTTTTGTCATTTTAATCCCTAAGTATATAAAAGAGTCATTAACTAATTTAAAAGGTAAATTTCCATAAATTGGAACCTGTCTATTTAAAGGAAACAATTCACTCTTATTAAGATTTAATTTATACCCGGAAAAATTACTAAATTGAGCCAACAATGATATAACTACAAGAATGGATTTCTCAGGATCAGAAATATATAATAATAAATCATCTGTGTATAATGATAACTTATGTATATCCGTCCCACGAGTAATGCCAAAAATGTTCGGTGATTCTCTAATAGCAATTGCCAAAGGTTCTAAAGCAATATCAAATAATAATGGACTAAGAGGACAGCCTTGCCTGGTACCCCGAAATAAACGAAAAAAGGGAGATCTTTGATTGTTAGTAAAGACCGAGGCTACTGGAGTATGATATATCAATTTAATCCAGGATATGAATGTTGGACTAAAATTAAATTTCTCAAGCACAGTAAATAAGTATGGCCATTCAACTCTATCAAATGCTTTCTCCACATTTAATGAAATGACACATTCTGAGGTGTGAAGGAGTATAAACAATATTCAATAATCTCCTAATATTGAAAAAAGAATAGCGATTTTTAATGAAACCAGTTTGATCTTCTGAGATAATTTGAGGTAATACCTTCTCCAGCCTGGACGCCAGTAACTTGGAAAAGATCTTGGAATCTACATTCAATAAGGGTATTGGTCTATAGGATGCACAGTCAGTAGGGTCTTTATCTTTTTTCAATATTAAAGAAATGGAAGCTCTATAAAAGGATTGTGGCAGTTTACCCAATCTAATTGTTTCTTCAAAAACCCTGCATAACCAAGGAGAAAGAGTAAAGGCAAAACACTTAAAATTCCACTGTATACCCATCTGGACCTGGTGCTTTCCCAGAATTCATAGAGGAAATAACCCCTTTAATTTCTGCATCCATAATAGGAGTTTCTAATATTGAAAGAACATCTGATGATAATTTTGGAAAATTCAATTTCCCAAGAAAATCATGCATGTTCTTATGATCACGAGGGAATTCAGAATGATACAGGGAGGTATAAAAATCTTGAAAAGATTTGTTTATCTCATCATGGTTAACTGTCAATTCACTATTCTGTTGACGAATCTTAATAATTTGACGTTTAACCAAAGCATTCATCAATTGATTAGTTAACAGTTTACCCGATTTATCATTATGTATATAAAAATCAGATCTGGTTTTCATTAATTGATTTTCAATTGAAGATGTGAGTAATAAACTGTGTTCCATTTGAAGTTCAACCCTTTGTTTGTAAAGCTCCTTACAAGGAGCAGTCGAATATTTCTTGTCAATTTCTTTAATTTTATCAACCAATAAAAGTTTCCTTCTTAATACGTTTTCTCAAACCAATGGAATATGAGATAATCTGTCCACGTATATATGCTGTAAAAGTGTCCCAAAGTGTTCTGCAAGAAATTTCATCCATGGAATTAGTTGAAAAGAAGAAATCGATCTGTTCCTTCATAAATTTAATGAAATCCGGATCTTGCAGTAAGGTAGAATCAAATCGCCACTGCCTAATACTAGAAGCTGTATCCATTAATTTAATAGAAAGTTTCAATCGAGTATGATCAGAGATGGCTATAATGTCATAATTACAACCAATTACAGATGGAATAAAATGAGAGTCAATGAAAATATAGTCAATTCTCGAGTAAGAATGAAAATGTGTTGTCTTTATGGCAGTTATTTAGTTTATAATATTTTCACTTAGTAATTCATTTGTTAGTATTTTCTAGTTAAAATTAGAATTGTTTAAAGTATAGTCATTGCCTGTAAAATATATCGGCATGCAATGACGTCACATCCGGTTTTGCCACGTCTTGTGGGAAAATACCGGTTCGGGATCGACACAAGAGCGGGGGCTCGCACGAGGGAGACCAGAACAAGAAACAGACTTGCGCAAGAAGTTGTTTGTATGCATTAGAAATCAGAGTGAGAGCAACACTGTAAGTTAATAGATAATCGATATGTTGAATTAAAATGTTAACGCCGATCCTGTTAAAAGTAATGACGGCCGATAAGGTTTATGTTTTCATTAGTTAAAGAGTTGCGGATAGTTTGTATTGAAGCGTATTTAAAGCGGTCCATGGTGTAGGTAGATTCTGACTGCATGCTGCACTTTAATGCAATGTAGTTGTAGTTTACTTTTACAAGTATTTACAATGTAAATGTGATATCAAGAAGGGAACAAATGCTGTACAAATCTTGTATTGTTTTGTCAACAGTTTTCACCATACGTTAATGTGAAGAGTGAACAGTAAATGGTTAATCTTACTGCGACCTTGTTTTCATTGACCACGGTTTATCTCGGCGTTTAATTCGGCGTTCCATTACACCCGAGCGAGAACGCTACAGTGAAAAAGCGGCATTATCAGGTGTTTCAAGTGCTGCAATGTCATCTTGATCCAGCATCAAGTCGATGCCACCCAGCGACAGGGGCAGTAGGGCATCATCAAGTGAGGCCGCCCAGGCAAGAGCTAAAGCAGATGCCGCCCACATGCGGGTGAGCTACACCAAGCAAGCAGCAGAATTGAAAATGGAGGCGGCTGCCAGAGAAGCCGAAATCCAGTTGGAAAGGGCAAGGATATCGGCAGAGTTAGAAGTCCTGGCGCTAGAAGGAGAAGAAGAAGCTGCCAAGGTGGAAGCAGAGTACATAGAAGAAGCTGAAGGAATGCATGATCTGGCCGACGTAAGATCTACTTCAGAAAGGACCAGATTGGAACGCACAAGCGACTATGTCCGATCTCAAATAGACAAGAAGACTCATCCTTCCTCTCCATACTTATTTGATAACATCCCATGTCATGAGGAACCTCAGAGAGGCCCGATTGCATCACATCCATATGAGGAAGACAATTCACCCTTGCGACTCTGAGATGAATCCAGGAACGAAAGGCCTCATAACAAATACTCCTCGACACCAAACTTAGCCGATGTGGAGAGAAGAGATGCAGAGGTCGAATTCAGGACAGCAAATTCCATAAGAAATGTACACCCTCAGTCATATACGCGCCAACGTATTTCCCCAGCCTGCATGCCACTTACAGTTAGACCCATAACACAGTATTTAGCATGACGGGATCTTGTCACTTCGGGACTGTACCAGTTTGACGATAAACCTGAAAATTACCAAGCATGGTACTCCACATTCACCAACGCTATCGATGGAGTCCAGCTCAGAGCAACCCAAGAGTTGGATCTTATGGCGAAATGGCTGGGAAAAGAATCATGCGAACAGGTGAGACGCATACGTTCAGTGTACATCAACAACCCCAAGCTAGCCGTAAGCAAAGCATGGGAGAGACTTCGGGAGGGCTATGGGGCCCCCGAAATTATTGAAGCGGCGCTATACCGACGTCTGGAAAATGTTCCTATGGTGTCAGCCAAGGACCACATTAAGTTAAGAGAACTCGGAGATTTACTCATGGAGATTCAAGGCGCCAAAGAAGATGGCTACTCAGCTGGTCTAGTATACCTAGATACTACATCCGGGATTAGACAAATCGTGGACAAACTTCCTTTTGGGCTGCAGGACAGGTGGGTGTCTGTTGCCTCAGTGTACAAGGAAGACCACGATGGTTGATTTCCTCCCTTTAAGCACCTCACTATGTTTGTGTGCAAGGAGGCAAAGAAGCAAAACGACTCTAGCCTCACGGGTCCAGGAAGCAGTACAATTTACACCAAGCCAGGTAGATCCTCTTCGAATACTTTCAACATTGATAAACCCGTCTCAGTGCTTAAGACTGACGTCTTTACAACTAACCATGACCCTAGCAAGAATTGTCCATTGCATAACAAACCTCACCCCCTCAGAAGATGCAGAACGTTTAGGGAAAAACCCCTTGAAGAGAGGATGGCCCTTCTCAAGGAGAAAAGAATATGTTTTAAATGCTGTTCCTCTACCTCTCACCTTGCTAGAGAGTGTTCGATCACCGTGAAGTGCCCGGAATGTGATAGCACTAATCACGATGGGGCCATGCATCCCGGCCCGTTACCGCAAACCAACAAAGCTCCTTCACCCCCACAACAGGACGGCGGGGAGGGAGAGGCTCACTCCAGGACAACTGTTGTCAGCTCGAGCTGTACAGAAGTTTGCAGTCAAGCTCAGTCAAGCCGTTCTTGTTCAAAGATCTGCCTCACTAAGGTATACCCTAAGGGAGCCGAAGACAAGGCCATCAAAGCCTCTGTAATTCTGGACGATCAGAGCAATCGCTCAGTAGTCAGTCCAGAGTTCTTTAAATTGTTCAACACTGGGAGTGAGCAGTTCCCATACTACCTTAGAACTTGCTCAGGCAACGTGGAAATTCATGGAAGGAAGGCAGAAGGCTTCCAGCTCGAGTCCCTGGATGGTAAAGTCGTCATCTGTCTCCCTCCACTCTTAGAGTGCAATGAAATCTTGAATAACCGCACTGAGATCCTGACGCCAAGTGCGGTGCTACACCAGCCACATCTCCGCCGCATTGCCAAACACATCCCAGAACTGGATCCAAAAGCAGAAATACTCCTGCTATTAGGAAGAGATGTTATCCTGGTGCACAAGGTTAGGCAGCAGGTCAATGGACCACACGACGCCCCCTTTGCGCAACGCCTGGATCTAGGCTGGGTGGTGATAGGAGAGGTGTGCCCTGGCAATGTACACAAACCGACAGTTAACACATTCAAGACCAATGTGCTAGAGAGTAGCAGCCATTCAATTTTCCAGCCCCGCACAAGTGTCACGTGTATTAAGGAAGCACGACAAGGCTTTAACAAATGTAAAGTAACTGACGAGACGCTGGGTCAATCAGTCTTCATTCAAACTGAGCATGATAATAAACTTGCTCAATCAGCTCAAGATGCCATTTTCTTAAAAACAAAGGACACCAAGGTCTTCAGAGATGAAGCAAATAATGGGGTCGCCCCATTGCCTATCAGAGAACCATGCCAGTGCTTGCCAAACAACAAAGAGCAGGCAGTCAAGCGGTTCACACCCTTGCAAAAAACCCTGAAAAGGAAACCTGAGATGCAGCAACGCACCCGATTGATCCAAGAGGTACTGTGCACCCTAATGGCAGAGGTCACAGCCATTATAAATGCACAACCACTCCTACCTGTGTCTTCTGACCCAGAAAACCCCTTCATACTCTTGCCATCAATGCTCCTTACGCAGAAGGCAGGAGCTCCCCCTCCACCAGGAGACTTCTCCGACAAGGATTTGTACACAAAGCAATGGAGATTTAGTCCTGCTCAGGGACAAGCAAATCGCCCGCAACAGCTGGCCAATGGCCAGAATCACTGCTGCATTCCCTAGTGGGGATGGACATGTCAGGAAGGTCGAGTTGAAGACTACCGACCAAGGCGATGTGAAAATTTACCAAAGGCCAGTTACAGAAGTCATTCTACTTCTACCTAATGACTGATTTAGAGACTGAAGTTTTGTATTATGTTCATTGTGACCTTACGAAGGTCAAGCGGGGAGTGTGTTGCCTTTATGGCAGTTACTTAGTTTATAATATTTTCGCTTAGTAGTTCATTTGTTAGTATTTTCTAGTTAAAATTAGAATTGTTTAAAGTATATTCATTGCCTGTAAAATATATCAGCATGTGATGATGTCACATCCGGTTTCGCAGCGTTTTGTGGGAAAATACCGGTTCGGGATCAACACAAGAGCGGGGGCTCGCACGATGGAGACCAGAGCAAGAAACAGACTCGCGCAAGAAGTTGTTTGTATGCATTAGAAATCAGAGTGAGAGCAACGCTGTAAGTTAATAGATAATCAATATGTTGAATTAAAATGTTAACACCGATCCCGTTAAAAGTAACGACGGCCGATAAGGTTTATGTTTTCATTAGTTAAAGAGTTGCGGATAGTTTGTATTGAAGCGTATTTAAAGCGGTCCATGGTGTAGGTAGATTCTGACTGCATGCTGCACTTTAATGCAATGTAGTTGTAGTTTACTTTTACAAGTATTTACAATGTAAATGTGATATCAAGAAGGGAACAAATGCTGTACAAATCTTGTATTGTTTTGTCAACAGTTTTCACCATACGTTAATGTGAAGAGTGAACAGTAAATGGTTAATCTTACTGCGACCTTGTTTTCATTGACTACGGTTTATCTCGGCATTTAATTCGGCGTTCCATTACACCCGAGCGAGAATGCTACAATAAACATGTGAGAAAAATGAAAACTCTTTGTCCTTAGAATGCCGAAATCTCCAAATATTGAAAATTCCATTATCAGTCAAAAAAGAATTAATGTAAGTGGCCGACTTATTAGGTAAAGTTTGAGTGGATATAGATCTGTCCAGCAAAGGATTTAAACAACAATTAAAGTCACCACCCATTATTAACATATATTCATTTAGATCAGGTAGAGAAGTAAATAAGGACTTAAAAAAATCAGGATAATCCACATTTGGAGCTTAAACATAAAGCATAAACCTTTTTGTTAAAAAGTAACCCAGTAATTAACAAAAATCTGCCATTTGGATCCAAAATAATATCGTGTTGGACAAAAGTAATAGAGGAATCAATAAAAATTGAAACTCCTTTAACTTTGGCATTCAAATTCGAATGGTACTGTTGACCCTCCAAAATCTAAAAAAATGTTGATTATCCTCTTTCTTCACATGAGTTTCTTGTACAAAAATAATATGTGCATTCAGTCTTTGGAATACTTTGAAAATCTTTTTCCATCTAATCGGATGGTTTAAGCCATTAGTATTCCAAGAGACAAAATTAATGGTCTGAGCCATAGTTCTAAAATCAACCCTTTAGTATATAAAGAGTTAACCAAATTATGAACTCATGCACCCAGAAGAGGGACAAAAATATGGGGTGGACCCGGAAGTGATGACACCGTGGACATTTTAATAGTTTAAAATCAGCCCAAATGAAAAAACTATAAAAAAAACTAGTAAAAAGAGCAAAAGAGTTAGAAAGGAATCCTCCACCCAACACCCTTGAAAAAAAAGCCCTTCCTGAGCCTGGAGGAGGCCAGGAAAAAAAAGGAATGATACTAAATCTACCCCCATATCACCAGAAGGCAACTCCAAATATATAAAGGAGTGAAAAAGGAGATCCACCCAAACTCCAAAAAAGTAATTAGCACTATACTAAAACAAACTTCTTAATATAATTGCTAGTAAAAAAACCCAAAAAGAATATAAACACTAGTAACTTATAAATCAGGTTAAAACCCAAACAAAAAAAAGTTAAAATGTGATAAGAAATGCATTATAGGAAGAAGACCAGAGAAAAAAAATGGCAAAATCAAAAAAAAAGCAAGAAATATTTTAGAGAAGAAACTGCCATCTTAGTCACACAAAAAATGAAAAGGATATATATGAAACCGTTAAAAAAAATTCACCTTCAAAGGATTAATAATAATGACCAAAAATAAAGTACAATGGTTAAAGTAAGTAAATTAAAAAAGATTAGTATGTCGAAAAAAAACTTTAATTAGAATATAAAATTTAGAATAAACCTATACCAATAGCCAGAAACAAAATCTGGTTTTGGAAACAAAAACTATCTTGTAATGATCAAAATCACTCATTTGTTAAAAATGAGAGACCAAAGCAGTATGATAATTCTCATCCAGAAGGCTTCGAGCTTCAGACGTGGAGAGAAAAACAGGCCGTGGTGCATTCGGAGGCGAGATTCTAAGTTTCGCAGAGTATAAAAGCTCTGGTTTTAGATTTTTCTCATAACATTCGGACATCAAATGTTTAAAAAGGAGCCTTGCCTTCATTACTTCTGGGCTAAAATGCTCCACTAATCGGAATTGGAAATCTTTAAATTTAACCATCCCTAAACGCCGAGCCACACGAATAAGTTGCTCTTTAACATGCACATAATGAAATCACACAATTACGACAGGTGGTTTAGATGAAGGACTTGCTGATCGGCGCATAATTCCGTGGGCACGATCGAGTAACGGAGGACTGTCTGGGAATACAGAAGGGAACGCATCCTTTAAAAGTTGACCAAAATACTTCGAGGGGTCCCTTTGTTCGATACCTTCCAGGAGACCAAGTATGCGTAAGTTCTGTCTTCGGGACCGATTTTCAAAGTCGACACTCTTGGCTTTAAGTGTTTCCACCTGTTTAATCGTCAAAGATAATTTCTGCTCCAGTTTTCCGATTATCAAGTCTTGCTTCCGAGCGTCCTCTTGCAAAGTTGTGTTACGTAACCCCGTAACTGGGTCACTTACCAGCAAAGATAGAGAGGTCCGTTGAGGTCTGATGGTACTATTTTTAAAAGTATTTATTGATAAAGGGGCACAAAAATAAGATTAATCCAAACATACAGATAATATACGTCTTCAATACTAAATCTAAAAGCGCGGGTATAATAATAATCAATAAGAAATAGCTCTATCGTTGTCTAGGGGGATAATGTATTGTCCGATGGAAATATAAAAGTCACTGTTAGTTCGTTCAAGCTGCAGCATTTTGGGTTTAAGAGGGAGACGGGTTAAACTTGCCCAGGTCTTTTATGATGCCAATCCTTTGAGTCGGGGGGAGTTGGTTTCCCCGTTGTTAGCTAAAAGCCGTTTTCCGTGGAACAAGCCACCAGTTCCAGGCAACGGAACTGAACGCACGTGGCCTCCTTCCAATGGCTTCCGCTATTACGGGATCGCTAGCGTTTCTTCTGGTGCGTCTGTGGGGCTGTTCCCACAGGCCCTCTTTTATCCTGACTCACAGGGTCGCAGACGTCATTCAGTTTGGGGTGATGCAATCCCTCCCTCAACCAGCCCACTTTGCCCGAGGGCTTCCACGTAGCACAGTATTTCAATCCACAAGTTCGTCTTCAAGAGACAATGGCCATGTCCCGTAGCTTTATATTGCCAGGGGACCAGACATTCCACACGTCTCTCTCTCATTTCCTGAGTCTCCTGACCCAACTTAACAGTGATCCTGCGATTCTCACAAAGGTGGGGGCTGCAGGCATAACAGTTGCAATTAGAGTTTGCTGCTGTTTAACTACTAAATCAGTCTTATCCATAGAATCCTGGAAAGCCTTTAGATCTCGTTTGAAAGTTTGTCGTTGTTCTTCAAATTTTTCATTTAAGAGCTCCAATAACATATCATGAGTCAATTCAGCACGCTTAGGATCAGTCTTTTTTTTCTTTCCGTTGCCGTTAGGATCTTTCCCAGGGTCTCGCCCTTTAGATCTTAAAGCCATTTCTGTACTCATTTCTTCAAAATTCACAGTACACTCTTAAAGATAAGTCCAAAAAATAGCAAGAATCTTTTGGTGTAGGTAAAAGTAAGTTAAATAAGGGTGATCATAGGTTAAAAAAAGTAAAGGTTATGGAGCGAGTCTGAAACAGTACTCACTCCAAGAGTGTCTCCTGGTGACTCCCCAAGTCACCTAATTTCCAACAGACTATTATTAATCAGTATCACAAAGAGAAGAGATTCTGCAGATGCTGGAAATCCAGAGTACCACACACACAATGCTGGAAGAACTCAGCAGGTCAGGCAGCATCTATGGGCAAGAATAAAGAGTAGATAGTTGATTGCTTTTTTCCTCTTCCTACATCCTGCCAGACCTGTTGAGTTCCTCAAGTATTTTGTGCCTTTTAATCAGAGGCAATTCCTATCATTTTATCTTTGATAACTTAATGAAGTAGCACTTGCATATTAACACCTTGTTCACTGAAGCTCAGTGTGGACTCTGTGTAGAATGGGGATGTTCAGGTGAATACACACCATCCTTACTGAGGAGGAAAGTGCAAGCAGCTTCTAGCTGTTGGTATCTTGATGGTGTATCCTGGACTCAGCACATACAATAGTTTCACTGATAAGACCATAAGACATAGGAGCAGAAATAGGCCATTTGGCCCATCGAGCCTGCTTCACCATTCAATCATGCCTGACCCCTTTTTCCCCTCCTCTGCCCTACTCCCTGGCCTTCTCCCCATAACCTTTGATACCATGGCCAGTCAAGAACCTATCAACTTCCACCTTAAGTACTCTCAACAACCTAACCTCCACAGCTGCCTGTGGTAACTAGTTCATCACTCGGCTAAAGAAATTTCACTGCATGCCTGTTTTAAATGGACATCCTCTACCCTGAGGATACGCCCGCTTGTCCTAGACTCCTCCACCATGGGAAACACCCTTTCCACATCTACTCTGTCTAAGCCTTTCAACATTCAAAAGCTTTCAATAAGATCCCACCTCATCCTTCTGAATTCCAGCAAGTCCAGACCCCGAGCTTTCAAATGTTCCTTGCATGATTCCTTGTGCCGAACTGCAGCTCCTGAGGGACCGAGTTAGGGAACTGGAGCTGCAGCTCGATGACCTTCGCCTGGTCAGGGAGAGTGAGGAGGTGATAGAGAGGAGTTACAGGCATGTGGTCACTCCGGGACCACGGGAGGCAGATAGGTGGGTTACAGTCAGGAAGGGGAAGAGGCAGGTACTAGAGAGTACCCCAGTGGCTGTACCCCTTGACAATAAGTACTCATGTTTGAGTACTGTTGGGGGGGACAGCCTACCTGGTGGGAGTGACAGTGGCCGAGCCTCCGGCACAGAGGACGGCCCTGTAGCTCAGAAGGGTAGGGTTAGAAGAAAGAGGTCCATAGTAATAGGGGACTCAATAGTCAGGGGCTCAGACAGGCATTTCTGTGGAGGTGACCGGGAGTCCCGGGTGGTAATTTGCCTCCCTGGTGCCAGGGTTAGGGACGTTTCTGATCGCGTCCAAGATATCCCGAAGTGGGAGGGTGAAGAGCCAGAGGTCGTGGTACATGTAGGTACCAATGACATAGGAAGGAAAGGGGAAGAGGTCCTGAAACGAGAGTATAGGGAGTTAGGAAGGCAGTTAAGAAGAAGGACCGCAAAGGTAGTAATCTTGGGATTACTGCCTGTGCCACGCGACAGTGAGAGTAGGAATAGAATTAGGTGGAGGATGAATGCGTGGCTGTGAGATTGGAGCAGGGGGCAGGGATTCAAGTTTCTGGATCATTGGGACCTCTTCTGGGGCAGGAGTGACCTGTTCAAGAAGGACGGGTTACACTTGAATCGTGGGGGGACCAATATCCTAGCGGGGAGGTTTGCTAGGGCTACAGGGCAGACTTTAAACTAGTAAGATGGGGGGGCCAGAGACTATTTGAGGAGACTATGGGAGAGGAGGTTAGTTCACCAGTGGAGCAAGTAAATAGACAGTGTGTGAGGGAGGAAAGGCAGGTGATGGGGAAGGGATGCGCTCAGCCCGAAGATGTAGGGGAGAAGAAAGAAAAGGATAATAAATTTGAATGCATTGTTAGGGATGGAAAGAGAGGAGGAGATGGAGAGAATCTTAAATGTATCTATTTTAATGCTAGGAGCATTGTAAGAAAGGTGGATGAGCTTAAAGCGTGGATTGATACCTGGAATTATGATGTTGTAGCTATTAGTGAAACATGGTTGCAGGAAAGGTGTGATTGGCAACTAAATATTCCTGGATTTAGTTGCTTCAGGTGTGATAGAGTAGGAGGGGCCAGAGGAGGAGGTGTTCCATTGCTTGTCCGAGAAAATCTTATGGCGGTGCTTTGGAAGGATAGATTAGAGAGCTCCTCTAGGGAGACCATTTGGGTGGAATTGAAGAATGGGAAAGGTGCAGTAACACTGATAGGAGTGTATTATAGGCCACTTAATGGGGCGCGTGAGTTGGAAGAGCAAATGTGTAAGGAGATAGCAGATATTTGTAGTAAACACAAGGTGGTGATTGTGGGAGATATTAATTTTCCACACGTAGACTGGGAAGCTCATTCTGTAAAAGGGCTGGATGGTTTAGAGTTTGTGAAATGTGTGCAGGATAGTTTTTTGCAACAATACATAGAAGTACCGACTAGAGATGGGGCAGTGTTGGATCTCCTGTTAGGGAATGCGATAGGTCAGCTGACAGATGTATGTGTTGGGGAGCACTTCGGGTCCAGTGATCACAATAGCACTAGCTTCAATATAATTATGGGGAAGGACAGGACAGGACCTAGAGTTGAGATTTTTTATTGGAGAAAGGCTAACTTTGAGGGGATGTGAAGGGATTTAGAGAGAGTGGATTGGGTCAAGTTGTTTTATGGGAAGGATGTAATAGAGAAATGGAGGTCATTTAAGAGTGAAATTATGAGGGTACAGAATCTTTATGTTCCTGTTAGGATGAAAGGAAAGGTTAAAGGTTTGAGAGCATCATGGTTTTCAAGGGATATTAGAAATTTGGTTCAGAAAAAGAGGGATGTCTACAATAGATATAGGCAGCATGGAGTAAAGGAATTGCTCGAGGAATATAAAGAATGTAAAAGGAATCTTAAGAAAGAGATTAGAAAAGCTAAAAGAAGATACGAGGTTGGTTTGGCAAATAAGGTGAAAGTAAATCCGAAAGGTTTCTACAGTTATATTAAAAGCAAGAGGATAGTGAGGGATAAAATTGGCCCCTTAGAGAATCAGAGTGGTCAGCTATGTGTGGAACCGAAGGAGATGGGAGAGATTTTGAATGATTTCTTCTCTTCGGTATTCACTAAGGAGAAGGATATTGAATTGTCTAAGGTGTGGGAAACAAGTAAGGAAGTTATGGAACCTATGACAATTAAAGAGGTGGAGGTACTGGCGCTTTTAAGAAATTTAAAAGTGGATAAATCTCTGAGTCCTGACAGGATATTCCCCAGGACCTTGAGGGAGATCTCTGACGGAGATCTTTAATATGTCATTAGAAACGGGGATTGTGCCGGAGGATTGGCGTATTGCTCATGTGGTTCCATTGTTTAAAAAGGGTTCTAGAAGGAAGCCTAGCAATTATAGACCTGTCAGTTTGACATCAGTGGTGGGTAAATTAATGGAAAGTATTCTTAGAGATAGTATTTATAATTATCTGGATAGACGGGATCTGATTAGAAGTAGCCAGCATGGATTTGTGCGTGGAAGGTCATGTTTGACAAACCTTATTGAATTTTTTGAAGAAGTTATGAGGAATGTTGATGAGGGTAAGGCAGTGGATGTAGTCTATGTGGACTTCAGCAAAGCCTTTGACAAAGTTCCACATGGAAGGTTGGTTAAGAAGGTTCAGTCGTTAGGTATTAATGCTGGAGTAATAAAATGGATTCAACAGTGGCTAGATGGGAGATGCCAGAGAGTAGTGGTGGATAATTGTTTATCGGGAAGGAGGCCGGTGACTAGCGGGGTGCCTCAGGGATCTGTTTTGGGCCCAATGTTGTTTGTAATATACATAAATGATCTGGATGATGGGGTGGTAAATTGGATTAGTAAGTATGCCGATGATACTAAGGTAGGAGGTGTTGTGGATAATGAGGTGGATTTTCAAAGCTTGCAGGGAGATCTATGCCGGTTAGAAGAATGGGCTGAACGTTGGCAGATGGAGTTTAATGCTGAGAAGTGTGAGGTTCTACATTTTGGCAGGAATAATCCAAATAGAACATACAGAGTAAATGGTAGGGCATTGAGGAATGCAGAGGAACAGAGATATCTAGGAATAACTGTGCATAGTTCCCTGAAAGTGGAGTCTCATGTAGATAGGGTGGTGAAGAGGGCTTTTGGAACGCTGGCCTTTATAAATCAAAGCATTGAGTACAGAAGTTGGGATGTAATGCTAAAGTTGTACAAGGCATTGGTAAGGCCAAATTTGGAATATTGTGTGCAGTTCTGGTCACCGAATTATAGGAAAGATATCAATAAATTAGAGAGAGAGTGCAGAGACGATTTACTAGGATGTTACCTGGGTTTCAGCAATTAAGTTACAGAGAAAGGTTGAACAAGTTAGGTCTCTATTCATTGGAGCTTAGAAGGTTGAGGGGGGATTTGATCGAGGTGTTCAAAATTTTGAGAGGGATAGATAGAGTTGACGTGAACAGGCTGTTTCCATTGAGAGTAGGGGAGATTCAAACTAGAGGACATGATTTTGAGAGTTAGGGGGCAGAAGTTTAAGGGAAACACGAGGGGGTATTTCTTTACTCAAAGAGTGATAGCTGTGTGGAATGAGCTTCCTGTAGGAGTAGTAGAGGCCAGTTCAGTTGTGTCATTTAAGGTAAAATTGGATAGGTATATGGACAGGAAAGGAGTGGAGGGTTATGGGCTGAGTGCGGGTAAGTGGGACTAGGTGAGATTAAGGGCTCGGCACGGACTAGGAGGGCCAAGATGGCCTGTTTCCGTGCTGTGATTGTTATATGCTTATATGATAGCCTTTCATTCCCAGAATCATCTTTGTGTACCTCCTCTGAACCCTCTCCAACACCAGCACATCGTTTCTCAGATAAGGAGCCCGAAACGGTTCAGAATGCTCAAAATGAGGCCTGGGCAGTGCCGTAGATCACCTCAGCATCAGATCCAGTTTATTGTCGTTTAAAAACCAGAAATGCAATGCAGTTAGAAAATGAGACAACGTTCCTCCAGAATGATATCAACAAAACACATGACAAAATAGATTACACCAGAAAATCCACATAACTTGTGGCAATCCCCAATCCAGAGTCCAGAGAGGCTGCTGCGTATTAATATCGCACTACCATCTTAGCGCGTTCCTGGGAAAGGAGCTCCAAATCCACCAGACAAACAAGACCAAAAACTAAAGCTACAAGACCTGCACAAAACCACATAGTTACAACATATAGTTACAGCAGTGCAAACAATACCATAATTTGATAAAAAAAAAACAAACCGTGGGCATGGTAAAAATAGTCCAAAGATGTTAAAAGACTATAAGTTCAAAAGAAACCACCACACAATTTCCACAAGTCCTCAGCGTCCTGTCAGACTTGCCATCCCACGCCGGCGGCAGAAGGGAATACCCCGGCTATGGACTCCACGGTGCCTCAGCCTCGCAGACGCAGCACACAGTGAAAGCGACCTGACTTCAGTGGACTCCGAGTCCGTCAAACCTCCGAGCCTCTGACCATCCCTTCCGGCACAGCTTCTCCGAGCACCATCCTCTGCCGAACGTGTTAAGATGCCCCTGCCAATGGCCATTGGCAACACGACCCCGAGGACTGGGGGCCTGTTCTTCCCAGCAGAGTCCCAGCCCTTATAGCGGCAGCAGCAATGAAGAAGGTCTTCCTGGAGATTTCCAGATGTTCCTCCATGCTCCCACGTCCATTTTTCATCAGATTAGGATTGTGCATGGCACTCCGCTTGACAAATACCAGACATCAACTCCGGAGTGGCCGCTGCAGACTGCATCGTGCTGCCATCTTGAAGGCTTAAGCATCATATCCATCTTGAAGCCATCTTGAAGGCTCAGCATCATATCCATGCTTTTATATTCTAGACCTCTTGAATTTAATGCTAATATTTCATTTTCCCTCCTCACCACTGACTCAACCTGCAAGTTATCCTTTAGGGTGTTCTGCACAAGGACTCCCAAGCCCCTTTGCATCTTAGATTTTTGGATTTTTGCCCTGTTTAGGAAATAGTCTGCACATTTACTTTCTTTATCAAAGTGCATGACAATGCATTTTCCAGCATGGTATTTGATTTTCCACTTTCTTGAGCATTCAAGCTAAAGAAATTTCTCCATATCTGTTTTAAATGGACACCCCTGTACAGGTGACCCTGCTTTACAAATGTTCGCTTTACGCCACTTCGCTTTTACAAAAGACCATGGTAGGGCTCTGAAAACCTCTGCCAACCAACTGGTGGGTGTGTTCAAAGACATTTTCAGTCTCTCATTGCTACATTCAGAAGTTCCCACCTGCTTGAAAAAAGCAACATTCAGACCAGTGCCCGGGATGAGCAGGGTGAACTGCCTTAATGACTATTGGGAAGTAGCGCTCACACCTACGGTGATGAAGTGCTTTGAGAGGTTGGTTATTGCTAGAATCACTACCTGTCTGAGCAAGGACTTGGACCCACTGCAATTTGCCTATCAGCACATAGCTCATTGGCTCTTCCTGTGGCCTTGGATCACCTGAACAATACTAATACTTATGTCAGGTCTCGGCCCGAAACGTTCAGTGTACTTTTTCCCATAGGTGCTGCCTGGCTTGCTGACTTCCTTCGGCATTTTGTGTGTGTTGCTTGGATTTCCAACATCTGCTGACTTTCTCTTACTTATGTTGGGCTGCAGCTTATTGACTATAGCTTAGTGTTTAATACAATCTTTCCCACAAGTCTGATCAAAAAGCTCCAAAACCTGGACCTCTGTACCTCCATCTGCAACCGGCTCAAATGCCATCTATAAGTTTGCTAATGACACGATTACTGTTGACAGAATTTCAGATGATGACGAGAAGCCATACAGCAGTGCGATACCTCAGCTAGTTCAGTGGAGATGCAGCAAAAACCTTGCACTCAATGTCAGGAAGATCAAAGAATTTACAGTGGATTTCAGAAAGGGTAAGATGAGGGATGACACACCAGTCCTCTAAGAGGGATCAGAAGTGGAGAGTGTGAGCATTTTCAAGTTCCTGGGTGTGAACATCTCTGAGGATCCATTCTGGACCCAAAATACTGATGCAGTTACAAAGAAGGCACAATAGCGGATTTGTTTCCTTAGGAGTTTGAGGAGATTTGGTCTGTCACCAAATACACTTGCAAATTTCTACAGATGTACTGTGAAGAACATTCTAACTGGCTGCATTCCTGTCTAGTATTATGGGGGGCTCGACACAGGATCAGAGTAAGCTGCAGAATGTTGTAAACTCAGCAAGGTCCATCATGGGCACTAGCCACCCCAGCATCTAGGGCATCTTCAAGGAAATCTTCAGAAATGAGGCATCCATCATTAAGGAGCCCCATCACCCTGGACATGTCCTCTACTCATTCCTACCATCAGGGAAGAGGTTCAGGAGTGTGAAGGCAAAACCTCAACAATTCATGAACAGCATTTACCCTCTGCGTCAGATTCCTAAATGGCCATTAGACCCATGAACTCTACCTCACGACTTTTTCTTTGCTCTACTTATATACTTTAACTCTTTATTATTATGTATTGCACTGAACTGCTGACGAATTTCACAACATATGATAGTGATATTAAACCTGATTCTGATCTCCAATGTAAGCGTATGCAGGGACGGTGAAGTAAGAGTCGGCAAGTGAAAGGTCGACCCAGGCGAGAAGGAGTGATCAGCAGACGGAGATTTAAGGTTTAAGATTCAGGATTGTTTGTCATTCTTCAGTATACAAGTGTAAAGGAGAACAAAATGATTGTTTTTTCCAGATCTGATGCAGAATATAAATACACAATAAGCATGAAGAACATAATAAGAAAACCACAATAAATATAAACACATAAGATTAGCTTATATAAATTAACTGATTATACTGTATGTACATACATAAAATGAAGCGAGGTACGGGAGTGTCTGTACATAAGGAGTCTCTGACAGGAAACCATAAAGTAGTGGTGGTGGGGTTTGTGGTGGAGTGGATGAGTGGATGGAGCCATTGACCAGCCTAATCGTTTGGAGGAAGTAACTCGGTTTGAGTTTGGTGGTCCTAGCATGGATACTCTGCAGCTTCTTCCCCGATGGGAGTGGAACAGTCTTTGAACAGTGATGTCAGGATGCTCTCAGCTATAAGAAGGTCATGAGTATTGATGTGCATGATCCAGCTCTCTTCAGCCTCCTCAGAAAGTAGAGGCGTTGGTGGCCTTTCTTGGCTGTGGAGGATATGTTCTAGGACTATGAGAGGTTGTGTGAGATGTGCCCACTTGCAGTTTGAAACTGCTCATGCTTTCCACTGCTGTGCCACTGAAGTGAAGGAAGGTGTGAGTTTTGCTGAAGTCGATAACCATCCGCTTTGTCTTGTTGACATTGAGGAATAGGTATTTGTCTGGCTCCAGGCCTCGAGCTCTTCTTCCTCCTCTCAGTAGGCCATCTCATCATTGACGTCGTTAAGACCAACCACTGCCATGTTATTGGTGAAGCTTGGATCCTTGGCCATGTCTGAGCAGAGGGTACAGCAGTTGAGGGGAGGGAAGAATGGAGATCGCAACAGAGGCTGACAGGTGGGTATAAGAGAGAGCTGCCAATAGTGCACCTGTTAGGAGAGGAAGGTGCAGCATGGGACCAAATAAGGGAGGTGGACAGATGGGAATAGTGGGAGGAGTGTGTGTGGGTGATGGACAAGTTCAGTGGATGGAGGACGGCAAAAAACAGTAACAAAGGTCTAGAGGTGTCAGAGGAATTAGGCTGAGCGGGAGCCATTAAAAACAATAATGTCTCGTTGGGAGTCTGCCATACTTTGAAGTAGCAATAGAGAGAGCAAAATCCGTGTTAAGTGAGAGCCTTGTTGGGAATGAGGCAATTAAAAGAAGTGAGGTTTTTTTTTGTAATTCAAATTTTTATTATTATTTATTCCTATTTTACAAAGCAGCACAGCATATCATAGAGCAGATACAGTACAGCATATTTACACAGCCATCCCATGACAGGAAAACATATAAAACTGAGAATCAGAAAAAAAACTTCTAAGTTTAAATTAACATACAACCAAAATTGATCCCACATGTCTTGCGCTTTTCCCTCACTGTTAATTCTTCCCAACATGTGTTCATATGATGAAATCTTAACCATTTCCTCAGTCCATTCCCTCACAGTGGGACATCTGGGTTTTTTCCAGTTTTGCAATATAATTCTTGCAGCTGTGATGAGACCCACCTTTAAAATAGTAAATTCATCATTATTTACATTAGGTATCATTGTCCTATCACCCAGGAGACAAAGCCATGGGCACAAGGGCAGTGTAGGAACCGACCAATTCCCCAACAAATCAAGAACTTTACACCAAAATTGGCGAACCATGGAACACCCCCAAATCATGTGAAAATATGTGCCCACCTCATTTTTACATTTCCAGCATAAATGATTATCAACAACCCCTATTTTGTAGAGTCTAGTTGGTGTCCAATAATATCTGTGTACTATCTTATACTGAATAAATTTCCCTCTTGCTTCCCTAATATGTCTACCCACATTTGATAAAACAATTGACCACTCATTATCTTCAATATTACTTCTGAGATCCTTCTGCCATAATGCTTTGAGATTGTTACATGGTTCACCCATGAACATTTTATAAAACACTGATGCTTAATGAACTTCCTGTGGTAGTGTAAAGTATTCAGTTGAAAGGTTACTTTGTGGGCCACCATTCTTGAATATGCTCCTAATTGTAAGTCTTATTTGTAAGTAACTTCCAGAAATTCCCTTTATCTACAAAGTTATATTTCCCCTGCAAATCCACATACGATATAAAAATCCCATTCTCATAGAGATCACCTACTGTATTTACACCTTTAATCTTCCATTCTTTCCAGTACACCATTCTTTTCCCAATGCATATTTCAGGGTTATTCCAGAGCGAGGAGTATCACTGGTTTAAATGTGACATTCTACAAGCTTTATGAATTGTACTCCACACACTTCTTGAGTGAAATAGTATAGGATTTACATTAGTCCTGTTTTCCACATGTTGTGAGAGAATGTTAAGGGGAGAATGTGGTGCAGCCAAGCTCCGTTCTTTTATCAATAACAGAATCACAGGATCCATTACTTGGTTAAAGTCTCCTGATAAAATTATTTTTCCTTCCTTGGCACCTAAAATTTCATTCACCTTGTTAAGAAAGTCTGGGTCTTCCTTATTAGGTGCATATATGTTACAAAGTACCACCTTCACCCCATTAGTAAGTGCATCTATACAAATTATCCTGCCTTCCTTGTCCTTAAATTCTCCAAGCAATACTGTTATGAGTGATGGACAGACCTGATGGACAATGGGGTGCAGAGTTAACCATTTCCTCCCCCTCCTGAGAACTACGAACTATTGCTGTTGCTATGCTGCTATTGAGAGAGAGAGAGAGAGATGAGATACAGGCAAGAACATCTGCTATAGATAAGAGGGGGGGAGAGACTGTTGATTTACTGTATTATGACTCTTCCTGGATTATTCACCTTCCACTACAAGAACTGTACTTTGCTCGTTTACATTCCTCAGGAGACAGCAGGAGTGGCCTGATTTGATGGACACAGTCATTCAGAGTTGACGGATAGCTGAGACCCCGTGAGTGGGGATAAAAAGACAGGTCTGGAGACACAGCCTTCAGACACACCCGTGGACACTGACTGAGTGTTGGGAACCCACAGAAAGGTGGGGGGGGGGGCTTCGGATACCAAACCAGGAGATCGGTCAGTAAAGCTCACAGTGTTACAGCAGGGCCGGTGGGGACTTGTGTGTGTGTCCACTCATGCCAGAGTGACGAGTCCACCACAGAAGAACGGTCTAGCTGAAGAACAGAGGGGTCATAACTGAATGACCACAATGATACGATGGATTAAAAAAGCAAAGGAAGGTTTGGCTGCTGTTGCATCTCGCTCGCTATCTCTCTCTCTCTCTAACGATTTCAACACAACAACCATAACCACCTCAGCATTTATGAACTGAACTCTATACTTCCCTATGACAATTCATTTACCCCTAGACATCGATTAGCTTGTTTATTATTGATTATTAATATTCCTACACTTTTAGGTTTATTACTGCTAACTTGTTTTATTTGTATATTTGCATTTTTGATATTGTATTGTGTAGTTTACTAATAAACACCTTTAGTTTGGTACCACCAGACTCCAACGGATTCTTCTTTCTCTGCTGGTCCGGCACCTAGTTACGGGGTACGTAACAATACAAAATTAAGTTTTCTGTTAACTAAAATCATTGTCCCATTTTGTTTGCTATTGAGTGATGAATGGAATACCTGGCCCACCCAATCTCTTCTAAATTACAGTGCTTCAACATCTTTAAAATGTGTTTCCTGGCCAAATGCAACATCAATTTGTTTACCTTTAAGGTATGATAAGATCTTTTTCCACTTGATTGGGTTTCCACACTCATTAATGTTCCATAATATGAAACTAACCATTTTCATGCACACGTGCAAAAATATACATTTTTCCAAATGACTGAGTCTGGAATGCAATAAATCAAAAAAAAATCCAAAGAAAAACCTGCTGTACTCTATCCCCATGCTCAATTACCAATAAACACTGCAAATGCTGTGCTTTCAAACAACAACTAAACAACCAACATAACCCAAAAACGTAGCGATAATATATTCCTGCGAGATTAACTAACAAAAAAAACAAACAGGCAGGATAAACTCTGCACAGAAACAGAAAAGAAAAAGACACACGATGCAGTCGGCAAAGTACCGTGCCGGCTAAGCCTAGCACTAAACAGACCGCTTTATCCAGCTCCCCACCAACCCTGTTGTACCTAAACAGTTATCTCTACCTATTACTGTCAGTCAATGCCAACGCTGCACTTTTCCTGAATGAATTTCTCTGCTTCTGCAGTAGTAAAGAACTTGTTCTTTCCTTTCCACGTGAAGCGTAGAACTGCTGGATAAGTGAGTGTATACCTCACGTTGAATCTTTGCAGCATTTTCCAAGCCGTAGTAAATGCCCTCTGTTTTTCAGCCAATTCTCTGGACATAACTGGAAAGAAGGAAACTTTGCATCCCTCCCGCTCAACTCCTCGTTTTGCTTTGGCCGCTTGCAGCACTTTCTCTCTTGCCGAAGAGCCCAAGAATCGTATTAGGACAATTCTGGGGGGGTGGCGATCCTCGCCCGGCCTAGGAGCCAGGGCCTGATGCGCCCTTCCAATCTCAAACTCCACGTTCAGTTCGATGCCAAATCCCTCGGATATGATTTTTGTACACACTTAATCAGACCGCCTGTTTCCACACCCTCTTTTAGACCAATCAGCCTGACGTTGTTGCGTCTGTTCCTGTTCTCAAGCTCCTCAGCACGGTTCCACAGCAGGTCCAAGCGTTTATTATTCTGCTCGCTGGCACCCACCAATTGCACAGTGGTGTCCTCCACACTGGAGAAGTGACCCTCGGCTTCCGTCAGCCTCTCTTGAACGGCATTGATGGAGTTCTTCAACTCCATTGTTGGTTCCTTAATTGGAGATACATCAGTAGCCACCACGAGTAGAGTGGAACTCATATGACTAACCTCAGCCAGTAAATTTTCCATGTTGGAGCCTTGGTCCATCTGTGTCATTAGTGTGCCTTGAGCTTCAGATTGTGGGCCCTGTCTTGTAGCCACGTGGCTCACTGTAGCACTCTTAGAAGGTCTTGGCATCATACCGAATTATCTCACAAAGTTGTTATTTTTTAGTGAAAAAAACAGTTTTTAACTGTGGGACAGCTGTATCTGGATAAGGCGGGATAAATATGCTCTAATTAATAGAATGTTATGGTGGGTTGTGGGACCTCCACTAACGTGCAGCCATCTTGCCCGGCACCCATGTGACTCCAGCCAAGAAGTGAGGTTTAAGCAGTGTGGCCATTGTTGTTGTGGGCAGTGTTAAAGTGGAGAAGTGAGGCTTTGGCTTGAGATTTTTTGGTAAGAAGAGGCAGAAGCACAGGTGAGTAGCAGGTAAAAACAGGTAAAGATTTTTCATGATATGTAGTATTAGTTTTAAATAACTAACAACATACTAAAGCACAACAAAATAAATCAAATAGGGATGCAGATCAAGTGATGTGTTGCAGTTGTATGCTGGGGGAACCGGTAGACCCCATTGTGGGTCCTGGTGACCACATCTACAGCAGGCTTTGGCTGTTCAAATAGCTCAGACTCAAAGTTGATGACCTGGAATCTGAGCTTCAAACACTGTGATGCATCAGGGAGGATGTTTCAGGATGCATTCATACCTACTAGATTAAATATTTCTAATTTAGTCTGTGGCCAGGGACAAGACAGCGAGACCATGACAGAGGCAGGTAGAGGGATCTGAGAGGTACTGCTTAACCTTTGGCCAGCAGCTCCGAGATTGTTGCTTCCTGAGAGAATGAGTGTGGGGGCTGTAGGAAGGATGAGCAACCAAACTGTGGCACTATGGTTCAGGGAGCCATACAAGAGGGAGAAGGGAAGGGAAATGTAGTTGTGGTTGAGATAATGTAGTTAAAGGAAGAAAACAAAATTCTCTGTTGTAAGAATCAAGAGTCCTGAGAGCTATGATGTCTGCATTGTGCCAGAATCCAGGCATCCAATCTGACCTGCAGTAGAACTTGGAATGGGAAAAGAAATAGCCAGTTGTCGTGGTCCTTGAGGGTATCAGCTTCATAGGAAGGACAAAGACAGATGTTCCACTGAAGGAATTTAGCAGCTAGGAGGTAAATTAAAATGCGGAAATTAAAAAAAATCTCTGAAAAATCCGAGCCACTTGCTAATTGGCGAAGGATTAATAGGATCAGGGAGCTAAATCTGTGGCTGAACATTTGGTGTGGGAGAAGTGGACATAAATTTGTGGGGCATTGGCACTAGTATTGAGAAGGAGGGAGCCATTCTGATGGGATGTGCTCTAGCTGACCCAGGCTGGGATTAGGGTCCTGGCAGATCGTATGACTGGGGCAGTGGATAGGACTTTAGACAGCAGTGGTGTGGGTTGGAAAAGTGAGTATAAAGTAAAGGGAAGGAGGATGCAGGAGTGGTTGCAAAAGTCTGCAGAATGAAGAAAAAGATGAAGTTTAGAAAGCGATAAGAATTTTAATCCAGTAATAATGGGCAAAATTGAAAAGGGGGATGAATACAGGACTGAAGTGGTTAGATTTGAATGGATGCAGTATATGGAATAAGGTAGATGACTTTGTAGCAGAGTTAGAAATTGGCAGTCATGACATTGTGGGCATTACTATGTAATGGCTAAATGAACAATGGGGAGCTAAATATCCAAGGATATATGTTGTATTGAAGAGGTAGTCAGACCACAAGATCATAAGACCTAGGAGCAGAATTGGGCCATCTGGCCCATCCAGTCTACTCCACCATTCAATCATGGCTGGTCCTATTTTCTCTCCTCCTCCACCCCAGTTCCCGGCCTTCTCCCCGCAACCTTTGATGCCACGTCCAATCAAGAACTTATCAATCTCTGCCTTAAATACAGCCAAAAACCTGGCCTCCACAGCTGCATGTGGCAACAATTTCAACAAATTCACCACACTTTGGCTAAAGAAATTTCTCTGCATCTCTGTTTTGAAAGGGTGTCTCTCTGTCCCGGGGCTGTGCCCTCTCGTCCTAGACTCTCGCACCATGGGAAACATCCTTTCCACATCTACTCTGTCTAGGCCTTTCAACATTCAAAAGGTTTCAATGACATCCCCCCCTCATCCTTCTGAATTCCAGCGAATACAGACCCAGAGCCAAACATTCCTTGTCTGATAATCCTTTTATTCCTGGAATCATCCTTGTGAACCTCCTCTGGATCCTCTCCAATGCCAGCACATCTTTTCTAAGACAAGGGACCCAAAACTGTTCACAATACTCAAGATGAGGCTTCACCAGTGCCTTATGAAGTCTCAACATTATATCCTTGCTCTTGTATTCTAGACCTCTTGAAATGAATGCTAACATGGCATTTGCCTTCCTCACCATCGACTCAACCTGCAAGTTAAACTTCAGGGTGTTCAGCACAAGGACTCACAAGTCCCTCTGCATCTCAGATTTTTGGATTTTCTCCTTGTTTTGGAAAATAGTCTGCACATTTATTTCTACTACCAAAGTGCATGACCAGGCATTTTCAAACATTGTATTTCATTTGCCACTCTCTTGCTCATTCTCCTAATCTGTCTAAATCCTTCTGCATCCTACCTGTTTCCTCAACACTCTCTGTCCCTCCAACAATCTTCATATCATCTGCAAACTTGGCAACAAAGCAATGTATTCCATCATCTAAATCATTTATATACAGCATGAAAAAAAGAGGTCCCAACATCGACCCCTGTGGAAAACCACGAGTCACTGGCAGGCAATCAGAAAAGTATCCTTTTATTCCTATTCATTGCCGCCTACCAATCAGCCAATGCTCAAACCATGTTTTTAACTTTCCTGTAATACCATGGGGTCTTAACTTGATAAGCAGCCTCATGTGTGGCACCTTGTCAAAAGCCTTCTGAAAGTCCAAATATACAACATCCACTGTATCCCCTTTATCTATCCTACGTCTAATCTCCTCAAAAAATTCCAACAAGTTCCTCAGGCAGGATTTCCCCTGAAGAAAACCATGCTGAGTTTGTACTATCTTGTCCTGTGTCACCAAGTACTCCATCACCTCATCCTTAACACTTGACTCTAATATCTTCCCAACCACTGAGATCAGGCTAACTGTCTATAATTTCCTTTCTCCAGCTTTTGCAATTTTCCAGTCCTCTGGCGCCATGCCAGTGTCCAATAATTTTTGGAGGATCAGTTCTAATGCCACCAAAGTTCTCTAATGCTACCTCTTTCAGAACCCTAGGGTGCAGTTCATCTGGTCCGGGTGACTTATGTACCTTTAGGTCTTTCCGCTTTATGAACACCTTTCCTCTTGTAACAGTAACTGCACCCACTTCTCTTCCTTCACACGCTACAACATCAGGCATACCGCTAATGTCTTCCACAGTGAACACTGATGCAAAATCAGTGTGGGTAGAGGGGAGTGGGTGGTTCTGTTAGTCAAAAATGAAATCAAATTGTCAAAGAAGGGACATAAGATCAGAAAATGTAGAATCCTTGTGGGTAGATTTGAGAAACTGCAAGGGTTAAAAAAAGCCTTGTTGGCATTTATATACAGACCTCCAATCAATAGCCTGAATTTAGGACATCAACTTAAATGGTAAATTGAAAAGACATGTAATAATGACAATATCGTGGTAGAGATTATTAACCATTCAACAGTGGAACTAGGTTAGGAAATTCATAATTAATCGAAGCTCACACTTTATTGTCTCTGTACCAAGAACAACATAACTATGTCGACCCCGGGCCAACAACTTAGAATATGAAATCTACTGTTCCTCTGTACCAATACTCACTCAGTCCACTTTTCCGATTTATAGGAGATTTCTGTTGGCCATGTGATTGATCCTTTCTTCTCCCAGAGCCTGGCATGGGGGTTCTTCCTTGAGATGGGGAGTCTCTTGAGAGAGTTATCACTGATAGAACCCTTGAAATGTCCACTTTTATACTTGTTCCTTACCAATTCAAGTATTGCATTCCAGTGTCATTGGCTACAGGTCATCCGATTGACATTTAACACCTTTTTTTTTATTGGCTCTAGTCCAGACCAGCATCTATTTACTGCCCTCTTCCCAGCAACTGACAATTGGTAATTTATGGCTCTTCTCTTCAGTAACCAACTCAAATCACTCCAGACAAGCACCAACCCCAACATTCATAAACCTGCGTGTTATATCAAAGAACACCTCACAAGTAACTTCTTTGGAAATTATCTCTGGCTGAGCAGATTACCTGAAGCATCATTGGGTCCACTTTAAAACACAGAAAGGAAAGTAACCATATCTCGCAAAATGGAGGACCTAAAACAGTTCCACAAAATGGCAGCCTCCATCTGCAAGCGTATGGCAGGAACAAAGACAAATGATCTGTCTGCTTCCACTGTCCTTGGCCTGTTTGAGTTCAATATGTTCTTCCATATTTTAAATTCACCATGGCCAACAGTGATGGGGGATTTCAAAATGCAGGTAGATTGGGAAACTCAGGTTGGTGCTGGATGCCAAGAAATTGAATTTGTTTTATGCCTACAATTTCTCCTCCATAGATGCTGTCTGACCTGATGAGTTCCTCCAGCATTGTGTGTGTGTTGCTCTGGATTATTTCAGCTGTAGAATCTCTTGTATTTACAATAGAGTTGTATGGGAAAACTAAACATCAATAGAGAAAGACCCACAAACAATTCTCTCCTACTCCCTAGAGGCAGCGTGGGTGTGCAGACACCCAGCAATTTAGGATCTGACAGGGGTGTGTTTAGGGAGTTAAAGGCTGTAACCCTTTACATCCTTACTAATCAAGAAACTATAATCTC
This sequence comes from Hypanus sabinus, assembly GCF_030144855.1. Lineage (NCBI taxonomy): Eukaryota > Metazoa > Chordata > Chondrichthyes > Myliobatiformes > Dasyatidae > Hypanus > Hypanus sabinus. The sequence continues at coordinate 136,569,769 of NC_082711.1, forward strand.
CACTTTAAATATACGCAAATGAGTTGGCCTCTACAGCCATCTGTGATAATGAGTTCCACAGATGCACACCCCTCTGGTTAAAGAAATTTCTCATTAAATTTGTTCTAATGGAATGTCTTTCTATTCAGAGGCTCTGCTCTCTGGTCCCACTACTGGAAACATGATCAGTGAGTCCAACCTATTTAGTTCTTTCAATATTCAGTAGGTTTCAATGAAATACCCTTCATTCTTCTAAACTCCCATGAGTTCAAAGCATTGAAATTCTTCTCACATGTTAACTCTTTTGATCATGACATAGAACATAGAATAGTACAGCACAGTACAGGCCCTTCGACCCACAATGTTGTGCCGACCCTTAAACCCTGCCTCCCATATATCCCCCCCCCCACCTTAAATTTCTCCATATACCTGTCTAGTAGTCTCTTAAATTTTACTAGTGTATCTGCCTCCACCACAGACTCAGGCAGTGCATTCCACGCACCAACCACTCTCTGAGTAAAAAACCTTCCTCTAATATTCCCCTTGAACTTCCCACCCATTACCTTAAAGCCATGTCCTCTTGTATTGAGCAGAGGTACCCTGGGGAAGAGGTGCTGGCTGTCCACTCTATCTATTCCTCTTAATATCTTGTAAACCTCTATCATGTCTCCTCTCATCCTCCATCTCCCCAAAGAGTAAAGCCCTAGCTCCCTTAATCTCTGATCATAATGCATACTCTCTAAACCAGGCAGCATCCTGGTAAATCTCCTCTGTACCTTTTCCAATGCTTCCACATCCTTCCTACAGTGAGGTGACCAGAAATGGACATAGTACTCCAAGTGCAGCCTAACCAGAGTTTTATAAAGCTGCATCATTACCTCATGACTCTTAAACTCTATCCCTCGACTCATGAAAGCTAACAGCCCATAAGCTTTCTGAACTACCCTATCTACCTGTGAGGCAACTTTCAGGGATCTGTGGACATGTACCCCCAGATCCCTCTGCTCCTCCACACTACCAAGTATCCTGCCATTTACTTTGTACTCTGCCTTGGAGTTTGTCCTTCCAAAGTGTACCACCTCACACTTCTCCAGGTTGAACTCCATCTGCCACTTCTCAGCCCACTTCTGCATCCTATCAATGTCTCTCTGCAATCTTCGACAATCCTCTACACTATCCACAACACCACCAACCTTTGTGTCATCTGCAAACTTGCCAACCCACCCTTCTACCCCCTCATCCAGGTCGTTAATAAAAATCACAAGAAGTAGAGGTCCCAGAACCGATCCTTGTGGGACACCACTAGTCACAACCCTCCAATTCGAATGTACTCCCTCCACCACGACCCTTTGCTTTCTGCAGGCAAGCCAATTCTGAATCCACCTGGCCAAACTTCCCTGGATCCCATGCCTTCTGACTTTCTGAATAAGCCTACCATGTAGAACCTTATCAAATGCCTTATTAAAATCCATGTAGATCACATCCACTGCACTACCCTCATCTATATGCCTGGTCACCTCCTCAAAGAACTCTATCAGGCTTGTTAGGCATGATCTGCCCTTCACAAAGCCATGCTGACTGTCCCTGATCAGACCATGATTCTCTAAATACCCATAGATCCTATCTCTAAGAATCTTTTCCAACAGCTTTCCCACCACAGACGTAAGGCCCACTGGTCTATAATTACCTGGACTATCTCTACTACCTTTTTGAAAAAGGGGACAATATTTGCCTCCCTCCAATCCTCTGGTACCATTCCCATGGACAATGAGGGCTTAAAGATCCTAGCGAGAGGCTCAGCAATCTTTTCCCTCACCTCGTGGAGCAGCCTGGGGAATATTCCATCAGGCCCCGGGGGCTTATCTGTCCTGATGTTTTTTAACAAATCCAACTCCTCTTCTCCCGTAATATCAACATGCGCCAGAACTTCAACCTCACTCATAGTGTCCTCACTGTCATTAAGTTCCCTCTCATTGGTGAATACTGAAGAAAAGTATTCATTGAGGACCTTGCTCACTTCCACGGCCTCCAGGCACATCTTCCCACCTTTATCTCTAATCGGTCCTATCTTCACTCCTGTCAACCTTTTGTTCTTCACATAATTGAAGAATGCCTATGGGTTTTCCTTTACCCTACTCACCAAGGAATTCTCATGCCCCCTTCTTGCTCTCCTCAGCCCCTTCTTAACTTCTTTTCTTGCTACCCTATATCCTTCAATAGCCCCATCTGACCCTTGCTTCCTAAACCTCATGTATGCTGCCTTCTTTCGCCTGACTAGATTTTCTTTTTTTTATAAACTTTTTTTTTATTGAGTTTTCAAATAATTACAGAAATAAAAGAAAATATATGAAAAAAAATATATACCCTTCCCCCCTCCCCTTAACCCCTCCCCCCCAACATCCCTATATAAAATAAAGAAAGAAAGGAAAAAAAAAGAAAGAAAGAATGCCTGGATATCGGAAGATCCCCACATGTTCCATGGTGTTCGTAATAACTTTAGTATATATATTTATTTATTTCCCCAAATAACCAATTATTTCATCTTCGGAGCACCTATATATTTAATCCTGTCTTTTGTAAATAAGGGCGCCAAATTTTCAAAGATGTTTCATATTTATCTCTTAAATTGTAAGTAATTTTTTCAAGTGGAATACAGCCATAAATTTCCTTCTTCCAATGATCTATACTTAAGTATGTATCCGATTTCCAAGTAACTGCAATAGCCTTTTTGGCTACTGCCAGTGCAATTTTTATGAATTCTTTCTGATATTTATTTAGTTTGAGTTTCGGTTTTATCCCTTCAATATCACCTAGTAAGAGTAACATTAGATTATGAGGAAGTTGTGTTCCTGTAATTTGTTCCAGTAAAAGTCTTAAATTTGTCCAGAAAGGTTGAATTTTAGAACAAGACCATGTAGAATGTAAAAAAGTACCAGTTTCTTGGTTACATTGAAAACACTGATCAGGTAAATTTGGATTTAATTAATTTATTTTTTGTGCTGTAATATATAATTGATGTAGGAAATTATATTGCACTAATCTTAACCGAACATTTATTGTATTTGTCATACTATCAAGACATAGTCTTGACCAATTTGTTTCTTCAATTTTAATATTCAAATCACTTTCCCATTTTTGTCTTGACTTATGGACTCCTTGTTTAATTGCCTGTTTTTGAATCAGATTATACATACAAGATATAATTTTTTTAATCTTTCCTTTTTGAATTAAAATTTCTATTTCATTAGATTTCAGCAATAACATTGTTTGACCTAATTTTTCTCTTAAATAAGCCCTTAGTTGAAAGTAACAAAATAAGTGTTATTTGGTACTTTATATTTATTCTTTAATTGACCAAATGACATTAATATACCTCCTTCAAAACAATCTCCTATATATCTAATCCCTTTTTGAAACCAATTATATAAAAGTTGATTGTCCATTGTAAAAGGAATAAGTCTATTTTGAATGAAAGATCTCTTTGCTAGTAAAGATTTTTTTTGTCTCATCATCAACATTTATCTTATTCCATAGGTCAATCAAATGTTTTAATATAAGAGATTCTTTCTTTTCCCGTATCCATTTAGATTCCCATTTACATATAAAATCTTCTGGTACTTTTTCTCCTATTTTATCTAGTTCTATTCTAATCCATGCCGGTTTATCTTTCTCGAAAAAAGATGCAATAAATCTAAGTTGATTTGCTTTATAATAATTCTTAAAATTTGGAAGTTGTAACCCTCCTAGATCAAATTTCCATGTCAATTTTTCCAACAATATTCTTAACATCTTACCTTTCCAGCGAAACTTCCTCACATATTTGTTTAACTCTTGAAAAAACTTCTGGGGTAATTGTATTGGTAATGATTGAAATAAATATTGTAATCTAGGGAATATATTCATTTTTATAGTATTTACTCTACCTACTAATGTTATTGTGGTGCCATCCATTTATCAAGATCTTCCTGAATTTTTTTCAAAAGTGGTGAATAATTTAATTTGTTTAAGTTTTTGTGTCATTCTCAACTCTTATACCTAAATATTTTATACCATTTGCCGGCCATCTAAATTAAGTTATTAATCGACATTGACTATAGTCTCCATTAGTAAGAGGTAAAATTTCACTTTTATCCCAATTTATTTTATAACCTGATATTTTCCCATATTCTTCTAATCTATAAGATAATTTGCGTAATGAATGTAATGGATCTGTTAAATAAAGTAAAACATCATCAGCAAATAAGTTAATCTTGTATTCTTCCTGATTAACTCTGAAACCCTTAATATCTGGGTCCACTCTAATTAATTCAGCTAATGGCTCTATTGCCAACACAAACAAAGCAGGTGATAATGGACAACCTTGCCTAGTTGATCTTGTTAACTGAAATGATGTTGAAATTTGACCACTTGTCACTACTTTAGCTTTGGGATTAGTATTTAAGGTTTTAATCCATTTTATAAATGATGTTCCTAATCCATATTTTTCCAATACCTAAAATAAAAAATCCCATTCCAATCTATCAAATGCTTTTTCTGCATCTAAAGCAACTGCCACACTCATTTCCTCCCTCTTTTGCGCTAAATGGATTATACTAAGTAACCGGGTTACATTATCTGCCGATTGTCTATTTTTAATAAATCCTGTTTGATCCATATGTACTAATTTTGGTAAGCATTTAGATAATCTATTAGATAAGATTTTTGCTATTATTTTATAATCAGTGTTTAATAAAGTAATGGGTCTATATGATGCCGGTTTTAAAAGGTCTCTATCTTTTTTTGGCAATACTATTAAAATAGCTGTTGAAAAAGATTCAGGAAGTTTATGCGTTCTTTCCGCTTGATGTATTAACTCCATAAAAGGAGGAATTAATAAATCTTTAATTTTTTTTTTATAAAATTCAGGCAGAAAACCATCTTCTCCTGGAGATTTATTACTTTGAAGTGATCCCAGAGCTTCTTCAACCTCCTTCAATGTAAAAGGCATACCTAATCCCTTCTGTTCTTCCATATTTAATTTTTGAAGAGTTATTTGTGATAAAAATCTTTATATCTTGACGTCATCATTTTTTAATTCTGATTTATACAACTCAGAATAAAAATTCTTAAAAGCATTAATTTCTAGAGGCTTATAAGTAATTTTATTTACTTTTATTCGAATTGCATTTATTGTTTTAGAAGTCTGATCTGTTTTTAACTGCCACGCAAGGACCTTATGTGATCTTTCACCTAGTTCATAATATCTCTGTTTAGTTCTCATAATTGCTTTTTCTGTTTGATATGTCTGGAGTGTATTGTATTTTAACTTCTTATTAATAAGTTGTCTTTGTTTTTCTTCTGTCATATTTCTTTGAGATTCTTTTTCTAATTTTATAATCTCTTTTTCCAATTGATCTACTTCTATCATATATTCCTTTTTAATTTTAGAAGTACAACTTATTAGCTGACCTCTCAAATATGTCTTCATTGCTTCCCACAATATAAATTTATCATCAACTGAATGTAAATTTGTATCTAAATAGAACTGAATCTGTTTTTTCATAAAATTACAAAAATCTTGACGTGTTAGAAGAATTGAATTAAATCTCCATCTATAAATTGATTCCTCTTTATCTATCATTGTCATTATTAAAGGAGAGTGATCAGACAATATTCTTGCTTTATATTCCACATTTTTCACTCTATCCTGAATATTTGTTGATAATAGGAAAAACTCTATCCTTGAGTATGTTTTATGTCTATTTGAATAAAATGAATAATCTCTTTCTTTTGGATTGATTCTTCTCCATATATCAATCAAATTTAAGTCTTTCATCAATGATAGAGTTAATTTTACTATTTTTGATTTTGTAACAGACTTTGTTGATCTGTCTAAAACTGGATCTAGACAAAAATTAAAATCTCCACCTATTAATATTTTGTCATGTGCATTAGCTAAATTCAAAAAGACCTCCTGTATAAATTTTACATCATTTTCATTTGGTGCATAAATATTCATAAGAGTCCATAGTTCTGAAAAAATTTGACAATGTATAATTAAATATCTTCCTGCCGAATCAATTAATACATTTTGTATTTTAATTGGTAAATTTTTATTAACCAAAATTGCAACTCCTCTCGCTTTTGAGTTAAATGAAGCTGCAATAACATTTCCAACCCAATCTCTTTTTAATTTCTGATGTTCTATGTCCGTTAAATGAGTTTCTTGTAAGAAAGCTATATCTATTTTCATTTTCTTTAATATATGTTAAAATTCTTTTTCTTTTTACTGGTCCATTAAGCCCATTAACATTAAAACTTAAAAAAATCAATACATCAGTCATAACATTAATTACGTTACTCCAATCTATAATAATGCCTAATCTTTCAACTTTCGTGGTATCCTGGGAAATCTTTTTAGAAGTCTTCATGTTGCTAAGTGTGTCCCCACCAATCATCCAGGCAAAAGAATAGAAAAAAAAGAGTATATGGAAAAAAACAAAATACCCCCCTACTAATGTTGTGAAAGAATAAAAACACACCATTACCCCCCCTCCGTTGTACGGGTCATGGCAATCGCCATGATTACACACGTGAATCCCGTAGTAACCGATTCAAAGCTCCCCAGCCCCCCCGCAACATAAAAAGTATATATATAAGGAAAGAAAAAAAACATATTATTCTCAATTAATATTTCTAACATTTTACTTTTCTCCCTTGTATCATCCTTAAATGTCCATCAATTCCATTCGCTATCTCTGTCTTCGTTTTTAACCATAACGTTTAAAAGTCTCTACGTTTAATTAGCGAAGAGATGGAAGTTTTTGTGCGAACACCTCCGCATCTTGATAATCGGGAAAAAAATCTTTTTCCCTCCTCCAAAAAAATTATCAGTGTTGCTGGGTGACGCATTAAAAATTTATAACCTTTTTCCCATAAGACTTTTTTAGCTGAATTAAATTCTTTCTTCCTCTTCAAAAGGTTATAACTTATATCAGGATAAAAAAGAACTGGTTTCTCTGCTATCATCAATGGACCCTTTCTTCTTTTGGCAACTTGGGCAGCTGCCTTCAGAATCTTTTCTTTATCCTGGCATCTTAAACATCTTATCAAAATTGATCGCGGATTTTGATCATCTTGAGATCTTGGCCTTAAGGCTCTGTGCACCCTTTCAATCTCAATTGAAGTTTCTTCTCCCATTTCCAATTTTTCAGGGATCCATTTTGGAAAAATTTATTGGGTCTTCTCCTTCAGTATCTTCTTTAAGTCCAACAATTTTAATATTATTGCGTCTACTAAAATTTTCAAGCTTATCAATTTTTTCCACGAGTTGTTTTCTTTCTGATGTCCAGGCATTATTATCATCTTCCATCTCCTTCATTCTTCCATCCATTTCTTCCATTTTAATTTCCAAATCTGTAATTTTCTTTTCCATTTTTTCCTGTTTCTTTATCATTTTATCAAACATAGTCTCCATATTTATTATTTTTTCTTTAATTACTTTTAATGCATTTAATTTTTCTAATTTATGCATTATTTGCCTCAAAGTCTTTTTTGTATTTTCAGAGGGACTTTCATCTCCACCTTCATCTGAGTTTTCCAGAGAACCTGACTCTCTCTCAGATTCACTTTCACTTTCGGTTTCAGTCTGGTTGCTCTCGTTTGCGCATGCTCGTTCCTTTGCGCATGCGCAGTTCTCGTTGATCTTTTCCTTTAGAAATGGCCGATGCTGCCGCAGTTTCCTGTTCTGTTTTGCCGGTGATGTATTGTACCTGAGTCCACGGTTCTTCGGTAGAAGTAGGTCTTGATTCTGTTCCAACCTGAGTTGTCTTCGCGGTAGTAATTTTCTTCATCCTCTGTTTATGAGGCATAGCTTAAAACAATCCAGAGTAGTTTTTTTCATAGGAGGGCTGGGTTCCAGCGTCTCGATCCTACGTCATCATGTGACGTCCCCCTGACTAGATTTTCCACTTCACTTGTCACCCATGGTTCCTTCTCCCTACCATTCCTTATCTTCCTTACTGGGACAAATTTAACCCTAACATCCTGCAAGAGATCCCTAAACATCAACATCATGGCTGGTCCCTGCCTTTTATGGTGGTTAGCCTTTATCTCAGCCTTCCAGGTAGAGGCAAACAAAATTTCCCTGCCCTTGTCCATTTTTCCTTGTGGCGTCAGATGTGATCTTCAGAATGGGAGCGGATTACCCAAATTGGCATTTGAATGGGGACATCTTGTGTGTAGAGTGCTGTGAAGTGTTCTGGGCAACCTCTACCACATCCAATGGTTGAACCACTCATCTGGTTTTCTGAGGTCAACAATATGTATAGGTATCTTTAAGGTCCGTTCCATATCATCATTAACTCATTCTGTCTAGCCATTGGACTGTGAGTGCAACCCAGACAATAAAAGACTTGCTGTTGCCCCAATAATCATACAGAAATCCTTCCAAACATGCAACGTGAGCTGTGGACCGCGATCTGACAAAATATCCACCAGAAATCCATAGATTCTGAAGACCTGGTGCAGGACAATTTCAGCTGTCTCTGCCTCAGCTGGTAGTTTGTCGACGGCAATGAATTTGCAAGGCTTCAAAAAAATGATCTACGATTACTATGATGACAGTCTTCCCATTGGAAGACTGAAGACCCGTGACCAATTCCATGGTGATGAACACCCATGGTCTGTCCAGGACAGGTAGTGGGGGGAAGGAGCCCTTGAGGTTGGGTACAGAACTCCTTGTTCTGGCAGCACATCTCGCATGCCTATACATATTGTTTGTGGCATTCTAGGCCCCCGGTATCTTCTCTTAATGAACTCGAGGGTGCTGGCAATCTGTGGGTGAGCTGTCAATCTTCACGTGTGTCCCCACTGAAGTCACCTGAGACTGGATGGAACTTGGGACAAACAGATGACCTAAAGGATTGCTCTTGAGAATTTGCACTTCTGCCTGGACCTTGCAATCAAAAGTGTCGATTCCACAATGAATTATCGCTATCACTTTAGCCTGGAGCATAATGGTGTTAGGCTGCTCCTCTCTTTCAGGTTTATCAAATTGATGAGACAAGGCATCCAGTTTCTCATTCCTTGACCTGGTTGATAGGTCAGCATGAAAGTGAATCAACAACCTCATTCGTAAGGCCAGTGATGTTGTGGGGGTGGAACTGGACTCTCTGACGGTGGTGTCTGAAAAGAGGATGCTGTCCAAGTTGCATGCCATCTTGGACAATGACTCCCATCCACTCCATAATGTACTGGTTAGGCACAGGAGTATGTTCAGCCAGAGACTCATTCCACTGAGATGCAACACTGAGTGTCATAGGAAGTCATTCCTACCTGTGGCCATCAAACTTTACAACTCCTCCCTCGGAGTGTCAGACACCCTGAGCCAATAGGCTGGTCCTGGACTTACTTCCACTTGGCATAAAAAACTTATTATTTAATTATTTATGGTTTCATGTTGCTATTTTTCTTCACTATTCTTGGTTGGTGTGGCTGTGACGAAACCCAATTTCCCTCGGGATCAATAAAGTATGTCTGTCTGTAAAGAAAAGAGACCACCTGCCCTGCCTGGAATTCAATTTTTGGCCTCCTGAATACAACTCAGGTTCTTGTGGTCTGAACATACAATAAAAGGGTTTTTGGCCCACTCCAACCTGTGACACCATTCCTTCAAAGCCAACTTTACCATGAGTGGCTCTCTATTTCCAGTGTTGTAGGTCACCTATGCTGGGGATAGCCACCTGGAGAGCAACGCACACGAGTGCAGTTTATTGTCCAAAGGAGTCCATTAGAACAACACTGCATCCATTCTGATGTCCAAGGTGTCGACCTCCATGATGAAGGGAAGGTCCGGGTTAGATGAAACAGAAATGGGAATTGTGAATTGCTGTTTGAGCTCTGCAATAGCAGCCTCCACTTTGTTCATCTAAACAAAAGGGCCTATGGATCTTCTAGTTAGTGCTGTTAGCAGCGCCACCACTAAGCTGAAGTTCCTGATGAACTTTCCGTAAATGTTGGCGAATCCCAGGAATCATTGGACTTGTTTCACACTGGATGGTTGTGGACAATCTCTGCCTACGTCTTAGTAGGGTTCCCCTTGAGATTGCCATTAGAGATGATAAAATCCAGAAATGAGACGGTGTTTATGTGAAATTCGGACTTCTCCAGCTTGAGATAAAGTCCACAATCTAGAAGTCTCTTTAAGATGTCCCTGAATTGAGTGACATGCTCCTCCATGGACCCGGAGAAGATTAGAATGTCATCCAAGTAGACAGAGGGGTACTTCTAGAGAACATCCCGGAGCATGCTGTTTATCAAGGCCTGGAAAACTGCAAGGCCAAAGGGCATGACCAAGTACTCATTGTGCCCTGTGTTGAATGTAGTCTTCCACTCATCACCCTCCTTTATGCGGAAGAGATTGTATGCACTCCTCAAGTCTAGCTTCAAGAATGCTCTTTCCCCTTGAAGAATATCAAAGGCAATGTTCGTGAGAAAAGGGTGTATTGATTGTTGGCCATGATACAATTTATCCCTCTGTAATTAACACATGGTCGCAGGCTTCTGTCCTTCATCTGTACGAATAAGAAGCCTGTGCCGGCTGGTGAGGTGGAGGGCTGAATGAATCCATCGGCAAGAGCCTGTTTATATACTCCTCCATAGTGCTTCTCTCTGGGCCTGAGAATGTGTACAATAGACCCCATGGAGGATGAGTACCCGGCAGGAGATCTACAGCATAGTCATCGAGCTGGGGCAGTGGAAGAGTCGATGCCTTTCCATTGCTGAAGGCCGCTTCCAAATCCTTGTAGATGGAAGAGATCTGGACTAGCTTGGGTGCTGCAACTACCTGCAAACCTTCCCCTGAGGAGGCTCCTGAGGCTCCTTAGATAGCAGGGGTGATTTGGCAGACCTCAGAGTCCCTCCATAGATTCCCTAGAGTCTTTCGTTGAGGCAGAGGCCAAATCCTCAGACATTGGCAGCGAGGCACTACAAATGGTCCTTGTGATCCCAGGACGAGGCTCAAAGCTCCAGGATTGGGAGCCTCTCCCTTAGACGGGACCTGGCAACTCGATATCTCAGGCTTGGCCGGAGCTGGCTTGTTTGTCCTTGGAGGCAGAATGAGTCTTCCAAAATCTCCAGTCTGCCCTGAACAAAAGTCTGCAACTTCATTGGCTGTTGGTCTCGGGAGAGTCTGGGGGTGGGGACACCAAGCCCACCACTTCCTTCTTGCAATGACTTGACCATGCAATGATCCACCCTTCTTTCCAGTTTACAGAGTGGTTATGCTGGAACAGCCAATGGAGTCCGAGGATCAGGGGTATGCGAGAGGATCTGAGATATAGAGACAAATGTCCTCCACGTGTCCTGCTATCTTCATTCACAAAATCGACGTCTGCTGCAGGATGTGCTCAGAACCAGGGGGGTGACCGTCCAGGGCAGTTGCGGGCATGGGCTGGCTCAAATCCTGCAGAGGTGTGTTGAGTCATGGGGCAGTCCCCAAGTCCAGGAAATTGTCAGCTGCTCCAGAGTCTACAAATGCATTCACTTCTCGTCCCACACCTTCAGCTCTGCACCAGAATCTGTGGATTGGGAGTAGTGGCTGCTACCGTCAGGATCCTCCCAACAATGGACTATCTTGACAGGTTCCCGACAGCTGCAGATTCGGACATTCACCCTCCCCAGGTGAGCAGCTTCCCTGCAGTAATAGCAGCAACCTTGACTCCGACGCCAGGACCTCTCATTGGCGGAGAGTCTTGTGCAGAACATTTACACCGGCTCGACAGGATCCTGAGCAGGAGACCGGAGGCTCATCGTCTGAGGTCGGGAAGTGGAACCATGATGCATTGACGCCAGGCTCGGGAGAGCCCTTTTCCACCTCTTGAGGTGATCTCACTCACGATCGCCAGGTAGTTATCGAGGTGGGAGAACTGGTAGATCGGAGCCTCCAAGTCCCTCTACAGCTCCCCCAGAGCAAGGGCATCCTTTAGTTTGTCGCGGAGTCCGTAGTGGTACATAGTGGCCAAGGTCTCCCCATTGCAGTCACTCCAAAGAACACTGGGTCCGGAAGCTGCGTCAAGAGGATGGTTAGGATGCAAGTGTCAGAGGCTCGAATCGAGACTGAAATAAAGATAGGGTTCTAAGCTAGACGTGAGATGAGAACCCAATCTTGAGCTGATGACTGAGCACCAAACATCAGTTCAGGTGCTCTTTAAATATTAAACTCGTGGCACCAATACTTACAATAGTGAAAATTTGACCAAACATTCATGTTCCCCAAGTTACAGAAACTACAGTGCTTAAAATTCACTGAACATCCTTAGCTAAAAGTGCTCGCAGGGCATACCATCCCAATGGTCTTGTGCACTGCTCACCTTAAACAAGGAAAGAGAGTCACGATCCCAGCCGTCCCCCCTGTTTATCCCTCAGGTTCTCCTAATTCCCTTTTCCCTGTGTGCGTGTGTGCGCGTGTTTCATGTGTGTGATGCACCATCAATAACTCACACTGAGACGTAAGGCGAGATATCGGCTTTTATTGACTGGAAGAAGGAACCAGGAGTGAGTGTCTATCATACAATGTCTTGGAGACTGAGGCCGAGCGTCAGGCCGCAGATCTCCTTTATACAGGGGCCTGTGGGAGGAGCCACAGGAGCAGTCAGCAGGGGCGTGTCCCGACAGGCACATAGTTCACCACAGTGTGTGCGTGCGTGTGCGCGTTTCGTGCGTGCGTGCGTGTTTCGTGTGCATGTGTGCTGAGTGTGTGTGAGTGAGTGAGTGAGTGAGTGTGTGTGAGTGAGTGTGTGTGAGTGAGTGAGTGTGTGTGTGAGTGAATGTGTGTGTGAGTGAATGTGTGTGTGAGTGTGAGTGAGTGAGTGAGTGAGTGTGTGTGTGAGTGAATGAGTGTGTGTGTGTGAGTGAGTGAGTGAGTGTGTGTGTGTTTCGTGTGTGTGTGCGCGTGTGTGCGTGCGTGTTTTGTGTGCGTGTGCGTTTCGTGTGTGTGTGCATGCGTGCGTGTGCGTGTGTGTTTTGTGTGCGTGTGTTTCGTGTGTGTGTGCGTGTGTGTGTGCGCGTGTGTGTTTCGTGCGCGTGTGTTTCGTGTGTGCGCGTGTGTTACGTGTGTGTGCGTGTGTGCATTTTTTGTGTGCGTGTGTGTGTTTTGTGTGCCTGTGCGTTTCGTGTGTGTGCGTGTGCATGCGTGCGTGTTTCGTGTGTGTGTGTTTCGTGTGTGTGTGTTTCGTGTGTGCGTGCATGTGCGTGTGTGCGTGCATGTTTCGTGTGCGCGTGCATGCGTGCGTGCGTGTGTTTCACGTGTGTGTGTTTCACGTGTGTGTGTTTCACGTGTGTGTGTGTTTCGTGTGCATGTGAGTTTCGTGCGTGCGTGAGTTTCGTGTGCGTGAGTTTCGTGTGTGTCTGTCCACGTGGCGTTCCTTTGGTTCTCCCGGGCTTCCTGATTGCGGCGCACCTGAATCTCATCTAACCTGCAACATAAACACCCCAGCTTTCCAACCACTCATCGCCAGTTCGTTGTTTCAGCCAGTGTAGCAGTTCACGTTCTAGGCCGCTTAGAACTGCATATTCTAAGTTTTGTTTCTGCGCTGTTGTTTGCCTGTGTTAACTTTATCTCTCTGTATGAAGAGGAGCATTGCATGCCGCCTGCCTTCCCGTTCATCCCCCTGCCTGCCGTTCTCTTCCAGCCACGCTCACACCCTTGTCTGCATCCCTGCTCGGCCTTGTCTCGTCGCCCGCCTACACTCTCCGCTGGATCAGTGGTTTAATGCCGCGCTCTCACTGCAGTGACATGGGTTCGATCCCCGGTCAAACCTCGCTCACTCCTCTGCTTTCCTTGGCCTAATCCTCACCTCCCGGCCTTCCCTGCAACCATCAATAAACACTCTTCAGATTACTCTACCAGTGTCCTGTGTTTGGATTCACCCGTTCCCCACAACACAGGGAGAGGAGGAACCCACATGTGCTCTCTGCATACCAAGGATACTTGAAACTGGATACCAGGCAGCTAACCAATGGGAAAAGCAGATGGAGTTTCTAAACTAGCCAATCACTACAAAGCAGCTTTCGACAGGTAGAGTAAGCCACGCCCCCACAGGACACATCTCCTCAAAAGTTGCAAATGTGATGATCGAACCCTCAGACTAGTATGATTCTCGTGAACTCCCAACATATAAAATACAAAGGTACAAAACGCAAAACTGTAAACCAAATAATCACCCCATGATGCACCATCAATAACCCTCGGAGATGGGAGGTGAACGATAGGCTTTTATTAGCAGCGAAAAGGGAGCACGACATCTCAGAGACTGAGGGAGGAGCAGTGCCCCAATCGCCTTTATCCAGGGGTCTGTGGGAGGAGCCACAGGAGCAGTCAGCAGAGGGGCGTGCCCAGACAGGTATACATAGTTTATCACACCCCAGTACACTGCAGAAGTCCACCAGCTGCTTTGTGCCCCAAAAGGCCACCAGCCCTAAGAAGTGTAATAGCCAATTAGCTGTCCACTCCTTAATCTTATACACTGACTCTGAGATATCATCAACCAGGTGAGTGATGTTACCCCACGGATCAGGGATTTAGGTGTAGCAATCTTGACCAATAACAATACAAGTGCCAACTTCCTTTGTGAACACGTCATCTAAGGTAATCAAACTCGGTTCCTGAGACAGTCTGGTGGCTCATGTCGACAAGAGCTATCAATCAAAACTTTCCTTCCTTTCTAATAGCCCTCTTACCAACCGGCATGGGCACTGGGGTGGCACCACATATCAACTGCACCACCCAGTGGGAACCACGTGTAGGCTTATGAGCTGCATATTCAGCATCTAACAAGTGCCCAGCTTCATAATACCACTTGGCATGGACACCACCATCCCAGGATACCATTCCTGCTGACACTTGCCATCCACCTAGCATCTTATACCTGTACTCAACATACCTCATACTCCATCGCTCTGGCAAGTGAGGAAATCACTTTAAGAGTCAGGACCTTCCAATTAAACTGTCATAAGGGGAGCGTTGGGAGTGGACCCAAATGCAAGACACAGACACTGAATTACCAGGAACAGGACTGGGGTGAGAAGGAAGCGAGGGAAGAGAGGAAGAAAAGATACTGGACATGAAACCAGCCCCGGACGAGACAAGGACTCCAGGCCTGGGCTAGGACCTGACTAGGATAGCGGAACCAGGACATGGAACTGGGAACTAGGAGCCTGGGCTTGGACTCCTAGCCAGAGACTGGACAAGGACCCAGAACCTGGGTCTTGACTTAGGCTCGGACTCCAGAACCCAGCGAGGATAAGACGTGTCTACAGGATGAGGAGAGGCACAGGGCTGGACATGAGACATGAGACAAGGGGACCTCAACACAGGACGAGGGAATCCCAGCACCGGGCTGGGCAAGGTACTCCTGTGCTGGGCGAAGTACATACACATGACAAGAACCCAGAGCCTTGGTTGAGGGAGAGACAACAGGACTGGATGTGGGACTCCTGGACAAGGGAACCCCAGTGCCGGGCTGGGCAAGGTACTCCTCTGCTGGACGAGGTACATACACATGACGAGAACCCAGAGCCTTAGTCGAGGGAGAGACAGGAACATGGAACACTAAGCCAGGACCCGTCCTTGGGTACAAGATGTAGGGCCGGGACTCATTACTCAGAACGCTGAACATGACGAGACAGTTCCCAACGCTAGGTAGCGGCAAAATGGCTGGATCTATCTAGCGAAGGCGTGGACACGGAGAGGCAGTAACCAACGCTAGGTAGCGGCAAATGGCCAGACATACCTCGTGAAGCTGTGGACACAGCCAGACAGTTCCAAACAGGGCGAGGCTCCAGGCAGAGGTGAGGCGAGGTGAGGCGAGGCAAGGCTCCAGGCAGAGGTGAGGCGAGGCGAGGCGAGGCAAAGCAAGACTCCAGGCAGAGGTGAGGCGAGGCTCCTGGCAGAGGTGAGGCGAGGCAAGGCAAGGCTCCTGGCAGAGGTGAGGTGAGGCGAGGCGAGGCTCCTGGCAGAGGTGAGGCGAGGCTCCTGGCAGAGATGAGGCGAGGCGAGGCGAGGCTCCTGGCAGAGGTGAGGCGAGGCGAGGCGAGGCTCCTGGCACAGGTGAGGCGAGGCGAGGCGCGGCAAGGCTCCTGGCAGAGGTGAGGCGAGGCGAGGCGAGGCAAGGCTCCTGGCAGAGGTGAGGCGAGGCGAGGCGAGGCAAGGCTCCTGGCAGAGGTGAGGCAAGGCACCTGGCAGAGGTGTGGCGAGGCTCCTGGCAGAGGGGAAGCGAGACTCCTGGCAGAGGGGAGGCGAGGCGAGGCTCCTGGCAGAGGTGAGGCGAGGCGAGGCTCCTGGCAGAGGTGAGGCAAGGCGAGGCTCCTGGCAGAGGTGAGGTGAGGCGAGGCGAGGCTCCTGGCAGAGGTGAGGCGAGGCTCCTGGCAGAGATGAGGCGAGGCGAGGCGAGGCTCCTGGCAGAGGTGAGGCGAGGCGAGGCGAGGCTCCTGGCACAGGTGAGGCGAGGCGAGGCGAGGCTCCTGGCACAGGTGAGGCGAGGCGAGGCGCGGCAAGGCTCCTGGCAGAGGTGAGGCGAGGCGAGGCGAGGCAAGGCTCCTGGCAGAGGTGAGGCGAGGCGAGGCGAGGCAAGGCTCCTGGCAGAGGTGAGGCAAGGCACCTGGCAGAGGGGAAGCGAGACTCCTGGCAGAGGGGAGGCGAGGCGAGGCTCCTGGCAGAGGGGAAGCGAGACTCCTGGCAGAGGGGAGGCGAGGCGAGGCTCCTGGCAGAGGTGAGGCGAGGCGAGGCTCCTGGCAGAGGTGAGGCAAGGCGAGGCAAGGCACCTGGCAGAGGCGAGGCGATGCTCCTGGCAGAGGTGAGGCGAGGCGAGGCGAGGCTCCTGGCAGAGGTGAGGCGAGGCGAGGCGAGGCGAGGCTCCTGGCAGAGGTGAGGCGAGGCGAGGTGAGGCGAGGCTCCTGGCAGAGATGAGGCGAGGCGAGTCGAGGCTCCTGGCAGAGGTGAGGCGAGGCGAGGCGAGGCTCCTGGCACAGGTGAGGCGAGGCGAGGCGAGGAGAGGCGAGGCAAGGCTCCTGGCAGAGGTGAGGCGAGGCGAGGCAAGGCTCCTGGCAGAGGTGAGGCGAGGCGAGGCGAGGCAAGGCTCCTGGCAGAGGTGAGGCGAGGAGAGGCGAGGCAAGGCTCCTGGCAGAGGTGAGGCAAGGCGAGGCAAGGCTCCTGGCAGAGGCGAGGCAAGGCGAGGCTCCTGGCAGAGGAGAGGCAAGGCGAGGCGAGGCTCCTGGCAGAGGTCAGGCGAGGCGAGGCGAGGCTCCTGGCAGAGGTGAGGCGAGGCTCCTGGCAGAGGGGAGGCGAGGCGAGGCGAGGCAGGGCTCCTGGCAGAGGTGAGGCGAGGCTCCTGGCAGAGGTGAGGCAAGGCGAGGCTCCTGGCAGAGATGAGGCGAGGCGAGACACCTGGCAGAGGTGAGGCGAGGCGAGGCAAGGCTCCTGGCAGAGGTGAGGCAAGGCTCCTGGCAGAGGGGGAGGCGAGGTGAGGCTCCTGGCAGAGGTGAGGCGAGGCGAGGCTCCTGGCAGAGGTGAGGCAAGGCGAGGCAAGGCACCTGGCAGAGGCGAGGCGAGGCTCCTGGCAGAGGTGAGGCGAGGCTCCTGGCAGAGATGAGGCGAGGCGAGGCGAGGCTCCTGGCAGAAGTGAGGCGAGGCGAGGCGAGGCTCCTGGCAGAGGTGAGGCGAGGCGAGGCGAGGCAAGGCTCCTGGCAGAGGCGAGGCGAGGCGAGGCAAGGCTCCTGGCAGAGGTGAGGCGAGGCGAGGAGAGGCAAGACTCCTGGCAGACGTGAGGCGAGGCGAGGCAAGGCTCCTGGCAGAGGTGAGGCGAGGCGAGGCTCTTGGCAGAGGTGAGGCGAGGCGAGGCGAGGCTCCTGGCAGAGGTGAGGTGAGGCGAGGCAAGGCTCCTGGCAGAGGTGAGGCGAGGCGAGGCTCCTGGCAGAGGTGAGGCGAGGCGAGGCGAAGCAAGGCTCCTGGCAGAGGTGAGGCAAGGCACCTGGCAGAGGGGAGGCGAGGCGAGGCTCCTGGCAGAGGTGAGGCAAGGCTCCTGGCAGAGGGGAGGCGAGACTCCTGGCAGAGGGGAGGCGAGGCGAGGCTCCTGGCAGAGGCGAGGCGATGCTCCTGGCAGAGGTGAGGCAAGGCTCCTGGCAGAGGGGAGGCGAGACTCCTGGCAGAGGGGAGGCGAGGCGAGGCTCCTGGCAGAGGTGAGGCAAGGCAAGGCAAGGCACCTGGCAGAGGCGAGGCGATGCTCCTGGCAGAGGTGAGGCGAGACTCCTGGCAGAGGGGAGGCGAGGCTCCTGGCAGAGGGGAGGCGAGACTCCTGGCAGAGGGGAGGCGAGGCGAGGCTCCTGGCAGAGGTGAGGCGAGGCGAGGCTCCTGGCAGAGGTGAGGCAAGGCAAGGCAAGGCACCTGGCAGAGGCGAGGCGATGCTCCTGGCAGACGTGAGGCGAGGCGAGGCGAGGCTCCTGGCAGAGGTGAGGCGAGGAGAGGCGAGGCTCCTGGCAGAGGTGAGGCGAGGCGAGGTGAGGCGAGGCTCCTGGCAGAAATGAGGCGAGGCGAGTCGAGGCTCCTGGCAGAGGTGAGGCGAGGCGAGGCGAGGCTCCTGGCACAGGTGAGATGAGGCGAGGCGAGGCGAGGCGAGGCAAGGCTCCTGGCAGAGGTGAGGCGAGGCGAGGCAAGGCTCCTGGCAGAGGTGAGGCGAGGCGAGGCGAGGCAAGGCTCCTGGCAGAGGTGAGGCGAGGCGAGGCAAGACTCCTGGCAGAGGTGAGGCGAGGCGAGGCGAGGCAAGGCTCCTGGCAGAGGTGAGGCGAGGCGAGGCGAGGCAAGGCTCCTGGCAGAGGTGAGGCGAGGCGAGGCGAGGCAAGGCTCCTGGCAGAGGTGAGGCGAGGAGAGGCGAGGCAAGGCTCCTGGCAGAGGTGAGGCGAGGCGAGGCAAGGCTCCTGGCAGAGGCGAGGCAAGGCGAGGCTCCTGGCAGAGGTGAGGCAAGGCGAGGCGAGGCTCCTGGCAGAGGTCAGGCGAGGCGAGGCGAGGCTCCTGGCAGAGGTGAGGCGAGGCTCCTGGCAGAGGGGAGGCGAGGCGAGGCGAGGCAAGGCTCCTGGCAGAGGTGAGGCGAGGCTCCTGGCAGAGGTGAGGCGAGGCGAGACACCTGGCAGAGGTGAGGCGAGGCGAGGCGAGGCAAGGCTCCTGGCAGCGGTGAGGCAAGGCTCCTGGCAGAGGGGAGGCGAGACTCCTGGCAGAGGGGAGGCGAGGCTCCTGGCAGAGGTGAGGTGAGGTGAGGCGAGGCTCCTGGCAGAGGTCAGGCGAGGCGAGGAGAGGCTCCTGGCAGAGGTCAGGCGAGGCGAGGCGAGGCTCCTGGCAGAGGTGAGGCGAGGCGAGGCGAGGCAAGGCTCCTGGCAGAGGTGAGGCGAGGCTCCTGGCAGAGGCGAGGCGAGGCGAGGCTCCTAGCAGAGGCGAGGCGAGGCGAGGCTCCTAACAGAGGTGTGGCGAGGCTCCTGGCAGAGGGGAGGCGAGGCGAGGCGAGGCTCCTCGCAGAGGTGAGGCGAGGTGAGGCACCTGGCAGAGGTGAGGCGAGGCGAGGCAAGGCTCCTGGCAGAGGTGAGGCGAGGCTCCTGGCAGAGGTGAGGCAAGGCGAGGCTCCTGGCAGAGATGAGGCGAGGCGAGGCTCCAGGCAGAGGTGAGGCGAGGCGAGGCGAGGCTCCTGGCAGAGGTGAGGCGAGGCGAGGCGAGGCTCCTGGCAGAGGTGAGGTGAGGCGAGACAAGGCTCCTGGCAGAGGTGAGGCGAGGCGAGGCGAGGCAAGGCTCCTGGCAGAGGTGAGGCAAGGCTCCGGGCAGAGGCGAGGCAAGGCGAGGTTCCTAGCAGAGGCGATGCGAGGCGAGGCTCCTAACAGAGGTGTGGCGAGGCTCCTGGCAGAGGGGAGGCGAGGCTCCTGGCAGAAGGGAGGCGAAGCTCCTGGCAGAGGGGAGGCGAGGCGAGGCTCCTAGCAGAGGTGAGGCGAGGCGAGGCTCCTAACAGAGGTGAGGCGAGGCTCCTGGCAGAGGTGAGGCGAGGCGAGGCTCCTGGCAGAGGTGAGGCGAGGCGAGGCGAGGCTCCTGGCAGAGGTGAGGCGAGGCGAGGCGAGGCTCATGGCAGAGGTGAGGCGAGGCGAGGCTCCTGGCAGAGGTGAGGCGAGGCGAGACGAGGCTCCTGGCAGAGGTGAGGCGAGGCGAGGCGAGGCTCCTGGCAGAGGTGAGGCGAGGCGAGTCTCCTGGCAGAGGTGAGGCGAGGCGAGGCGAGGCGAGGCTCCTGGCAGAGGTGAGGTGAGGCGAGGCGAGGCTCCTGGCAGAGGTGAGGCGAGGCGAGGCGAGGCTCCTGGCAGAGGTGAGGCGAGGCGAGGCTCCTGGCAGAGGCGAGGCGAGGCGAGGCTCCTGGCAGAGGTGTGGCGAGGCTCCTGGCAGAGGGGAGGCGAGATTCCTGGCAGAAGGGAGGCGAAGCTCCTGGCAGAGGGGAGGCGAAGCGAGGCTCCTAGCAGAGGTGAGGCGAGGCGAGGCTCCTAACAGAGGTGAGGCGATGCTCCTGGCAGAGGTGAGGCGAGGCGAGGCTCTTGGCAGAGGTGAGGCGAGGCGAGGCGAGGCTCCTGGCAGAGGTGAGGCGAGGCGAGGCTCCTTGCAGAGGTGAGGCGAGGCGAGGCTCCTGGCAGAGGTGAGGCAAGGCGAGGCAAGGCACCTGGCAGAGGCGAGGCGAGGCTCCTGGCAGAGGTGAGGCGAGGTGAGGCGAGGCTCCTGGCAGGGGTGAGGCGAGGCGAGGTGAGGCGAGGCTCCTGGCAGAGATGAGGCGAGGCGAGGCGAGGCTCCTGGCAGAGGTGAGGCGAGGCGAGGCGAGGCTCCTGGCAGAGGTGAGGCGAGGCTCCTGGCAGAGGTGAGGCGAGGCGAGGCGAGGCGAGACTCCTGGCAGAGGGGAGGCGAGGCGAGGCTCCTTGCAGAGGTTAGGCGAGGCGAGGCTCCTGGCAGAGGTGAGGCAAGGCGAGGCAAGGCACCTGGCAGAGGCGAGGCGAGGCTCCTGGCAGAGGTGAGGCGAGGCGAGGCGAGGCTCCTGGCAGGGGTGAGGCGAGGCGAGGTGAGGCGAGGCTCCTGGCAGAGATGAGGCGAGGCGAGGCGAGGCTCCTGGCAGAGGTGAGGCGAGGCGAGGCGAGGCTCCTGGCAGAGGTGAGGCGAGGCGAGGCGAGGCTCCTGGCACAGGTGAGGCGAGGCGAGGCGAGGCGAGGCGAGGCAAGGCTCCTGGCAGAGGTGAGGCGAGGCGAGGCAAGGCTCCTGGCAGTGGTGAGGCGAGGCGAGGCGAGGCAAGGCTCCTGGCAGAGGTGAGGCGAGGCGAGGCGAGGCAAGATTCCTGGCAGAGGTGAGGCGAGGCGAGGCGAGGCAAGGCTCCTGGCAGAGGTGAGGCGAGGCGAGGCGAGGCAAGGCTCCTGGCAGAGGTGAGGCGAGGCGAGGCGAGGTGAGGCTCCTTGCAGAGGTGAGGCGAGGTGAGGCTCCTGGCAGAGGTGAGGCAAGGCGAGGCAAGGCACCTGGCAGAGGCGAGGCGAGGCTCCGGGCAGAGGTGAGGCGAGGCGAGGCGAGGCTCCTGGCAGGGGTGAGGCGAGGCTCCTGGCAGAGATGAGGCGAGGCGAGGCGAGGCTCCTGGGAGAGGTGAGGCGAGGCGAGGCGAGGCTCCTGGCACAGGTGAGGCGAGGCGAGGCGAGGCTCCTGGCACAGGTGAGGCGAGGCGAGGCGAGGCAAGGCTCCTGGCAGAGGTGAGGCGAGGCGAGGCAAGGCTCCTGGCAGTGGTGAGGCAAGGCGAGGCGAGGCAAGGCTCCTGGCAGAGGTGAGGCGAGGCGAGGTGAGGCAAGACTCCTGGCAGAGGTGAGGCGAGGCGAGACGAGGCAAGGCTCCTGGCAGAGGTGAAGCGAGGCGAGGCGAGGCAAGGCTCCTGGCAGAGGTGAGGCGAGGCGAGGCGAGGCAAGGCTCCTGGCAGAGGTGAGGCGAAGCGAGGCAAGGCTCCTGGCAGAGGTGAGGCGAGGCAAGGCTCCTGGCAGAGGTGAGGCGAGGCGAGGCGAGGCAAGGCTCCTGGCAGAGGTGAGGCGAAGCGAGGCAAGGCTCCTGGCAGAGGTGAGGCAAGGCGAGGCTCCTGGCCGAGGCGAGCAAGGCGAGGCTCCTGGCAGAGGTGAGGCAAGGCGAGGCGAGGCTCCTGGCAGAGGTGAGGCGAGGCTCCTGGCAGAGGGGAGGCGAGGCGAGGCGAGGCTCCTGGCAGAGGTGAGGCGAGGCTCCTGGCAGAGGGGAGGCGAGGCGAGGCGAGGCAAGGCTCCTGGCAGAGGTGAGGTGAGGCTCCTGGCAGAGGTGAGGCAAGGCGAGGCTCCTGGCAGAGATGAGGCGAGGCGAGGCAAGGCACCTGGCAGAGGTGAGGCGAGGCTCCTGGCAGAGATGAGGCGAGGCGAGGCTCCTGGCAGAGGTGAGGCAAGGCGAGGCGAGGCTCCTGGCAGAGGTGAGGCAAGGCGAGGCGAGGCTCCTGGCAGAGGGGAGGCGAGGCGAGGCTCCTGGCAGAGGTGAGGCGAGGCGATGCTCCTGGCAGAGGTGAGGCAAGGCGAGGCAAGGCACCTGGCAGAGGTGAGGCGAGGCTCCTGGCAGAGATGAGGCGAGGCGAGGCTCCTGGCAGAGGTGAGGCAAGGCGAGGCGAGGCTCCTGGCACAGGTGAGGCGAAGCGAGGCGAGGCAAGGCTCCTGGCAGAGGTGAGGCGAGGCGAGGCAAGGCTCCTGGCAGAGGTGAGGCGAGGCGAGGCGAGGCAAGGCTCCTGGCAGAGGTGAGGCGAGGCGAGGCGAGGCAAGACACCTGGCAGAGGTGAGGCGAGGCGAGGCGAGGCAAGGCTCCTGGCAGAGGTGAGGCGAGGCGAGGCGAGGCTCCTGGCACAGGTGAGGCGAGGCGAGGCGAGGCAAGGCTCCTGGCAGAGGTGAGGCGAGGCGAGGCGAGGCTCCTGGCAGAGGTGAGGCGAGGCTCCTGGCAGAGGGGAGGCGAGGCGAGGCGAGGCAAGGCTCCTGGCAGAGGTGAGGTGAGGCTCCTGGCAGAGGTGAGGCAAGGCGAGGCTCCTGGCAGAGATGAGGCGAGGCAAGGCTCCTGGCAGACGGGAGGCGAGACTCCTGGCAGAGGGGAGGCGAGGCGAGGCTCCTGGCAGAGGTGAGGCGAGGCGATGCTCCTGGCAGAGGTGAGGCAAGGCGAGGCAAGGCACCTGGCAGAGGTGAGGCGAGGCTCCTGGCAGAGATGAGGCGAGGCGAGGCTCCTGGCAGAGGTGAGGCAAGGCGAGGCGAGGCTCCTGGCACAGGTGAGGCGAAGCGAGGCGAGGCAAGGCTCCTGGCAGAGGTGAGGCGAGGCGAGGCAAGGCTCCTGGCAGAGGTGAGGCGAGGCGAGGCGAGGCAAGGCTCCTGGCAGAGGTGAGGCGAGGCGAGGCGAGGCAAGACACCTGGCAGAGGTGAGGCGAGGCGAGGCGAGTCAAGGCTCCTGGCAGAGGTGAGGCGAGGCGAGGCGAGGCTCCTGGCACAGGTGAGGCGAGGCGAGGCGAGGCAAGGCTCCTGGCAGAGGTGAGGCGAGGCGAGGCGAGGCAAGACTCCTGGCAGAGGCGAGGCAAGGCGAGGCTCCTGGCAGAGGCGAGGCAAGGCGAGGCTCCTGGCAGAGGTGAGGCAGGCCAGGCAAGGCTCCTGGCAGAGGTGAGGCGAGGCGAGGCGAGGCTCCTGGCAGAGGTGAGGCAAGGTGAGGCGAGGCTCCTGGCAGAGGTCAGGCGAGGCGAGGCGAGGCTCCTGGCAGAGGTCAGGCGAGGCGAGGCGAGGCTCCTGGCAGAGATGAGGCGAGGTGAGGCGAGGCAAGGCTCCTGGCAGAGGTGAGGCGAGGTGAGGCGAGGCAAGGGTCCTGGCAGAGGTGAGGCGAGGCTCCTGGCAGAGGCGAGGCGAGGCGAGGCTCCTAGCAGACTCGAGGCGAGGCGAGGCTCCTAACAGAGGTGTGGCGAGGCTCCTGACAGAGGGGATGCGAGGCGAGGCGAGGCAAGGCTCCTGGCAGAGGTGAGGTGAGGCGAGGCGAGGCTCCTGGCACAGGTGAGGCGAGGCGAGGCTCCTAGCAGACTCGAGGCGAGGCGAGGCTCCTAACAGAGGTGTGGCGAGGCTCCTGACAGAGGGGATGCGAGGCGAGGCGAGGCAAGGCTCCTGGCAGAGGTGAGGCGAGGCGAGGCGAGGCTCCTGGCAGAGGTGAGGCGAGGCGAGGCGAGGCTCCCGGCAGAGGTGAGGCGAGGCGAGGCTCCTAGCAGAGGTGAGGCGAGGCTCCTGGCAGAGGCGAGGCGAGGCTCCTAACAGAGGCGAGGCAAGGCTCCTGGCAGAGGCGAGGCAAGGCGAGGCTCCTGGCAGAGGTGAGGCAAGGCGAGGCTCCTGGCAGTGATGAGGCGAGGCGAGTCTCCTGGCAGAGGTGAGGCGAGGCGAGGCGAGGCACCTGGCAGAGGTGAGGCGAGGCGAGGCTCCTGGCAGAGGTGAGGCGAGGCGAGGTGAGGCTCCTGGCAGAGGTGAGGCGAGGCGAGGCGAGGCTCCTGACAGAGGTGAGGCGAGGCGAGGTGAGGCTCCTGGCAGAGGTGAGGCGAGGCGAGGTGAGGCTCCCGGCAGAGGTGAGGCGAGGCGAGGCTCCTAGCAGAGGTGAGGCGAGGCTCCTGGCAGAGGCGAGGCGAGGCTCCTAACAGAGGCGAGGCTCCTGGCAGAGGTGAGGCAAGGCGAGGCTCCTGGCAGTGATGAGGCGAGGCGAGTCTCCTGGCAGAGGTGAGGCGAGGCGAGGCGAGGCACCTGGCAGAGGTGAGGCGAGGCGAGGCTCCTGGCAGAGGTGAGGCGAGGCGAGGTGAGGCTCCTGGCAGAGGTGAGGCGAGGCGAGGCGAGGCTCCTGACAGAGGTGAGGCGAGGCGAGGCGAGGCTCCTGGCAGAGGTGAGCTGAGGCGAGGGAAGGCTCCTGGCAGAGGGGAGGCGAGGCTCCTTGTGGAAGGGAGGTGAAGCTCCTGGCAGAGGGGAGGCAAAGCGAGGCTCCTAGCAGAGGTGAGGCGAGGCAAGGCTCCTAACAGAGGTGAGGCGATGCTCCTGGCAGAGGTGAGGTGAGGCGAGGCGAGGCTCCTGGCAGTGATGAGGCGAGGCGAGTCTCCTGGCAGAGGTGAGGCGAGGCGAGGCGAGGCTCCTGGCAGAGGCGAGGCGAGGCGAGGCTCCTAGCAGACTCGAGGCGAGGCGAGGCTCCTAACAGAGGTGTGGCGAGGCTCCTGACAGAGGGGATGCGAGGCGAGGCGAGGCAAGGCTCCTGGCAGAGGTGAGGCGAGGCGAGGCGAGGCTCCTGGCACAGGTGAGGCGAGGCGAGGCTCCTAGCAGACTCGAGGCGAGGCGAGGCTCCTAACAGAGGTGTGGCGAGGCTCCTGACAGAGGGGATGCGAGGCGAGGCGAGGCAAGGCTCCTGGCAGAGGTGAGGCGAGGCGAGGCGAGGCTCCTGGCAGAGGTGAGGCGAGGCGAGGCGAGGCTCCCGGCAGAGGTGAGGCGAGGCGAGGCGAGGCTCCTGGCAGAGGTGAGGCGAGGCGAGGCGAGGCTCCCGGCAGAGGTGAGGCGAGGCGAGGCTCCTAGCAGAGGTGAGGCGAGGCTCCTGGCAGAGGCGAGGCGAGGCTCCTAACAGAGGCGAGGCAAGGCTCCTGGCAGAGGCGAGGCAAGGCGAGGCTCCTGGCAGAGGTGAGGCAAGGCGAGGCTCCTGGCAGTGATGAGGCGAGGCGAGTCTCCTGGCAGAGGTGAGGCGAGGCGAGGCGAGGCACCTGGCAGAGGTGAGGCGAGGCGAGGCTCCTGGCAGAGGTGAGGCGAGGCGAGGCGAGGCTCCTGGCAGAGGTGAGGCGAGGCGAGGCGAGGCTCCTGACAGAGGTGAGGCGAGGCGAGGCGAGGCTCCTGGCAGAGGTGAGCTGAGGCGAGGGAAGGCTCCTGGCAGAGGGGAGGCGAGGCTCCTTGTGGAAGGGAGGTGAAGCTCCTGGCAGAGGGGAGGCAAAGCGAGGCTCCTAGCAGAGGTGAGGCGAGGCAAGGCTCCTAACAGAGGTGAGGCGATGCTCCTGGCAGAGGTGAGGTGAGGCGAGGCAAGGCTCCTGGCAGAGGGGAGGCGAGGCTCCTGGTGGAAGGGAGGTGAAGCTCCTGGCAGAGGGGAGGCAAAGCGAGGCTCCTAGCAGAGGTGAGGCGAGGCAAGGCTCCTAACAGAGGTGAGGCGATGCTCCTGGCAGAGGTGAGGCGAGGCGAGGCTCTTGGCAGAGGTGAGGCGAGGCGAGGCGAGGCTCCTGGCAGAGGCGAGGCGAGGCTCCTGGCAGAGGTGAGGTGAGGCGAGGCAAGGCTACTGGCAGAGTTGAGGCGAGGCGAGGCAAGGCTCCTGGCAGAGGTGAGGCGAGGCGAGGCGAGGCAAGGCTCCTGGCAGAGGTGAGGCAAGGCTCCGGGCAGAGGCGAGGCAAGGCGAGGTTCCTAGCAGAGGCGAGGCGAGGCGAGGCTCCTGGCAGAGGTGTGGCGAGGCTCCTGGCAGAGGGGAGGCGAGGCTCCTGGCAGAGGGGAGACCAGGCGAGGCTCCTAGCAGAGGTGAGGTGAGGCGAGGCTCCTAACAGAGGTGAGGCGAGGCTCCTGGCAGAGGTGAGGCGAGGCGAGGTTCCTGGCAGAGGTGAGGCGAGGCGAGGCTCCTGGCAGAGGTGAGGCGAGGCGAGACGAGGCTCCTGGCAGAGGTGAGGCGAGGCGAGGCGAGGCTCCTGGCAGAGGTGAGGCGAGGCGAGGCGAGTCTCCTGGCAGAGGTGAGGCGAGGCGAGGCGAGGCTGCTAGCAGAGGTGAGGCGAGGCGAGAAGAGGCTCCTAGCAGAGGTGAGGCGAGGCTCCTGGCTGAGGTGAGGCGAGGTGAGGCGAGGCTCCTGGCAGAGGTGAGGCGAGGCGAGGCTCCTGGCAGAGGCGAGGCGAGGCGAGCCTCCTGGCAGAGGCGAGGCGAGGCTCCTGGCAGAGGTGAGGTGGGGCGAGGCAGGGATCCTGGCAGAGTTGAGGCGAGGCGAGGCAAGGCTCCTGGCAGAGGTGAGGCGAGGCGAGGCGAGGCAAGGCTCCTGGCAGAGGTGAGGCAAGGCTCCGGGCAGAGGCGAGGCAAGGCGAGGTTCCTAGCAGAGGCGATGCGAGGCGAGGCTCCTAACAGAGGTGTGGCGAGGCTCCTGGCAGAGGGGAGGCGAGGCTCCTGGCAGAAGGGAGGCGAAGCTCCTGGCAGAGGGGAGGCGAGGCGAGGCTCCTAACAGAGGTGAGGCGAGGCTCCTGGCAGAGGTGAGGCGAGGCGAGGCTCCTGGCAAAGGTGAGGCGAGGCGAGGCGAGGCTCCTGGCAGAGGTGAGGCGAGGCGAGACGAGGCTCCTGGCAGAGGTGAGGCGAGGCGAGGCGAGGCTCCTGGCAGAGGTGAGGCGAGGCGAGGCGAGTCTCCTGGCAGAGGTGTGGCAAGGCTCCTGGCAGAGGTGAGGCAAGGCTCCTGGCAGAGGTGTGGCGAGGCTCCTGGCAGAGGGGAGGCGAGACTCCTGGCAGAGGGGAGGCGAGGCGAGGCTCCTGGCAGAGGCGTGGCAAGTCGAGGCTCCTGGCAGAGGTGAGGCGAGGCGAGGCTCCTGGCAGAGGTGAGGCGAGGCGAGGCGAGGCGAGTCGAGGCTCCTGGCAGAGGTGAGGCGAGGCGAGGCAAGGCTCCTGGCAGAGGTGAGGCGAGGCGAGGCGAGGCTCCTGGCAGAGGTGAGGCGAGGTGAGGCAAGGCTCCTGGCAGAGGTGTGGCGAGGCTCCTGGCAGAGGCGAGGCGAGACTCCTGGCAGAGGGGAGGCGAGGCGAGGCTCCTGGCAGAGGCGAGGCAAGGCGAGGCTCCTGGCAGAGGCGAGGTGAGGCTCCTGGCAGAGGTGATGCGAGGCGAGGCTCCTGGCAGAGGTGAGGCAAGGCGAGGCAAGGCACCTGGCAGAGGCGAGGCGAGGCTCCTGGCAGAGGTGAGGCGAGGCGAGGCGAGGCTGCTGGCAGAAGTGAGGCGAGGCGAGGTGAGGCGAGGCTCCTGGCAGAGATGAGGCGAGGCTCCTGGCACAGGTGAGGCGAGGCGAGGCGAGGCTCCTGGCACAGGTGAGGCGAGGCGAGGCGAGGCTCCTGGCACAGGTGAGGCGAGGCGAGGCGAGGCTCCTGGCAGAGGGGAGGCGAGGCTCCCGGTGGAAGGGAGGTGAAGCTCCTGGCAGAGGGGAGGCAAAGCGAGGCTCCTAGCAGAGGTGAGGCGAGGCAAGGCTCCTAACAGAGGTGAGGCGATGCTCCTGGCAGAGGTGAGGTGAGGCGAGGCAAGGCTCCTGGCAGAGGGGAGGCGAGGCTCCTGGTGGAAGGGAGGTGAAGCTCCTGGCAGAGGGGAGGCAAAGCGAGGCTCCTAGCAGAGGTGAGGCGAGGCAAGGCTCCTAACAGAGGTGAGGCGATGCTCCTGGCAGAGGTGAGGTGAGGCGAGGCGAGGCTCCTGGCAGTGATGAGGCGAGGCGAGTCTCCTGGCAGAGGTGAGGCGAGGCGAGGCGAGGCTCCTGGCAGAGGCGAGGCGAGGCGAGGCTCCTAGCAGACTCGAGGCGAGGCGAGGCTCCTGGCAGAGGGGAGGCGAGGCTCCCGGTGGAAGGGAGGTGAAGCTCCTGGCAGAGGGGAGGCAAAGCGAGGCTCCTAGCAGAGGTGAGGCGAGGCAAGGCTCCTAACAGAGGTGAGGCGATGCTCCTGGCAGAGGTGAGGTGAGGCGAGGCAAGGCTCCTGGCAGAGGGGAGGCGAGGCTCCTGGTGGAAGGGAGGTGAAGCTCCTGGCAGAGGGGAGGCAAAGCGAGGCTCCTAGCAGAGGTGAGGCGAGGCAAGGCTCCTAACAGAGGTGAGGCGATGCTCCTGGCAGAGGTGAGGTGAGGCGAGGCGAGGCTCCTGGCAGTGATGAGGCGAGGCGAGTCTCCTGGCAGAGGTGAGGCGAGGCGAGGCGAGGCTCCTGGCAGAGGCGAGGCGAGGCGAGGCTCCTAGCAGACTCGAGGCGAGGCGAGGCTCCTAACAGAGGTGTGGCGAGGCTCCTGACAGAGGGGATGCGAGGCGAGGCGAGGCAAGGCTCCTGGCAGAGGTGAGGCGAGGCGAGGCGAGGCTCCTGGCACAGGTGAGGCGAGGCGAGGCTCCTAGCAGACTCGAGGCGAGGCGAGGCTCCTAACAGAGGTGTGGCGAGGCTCCTGACAGAGGGGATGCGAGGCGAGGCGAGGCAAGGCTCCTGGCAGAGGTGAGGCGAGGCGAGGCGAGGCTCCTGGCAGAGGTGAGGCGAGGCGAGGCGAGGCTCCCGGCAGAGGTGAGGCGAGGCGAGGCGAGGCTCCCGGCAGAGGTGAGGCGAGGCGAGGCGAGGCTCCCGGCAGAGGTGAGGCGAGGCGAGGCTCCTAGCAGAGGTGAGGCGAGGCTCCTGGCAGAGGCGAGGCGAGGCTCCTAACAGAGGCGAGGCAAGGCTCCTGGCAGAGGCGAGGCAAGGCGAGGCTCCTGGCAGAGGTGAGGCAAGGCGAGGCTCCTGGCAGTGATGAGGCGAGGCGAGTCTCCTGGCAGAGGTGAGGCGAGGCGAGGCGAGGCACCTGGCAGAGGTGAGGCGAGGCGAGGCTCCTGGCAGAGGTGAGGCGAGGCGAGGTGAGGCTCCTGGCAGAGGTGAGGCGAGGCGAGGCGAGGCTCCTGACAGAGGTGAGGCGAGGCGAGGCGAGGCTCCTGGCAGAGGTGAGCTGAGGCGAGGGAAGGCTCCTGGCAGAGGGGAGGCGAGGCTCCTTGTGGAAGGGAGGTGAAGCTCCTGGCAGAGGGGAGGCAAAGCGAGGCTCCTAGCAGAGGTGAGGCGAGGCAAGGCTCCTAACAGAGGTGAGGCGATGCTCCTGGCAGAGGTGAGGTGAGGCGAGGCAAGGCTCCTGGCAGAGGGGAGGCGAGGCTCCTGGTGGAAGGGAGGTGAAGCTCCTGGCAGAGGGGAGGCAAAGCGAGGCTCCTAGCAGAGGTGAGGCGAGGCAAGGCTCCTAACAGAGGTGAGGCGATGCTCCTGGCAGAGGTGAGGCGAGGCGAGGCTCTTGGCAGAGGTGAGGCGAGGCGAGGCGAGGCTCCTGGCAGAGGCGAGGCGAGGCTCCTGGCAGAGGTGAGGTGAGGCGAGGCAAGGCTACTGGCAGAGTTGAGGCGAGGCGAGGCAAGGCTCCTGGCAGAGGTGAGGCGAGGCGAGGCGAGGCAAGGCTCCTGGCAGAGGTGAGGCAAGGCTCCGGGCAGAGGCGAGGCAAGGCGAGGTTCCTAGCAGAGGCGAGGCGAGGCGAGGCTCCTGGCAGAGGTGTGGCGAGGCTCCTGGCAGAGGGGAGGCGAGGCTCCTGGCAGAGGGGAGACCAGGCGAGGCTCCTAGCAGAGGTGAGGTGAGGCGAGGCTCCTAACAGAGGTGAGGCAAGGCTCCTGGCAGAGGTGAGGCGAGGCGAGGCTCCTGGCAGAGGTGAGGCGAGGCGAGGCTCCTGGCAGAGGTGAGGCGAGGCGAGACGAGGCTCCTGGCAGAGGTGAGGCGAGGCGAGGCGAGGCTCCTGGCAGAGGTGAGGCGAGGCGAGGCGAGTCTCCTGGCAGAGGTGAGGCGAGGCGAGGCGAGGCTGCTAGCAGAGGTGAGGCGAGGCGAGAAGAGGCTCCTAGCAGAGGTGAGGCGAGGCTCCTGGCAGAGGTGAGGCGAGGTGAGGCGAGGCTCCTGGCAGAGGTGAGGCGAGGCGAGTCTCCTGGCAGAGGTGAGGCGAGGCGAGGCGAGGCACCTGGCAGAGGTGAGGCGAGGCGAGGCTCCTGGCAGAGGTGAGGCGAGGCGAGGTGAGGCTCCTGGCAGAGGTGAGGCGAGGCGAGGCGAGGCTCCTGACAGAGGTGAGGCGAGGCGAGGTGAGGCTCCTGGCAGAGGTGAGGCGAGGCGAGGTGAGGCTCCCGGCAGAGGTGAGGCGAGGCGAGGCTCCTAGCAGAGGTGAGGCGAGGCTCCTGGCAGAGGCGAGGCGAGGCTCCTAACAGAGGCGAGGCTCCTGGCAGAGGTGAGGCAAGGCGAGGCTCCTGGCAGTGATGAGGCGAGGCGAGTCTCCTGGCAGAGGTGAGGCGAGGCGAGGCGAGGCACCTGGCAGAGGTGAGGCGAGGCGAGGCTCCTGGCAGAGGTGAGGCGAGGCGAGGTGAGGCTCCTGGCAGAGGTGAGGCGAGGCGAGGCGAGGCTCCTGACAGAGGTGAGGCGAGGCGAGGCGAGGCTCCTGGCAGAGGTGAGCTGAGGCGAGGGAAGGCTCCTGGCAGAGGGGAGGCGAGGCTCCTTGTGGAAGGGAGGTGAAGCTCCTGGCAGAGGGGAGGCAAAGCGAGGCTCCTAGCAGAGGTGAGGCGAGGCAAGGCTCCTAACAGAGGTGAGGCGATGCTCCTGGCAGAGGTGAGGTGAGGCGAGGCGAGGCTCCTGGCAGTGATGAGGCGAGGCGAGTCTCCTGGCAGAGGTGAGGCGAGGCGAGGCGAGGCTCCTGGCAGAGGCGAGGCGAGGCGAGGCTCCTAGCAGACTCGAGGCGAGGCGAGGCTCCTAACAGAGGTGTGGCGAGGCTCCTGACAGAGGGGATGCGAGGCGAGGCGAGGCAAGGCTCCTGGCAGAGGTGAGGCGAGGCGAGGCGAGGCTCCTGGCACAGGTGAGGCGAGGCGAGGCTCCTAGCAGACTCGAGGCGAGGCGAGGCTCCTAACAGAGGTGTGGCGAGGCTCCTGACAGAGGGGATGCGAGGCGAGGCGAGGCAAGGCTCCTGGCAGAGGTGAGGCGAGGCGAGGCGAGGCTCCTGGCAGAGGTGAGGCGAGGCGAGGCGAGGCTCCCGGCAGAGGTGAGGCGAGGCGAGGCGAGGCTCCTGGCAGAGGTGAGGCGAGGCGAGGCGAGGCTCCCGGCAGAGGTGAGGCGAGGCGAGGCTCCTAGCAGAGGTGAGGCGAGGCTCCTGGCAGAGGCGAGGCGAGGCTCCTAACAGAGGCGAGGCAAGGCTCCTGGCAGAGGCGAGGCAAGGCGAGGCTCCTGGCAGAGGTGAGGCAAGGCGAGGCTCCTGGCAGTGATGAGGCGAGGCGAGTCTCCTGGCAGAGGTGAGGCGAGGCGAGGCGAGGCACCTGGCAGAGGTGAGGCGAGGCGAGGCTCCTGGCAGAGGTGAGGCGAGGCGAGGCGAGGCTCCTGGCAGAGGTGAGGCGAGGCGAGGCGAGGCTCCTGACAGAGGTGAGGCGAGGCGAGGCGAGGCTCCTGGCAGAGGTGAGCTGAGGCGAGGGAAGGCTCCTGGCAGAGGGGAGGCGAGGCTCCTTGTGGAAGGGAGGTGAAGCTCCTGGCAGAGGGGAGGCAAAGCGAGGCTCCTAGCAGAGGTGAGGCGAGGCAAGGCTCCTAACAGAGGTGAGGCGATGCTCCTGGCAGAGGTGAGGTGAGGCGAGGCAAGGCTCCTGGCAGAGGGGAGGCGAGGCTCCTGGTGGAAGGGAGGTGAAGCTCCTGGCAGAGGGGAGGCAAAGCGAGGCTCCTAGCAGAGGTGAGGCGAGGCAAGGCTCCTAACAGAGGTGAGGCGATGCTCCTGGCAGAGGTGAGGCGAGGCGAGGCTCTTGGCAGAGGTGAGGCGAGGCGAGGCGAGGCTCCTGGCAGAGGCGAGGCGAGGCTCCTGGCAGAGGTGAGGTGAGGCGAGGCAAGGCTACTGGCAGAGTTGAGGCGAGGCGAGGCAAGGCTCCTGGCAGAGGTGAGGCGAGGCGAGGCGAGGCAAGGCTCCTGGCAGAGGTGAGGCAAGGCTCCGGGCAGAGGCGAGGCAAGGCGAGGTTCCTAGCAGAGGCGAGGCGAGGCGAGGCTCCTGGCAGAGGTGTGGCGAGGCTCCTGGCAGAGGGGAGGCGAGGCTCCTGGCAGAGGGGAGACCAGGCGAGGCTCCTAGCAGAGGTGAGGTGAGGCGAGGCTCCTAACAGAGGTGAGGCGAGGCTCCTGGCAGAGGTGAGGCGAGGCGAGGTTCCTGGCAGAGGTGAGGCGAGGCGAGGCTCCTGGCAGAGGTGAGGCGAGGCGAGACGAGGCTCCTGGCAGAGGTGAGGCGAGGCGAGGCGAGGCTCCTGGCAGAGGTGAGGCGAGGCGAGGCGAGTCTCCTGGCAGAGGTGAGGCGAGGCGAGGCGAGGCTGCTAGCAGAGGTGAGGCGAGGCGAGAAGAGGCTCCTAGCAGAGGTGAGGCGAGGCTCCTGGCTGAGGTGAGGCGAGGTGAGGCGAGGCTCCTGGCAGAGGTGAGGCGAGGCGAGGCTCCTGGCAGAGGCGAGGCGAGGCGAGCCTCCTGGCAGAGGCGAGGCGAGGCTCCTGGCAGAGGTGAGGTGGGGCGAGGCAGGGATCCTGGCAGAGTTGAGGCGAGGCGAGGCAAGGCTCCTGGCAGAGGTGAGGCGAGGCGAGGCGAGGCAAGGCTCCTGGCAGAGGTGAGGCAAGGCTCCGGGCAGAGGCGAGGCAAGGCGAGGTTCCTAGCAGAGGCGATGCGAGGCGAGGCTCCTAACAGAGGTGTGGCGAGGCTCCTGGCAGAGGGGAGGCGAGGCTCCTGGCAGAAGGGAGGCGAAGCTCCTGGCAGAGGGGAGGCGAGGCGAGGCTCCTAACAGAGGTGAGGCGAGGCTCCTGGCAGAGGTGAGGCGAGGCGAGGCTCCTGGCAAAGGTGAGGCGAGGCGAGGCGAGGCTCCTGGCAGAGGTGAGGCGAGGCGAGACGAGGCTCCTGGCAGAGGTGAGGCGAGGCGAGGCGAGGCTCCTGGCAGAGGTGAGGCGAGGCGAGGCGAGTCTCCTGGCAGAGGTGTGGCAAGGCTCCTGGCAGAGGTGAGGCAAGGCTCCTGGCAGAGGTGTGGCGAGGCTCCTGGCAGAGGGGAGGCGAGACTCCTGGCAGAGGGGAGGCGAGGCGAGGCTCCTGGCAGAGGCGTGGCAAGTCGAGGCTCCTGGCAGAGGCGAGGCGAGGCTCCTGGCAGAGGTGAGGCGAGGCGAGGCTCCTGGCAGAGGTGAGGCGAGGCGAGGCGAGGCGAGGCGAGTCGAGGCTCCTGGCAGAGGTGAGGCGAGGCGAGGCAAGGCTCCTGGCAGAGGTGAGGCGAGGCGAGGCGAGGCTCCTGGCAGAGGTGAGGCGAGGTGAGGCAAGGCTCCTGGCAGAGGTGTGGCGAGGCTCCTGGCAGAGGCGAGGCGAGACTCCTGGCAGAGGGGAGGCGAGGCGAGGCTCCTGGCAGAGGCGAGGCAAGGCGAGGCTCCTGGCAGAGGCGAGGTGAGGCTCCTGGCAGAGGTGATGCGAGGCGAGGCTCCTGGCAGAGGTGAGGCAAGGCGAGGCAAGGCACCTGGCAGAGGCGAGGCGAGGCTCCTGGCAGAGGTGAGGCGAGGCGAGGCGAGGCTGCTGGCAGAAGTGAGGCGAGGCGAGGTGAGGCGAGGCTCCTGGCAGAGATGAGGCGAGGCTCCTGGCACAGGTGAGGCGAGGCGAGGCGAGGCTCCTGGCACAGGTGAGGCGAGGCGAGGCGAGGCTCCTGGCACAGGTGAGGCGAGGCGAGGCGAGGCTCCTGGCAGAGGGGAGGCGAGGCTCCCGGTGGAAGGGAGGTGAAGCTCCTGGCAGAGGGGAGGCAAAGCGAGGCTCCTAGCAGAGGTGAGGCGAGGCAAGGCTCCTAACAGAGGTGAGGCGATGCTCCTGGCAGAGGTGAGGTGAGGCGAGGCAAGGCTCCTGGCAGAGGGGAGGCGAGGCTCCTGGTGGAAGGGAGGTGAAGCTCCTGGCAGAGGGGAGGCAAAGCGAGGCTCCTAGCAGAGGTGAGGCGAGGCAAGGCTCCTAACAGAGGTGAGGCGATGCTCCTGGCAGAGGTGAGGTGAGGCGAGGCGAGGCTCCTGGCAGTGATGAGGCGAGGCGAGTCTCCTGGCAGAGGTGAGGCGAGGCGAGGCGAGGCTCCTGGCAGAGGCGAGGCGAGGCGAGGCTCCTAGCAGACTCGAGGCGAGGCGAGGCTCCTAACAGAGGTGTGGCGAGGCTCCTGACAGAGGGGATGCGAGGCGAGGCGAGGCAAGGCTCCTGGCAGAGGTGAGGCGAGGCGAGGCGAGGCTCCTGGCACAGGTGAGGCGAGGCGAGGCTCCTAGCAGACTCGAGGCGAGGCGAGGCTCCTAACAGAGGTGTGGCGAGGCTCCTGACAGAGGGGATGCGAGGCGAGGCGAGGCAAGGCTCCTGGCAGAGGTGAGGCGAGGCGAGGCGAGGCTCCTGGCAGAGGTGAGGCGAGGCGAGGCGAGGCTCCCGGCAGAGGTGAGGCGAGGCGAGGCGAGGCTCCCGGCAGAGGTGAGGCGAGGCGAGGCGAGGCTCCCGGCAGAGGTGAGGCGAGGCGAGGCTCCTAGCAGAGGTGAGGCGAGGCTCCTGGCAGAGGCGAGGCGAGGCTCCTAACAGAGGCGAGGCAAGGCTCCTGGCAGAGGCGAGGCAAGGCGAGGCTCCTGGCAGAGGTGAGGCAAGGCGAGGCTCCTGGCAGTGATGAGGCGAGGCGAGTCTCCTGGCAGAGGTGAGGCGAGGCGAGGCGAGGCACCTGGCAGAGGTGAGGCGAGGCGAGGCTCCTGGCAGAGGTGAGGCGAGGCGAGGTGAGGCTCCTGGCAGAGGTGAGGCGAGGCGAGGCGAGGCTCCTGACAGAGGTGAGGCGAGGCGAGGCGAGGCTCCTGGCAGAGGTGAGCTGAGGCGAGGGAAGGCTCCTGGCAGAGGGGAGGCGAGGCTCCTTGTGGAAGGGAGGTGAAGCTCCTGGCAGAGGGGAGGCAAAGCGAGGCTCCTAGCAGAGGTGAGGCGAGGCAAGGCTCCTAACAGAGGTGAGGCGATGCTCCTGGCAGAGGTGAGGTGAGGCGAGGCAAGGCTCCTGGCAGAGGGGAGGCGAGGCTCCTGGTGGAAGGGAGGTGAAGCTCCTGGCAGAGGGGAGGCAAAGCGAGGCTCCTAGCAGAGGTGAGGCGAGGCAAGGCTCCTAACAGAGGTGAGGCGATGCTCCTGGCAGAGGTGAGGCGAGGCGAGGCTCTTGGCAGAGGTGAGGCGAGGCGAGGCGAGGCTCCTGGCAGAGGCGAGGCGAGGCTCCTGGCAGAGGTGAGGTGAGGCGAGGCAAGGCTACTGGCAGAGTTGAGGCGAGGCGAGGCAAGGCTCCTGGCAGAGGTGAGGCGAGGCGAGGCGAGGCAAGGCTCCTGGCAGAGGTGAGGCAAGGCTCCGGGCAGAGGCGAGGCAAGGCGAGGTTCCTAGCAGAGGCGAGGCGAGGCGAGGCTCCTGGCAGAGGTGTGGCGAGGCTCCTGGCAGAGGGGAGGCGAGGCTCCTGGCAGAGGGGAGACCAGGCGAGGCTCCTAGCAGAGGTGAGGTGAGGCGAGGCTCCTAACAGAGGTGAGGCAAGGCTCCTGGCAGAGGTGAGGCGAGGCGAGGCTCCTGGCAGAGGTGAGGCGAGGCGAGGCTCCTGGCAGAGGTGAGGCGAGGCGAGACGAGGCTCCTGGCAGAGGTGAGGCGAGGCGAGGCGAGGCTCCTGGCAGAGGTGAGGCGAGGCGAGGCGAGTCTCCTGGCAGAGGTGAGGCGAGGCGAGGCGAGGCTGCTAGCAGAGGTGAGGCGAGGCGAGAAGAGGCTCCTAGCAGAGGTGAGGCGAGGCTCCTGGCAGAGGTGAGGCGAGGTGAGGCGAGGCTCCTGGCAGAGGTGAGGCGAGGCGAGGCTCCTGGCAGAGGTGAGGTGGGGCGAGGCAGGGATCCTGGCAGAGTTGAGGCGAGGCGAGGCAAGGCTCCTGGCAGAGGTGAGGCGAGGCGAGGCGAGGCAAGGCTCCTGGCAGAGGTGAGGCAAGGCTCCGGGCAGAGGCGAGGCAAGGCGAGGTTCCTAGCAGAGGCGATGCGAGGCGAGGCTCCTAACAGAGGTGTGGCGAGGCTCCTGGCAGAGGGGAGGCGAGGCTCCTGGCAGAAGGGAGGCGAAGCTCCTGGCAGAGGGGAGGCGAGGCGAGGCTCCTAACAGAGGTGAGGCGAGGCTCCTGGCAGAGGTGAGGCGAGGCGAGGCTCCTGGCAAAGGTGAGGCGAGGCGAGGCTCCTGGCAGAGGTGAGGCGAGGCGAGACGAGGCTCCTGGCAGAGGTGAGGCGAGGCGAGGCGAGGCTCCTGGCAGAGGTGAGGCGAGGCGAGGCGAGTCTCCTGGCAGAGGTGTGGCAAGGCTCCTGGCAGAGGTGAGGCAAGGCTCCTGGCAGAGGTGTGGCGAGGCTCCTGGCAGAGGGGAGGCGAGACTCCTGGCAGAGGGGAGGCGAGGCGAGGCTCCTGGCAGAGGCGTGGCAAGTCGAGGCTCCTGGCAGAGGCGAGGCGAGGCTCCTGGCAGAGGGGAGGCGAGGCGAGGCTCCTGGCAGAGGCGTGGCAAGTCGAGGCTCCTGGCAGAGGCGAGGCGAGGCTCCTGGCAGAGGTGAGGCGAGGCGAGGCGAGGCGAGGCGAGTCGAGGCTCCTGGCAGAGGTGAGGCGAGGCGAGGCGAGGCTCCTGGCAGAGGTGAGGCGAGGTGAGGCAAGGCTCCTGGCAGAGGTGTGGCGAGGCTCCTGGCAGAGGCGAGGCGAGACTCCTGGCAGAGGGGAGGCGAGGCGAGGCTCCTGGCAGAGGCGAGGCAAGGCGAGGCTCCTGGCAGAGGCGAGGTGAGGCTCCTGGCAGAGGTGATGCGAGGCGAGGCTCCTGGCAGAGGTGAGGCAAGGCGAGGCAAGGCACCTGGCAGAGGCGAGGCGAGGCTCCTGGCAGAGGTGAGGCGAGGCGAGGCGAGGCTGCTGGCAGAAGTGAGGCGAGGCGAGGTGAGGCGAGGCTCCTGGCAGAGATGAGGCGAGGCTCCTGGCACAGGTGAGGCGAGGCGAGGCGAGGCTCCTGGCACAGGTGAGGCGAGGCGAGGCGAGGCTCCTGGCACAGGTGAGGCGAGGCGAGGCGAGGCTCCTGGCAGAGGGGAGGCGAGGCTCCCGGTGGAAGGGAGGTGAAGCTCCTGGCAGAGGGGAGGCAAAGCGAGGCTCCTAGCAGAGGTGAGGCGAGGCAAGGCTCCTAACAGAGGTGAGGCGATGCTCCTGGCAGAGGTGAGGCGAGGCGAGGCTCTTGGCAGAGGTGAGGCGAGGCGAGGCGAGGCTCCTGGCAGAGGCGAGGCGAGGCTCCTGGCAGAGGTGAGGTGAGGCGAGGCAAGGCTACTGGCAGAGTTGAGGCGAGGCGAGGCAAGGCTCCTGGCAGAGGTGAGGCGAGGCGAGGCGAGGCAAGGCTCCTGGCAGAGGTGAGGCAAGGCTCCGGGCAGAGGCGAGGCAAGGCGAGGTTCCTAGCAGAGGCGAGGCGAGGCGAGGCTCCTGGCAGAGGTGTGGCGAGGCTCCTGGCAGAGGGGAGGCGAGGCTCCTGGCAGAGGGGAGACCAGGCGAAGCTCCTGGCAGAGGTGAGGTGAGGCGAGGCGAGGCTCCTAACAGAGGTGTGGCGAGGCTCCTGGCAGAGGGGAGGCGAGGCTCCTGGCAGAGGGGAGACCAGGCGAAGCTCCTGGCAGAGGTGAGGTGAGGCGAGGCTCCTAACAGAGGTGAGGCGAGGCTCCTGGCAGAGGTGAGGTGAGGCGAGGCGAGGCTCCTGGCAGAGGTGAGGCGAGGCGAGGCTCCTGGCAGAGGTGAGGTGGGGCGAGGCAGGGATCCTGGCAGAGTTGAGGCGAGGCGAGGCAAGGCTCCTGGCAGAGGTGAGGCGAGGCGAGGCGAGGCAAGGCTCCTGGCAGAGGTGAGGCAAGGCTCCGGGCAGAGGCGAGGCAAGGCGAGGTTCCTAGCAGAGGCGATGCGAGGCGAGGCTCCTAACAGAGGTGTGGCGAGGCTCCTGGCAGAGGGGAGGCGAGGCTCCTGGCAGAAGGGAGGCGAAGCTCCTGGCAGAGGGGAGGCGAGGCGAGGCTCCTAACAGAGGTGAGGCGAGGCTCCTGGCAGAGGTGAGGCGAGGCGAGGCTCCTGGCAAAGGTGAGGCGAGGCGAGGCGAGGCTCCTGGCAGAGGTGAGGCGAGGCGAGACGAGGCTCCTGGCAGAGGTGAGGCGAGGCGAGGCGAGTCTCCTGGCAGAGGTGTGGCAAGGCTCCTGGCAGAGGTGAGGCAAGGCTCCTGGCAGAGGTGTGGCGAGGCTCCTGGCAGAGGGGAGGCGAGACTCCTGGCAGAGGGGAGGCGAGGCGAGGCTCCTGGCAGAGGCGTGGCAAGTCGAGGCTCCTGGCAGAGGCGAGGCGAGGCTCCTGGCAGAGGTGAGGCGAGGCGAGGCGAGTCGAGGCTCCTGGCAGAGGTGAGGCGAGGCGAGGCAAGGCTCCTGGCAGAGGTGAGGCGAGGCGAGGCGAGGCTCCTGGCAGAGGTGAGGCGAGGTGAGGCAAGGCTCCTGGCAGAGGAGTGGCGAGGCTCCTGGCAGAGGCGAGGCGAGACTCCTGGCAGAGGGGAGGCGAGGCGAGGCTCCTGGCAGAGGCGAGGCAAGGCGAGGCTCCTGGCAGAGGCGAGGTGAGGCTCCTGGCAGAGGTGATGCGAGGCGAGGCTCCTGGCAGAGGTGAGGCAAGGCGAGGCTAGGCACCTGGCAGAGGCGAGGCGAGGCTCCTGGCAGAGGTGAGGCGAGGCGAGGCGAGGCTGCTGGCAGAAGTGAGGCGAGGCGAGGTGAGGCGAGGCTCCTGGCAGAGATGAGGCGAGGCTCCTGGCACAGGTGAGGCGAGGCGAGGCGAGGCTCCTGGCACAGGTGAGGCGAGGCGAGGCGAGGCTCCTGGCACAGGTGAGGCGAGGCGAGGCGAGGCTCCTGGCAGAGGGGAGGCGAGGCTCCCGGTGGAAGGGAGGTGAAGCTCCTGGCAGAGGGGAGGCAAAGCGAGGCTCCTAGCAGAGGTGAGGCGAGGCAAGGCTCCTAACAGAGGTGAGGCGATGCTCCTGGCAGAGGTGAGGTGAGGCGAGGCAAGGCTCCTGGCAGAGGGGAGGCGAGGCTCCTGGTGGAAGGGAGGTGAAGCTCCTGGCAGAGGGGAGGCAAAGCGAGGCTCCTAGCAGAGGTGAGGCGAGGCAAGGCTCCTAACAGAGGTGAGGCGATGCTCCTGGCAGAGGTGAGGTGAGGCGAGGCGAGGCTCCTGGCAGTGATGAGGCGAGGCGAGTCTCCTGGCAGAGGTGAGGCGAGGCGAGGCGAGGCTCCTGGCAGAGGCGAGGCGAGGCGAGGCTCCTAGCAGACTCGAGGCGAGGCGAGGCTCCTAACAGAGGTGTGGCGAGGCTCCTGACAGAGGGGATGCGAGGCGAGGCGAGGCAAGGCTCCTGGCAGAGGTGAGGCGAGGCGAGGCGAGGCTCCTGGCACAGGTGAGGCGAGGCGAGGCTCCTAGCAGACTCGAGGCGAGGCGAGGCTCCTAACAGAGGTGTGGCGAGGCTCCTGACAGAGGGGATGCGAGGCGAGGCGAGGCAAGGCTCCTGGCAGAGGTGAGGCGAGGCGAGGCGAGGCTCCTGGCAGAGGTGAGGCGAGGCGAGGCGAGGCTCCCGGCAGAGGTGAGGCGAGGCGAGGCGAGGCTCCCGGCAGAGGTGAGGCGAGGCGAGGCGAGGCTCCCGGCAGAGGTGAGGCGAGGCGAGGCTCCTAGCAGAGGTGAGGCGAGGCTCCTGGCAGAGGCGAGGCGAGGCTCCTAACAGAGGCGAGGCAAGGCTCCTGGCAGAGGCGAGGCAAGGCGAGGCTCCTGGCAGAGGTGAGGCAAGGCGAGGCTCCTGGCAGTGATGAGGCGAGGCGAGTCTCCTGGCAGAGGTGAGGCGAGGCGAGGCGAGGCACCTGGCAGAGGTGAGGCGAGGCGAGGCTCCTGGCAGAGGTGAGGCGAGGCGAGGTGAGGCTCCTGGCAGAGGTGAGGCGAGGCGAGGCGAGGCTCCTGACAGAGGTGAGGCGAGGCGAGGCGAGGCTCCTGGCAGAGGTGAGCTGAGGCGAGGGAAGGCTCCTGGCAGAGGGGAGGCGAGGCTCCTTGTGGAAGGGAGGTGAAGCTCCTGGCAGAGGGGAGGCAAAGCGAGGCTCCTAGCAGAGGTGAGGCG
This sequence comes from Hypanus sabinus, assembly GCF_030144855.1. Taxonomy (NCBI): domain Eukaryota; kingdom Metazoa; phylum Chordata; class Chondrichthyes; order Myliobatiformes; family Dasyatidae; genus Hypanus; species Hypanus sabinus. Next base: position 136,610,687 of record NC_082711.1, read on the forward strand.
AGGCAAGGCTCCTAACAGAGGTGAGGCGATGCTCCTGGCAGAGGTGAGGTGAGGCGAGGCAAGGCTCCTGGCAGAGGGGAGGCGAGGCTCCTGGTGGAAGGGAGGTGAAGCTCCTGGCAGAGGGGAGGCAAAGCGAGGCTCCTAGCAGAGGTGAGGCGAGGCAAGGCTCCTAACAGAGGTGAGGCGATGCTCCTGGCAGAGGTGAGGCGAGGCGAGGCTCTTGGCAGAGGTGAGGCGAGGCGAGGCGAGGCTCCTGGCAGAGGCGAGGCGAGGCTCCTGGCAGAGGTGAGGTGAGGCGAGGCAAGGCTACTGGCAGAGTTGAGGCGAGGCGAGGCAAGGCTCCTGGCAGAGGTGAGGCGAGGCGAGGCGAGGCAAGGCTCCTGGCAGAGGTGAGGCAAGGCTCCGGGCAGAGGCGAGGCAAGGCGAGGTTCCTAGCAGAGGCGAGGCGAGGCGAGGCTCCTGGCAGAGGTGTGGCGAGGCTCCTGGCAGAGGGGAGGCGAGGCTCCTGGCAGAGGGGAGACCAGGCGAGGCTCCTAGCAGAGGTGAGGTGAGGCGAGGCTCCTAACAGAGGTGAGGCAAGGCTCCTGGCAGAGGTGAGGCGAGGCGAGGCTCCTGGCAGAGGTGAGGCGAGGCGAGGCTCCTGGCAGAGGTGAGGCGAGGCGAGACGAGGCTCCTGGCAGAGGTGAGGCGAGGCGAGGCGAGGCTCCTGGCAGAGGTGAGGCGAGGCGAGGCGAGTCTCCTGGCAGAGGTGAGGCGAGGCGAGGCGAGGCTGCTAGCAGAGGTGAGGCGAGGCGAGAAGAGGATCCTAGCAGAGGTGAGGCGAGGCTCCTGGCAGAGGTGAGGCGAGGTGAGGCGAGGCTCCTGGCAGAAGTGAGGCGAGGCGAGGCTCCTGGCAGAGGTGAGGTGGGGCGAGGCAGGGATCCTGGCAGAGTTGAGGCGAGGCGAGGCAAGGCTCCTGGCAGAGGTGAGGCGAGGCGAGGCGAGGCAAGGCTCCTGGCAGAGGTGAGGCAAGGCTCCGGGCAGAGGCGAGGCAAGGCGAGGTTCCTAGCAGAGGCGATGCGAGGCGAGGCTCCTAACAGAGGTGTGGCGAGGCTCCTGGCAGAGGTGAGGCGAGGCGAGGCTCCTGGCAGAGGTGAGGTGGGGCGAGGCAGGGATCCTGGCAGAGTTGAGGCGAGGCTCCTGGCAGAAGGGAGGCGAAGCTCCTGGCAGAGGGGAGGCGAGGCGAGGCTCCTAACAGAGGTGAGGCGAGGCTCCTGGCAGAGGTGAGGCGAGGCGAGGCTCCTGGCAAAGGTGAGGCGAGGCGAGGCGAGGCTCCTGGCAGAGGTGAGGCGAGGCGAGACGAGGCTCCTGGCAGAGGTGAGGCGAGGCGAGGCGAGGCTCCTGGCAGAGGTGAGGCGAGGCGAGGCGAGTCTCCTGGCAGAGGTGTGGCAAGGCTCCTGGCAGAGGTGAGGCAAGGCTCCTGGCAGAGGTGTGGCGAGGCTCCTGGCAGAGGGGAGGCGAGACTCCTGGCAGAGGGGAGGCGAGGCGAGGCTCCTGGCAGAGGCGTGGCAAGTCGAGGCTCCTGGCAGAGGCGAGGCGAGGCTCCTGGCAGAGGGGAGGCGAGGCGAGGCTCCTGGCAGAGGCGTGGCAAGTCGAGGCTCCTGGCAGAGGCGAGGCGAGGCTCCTGGCAGAGGTGAGGCGAGGCGAGGCTCCTGGCAGAGGTGAGGCGAGGCGAGGCGAGGCGAGGCGAGTCGAGGCTCCTGGCAGAGGTGAGGCGAGGCGAGGCAAGGCTCCTGGCAGAGGTGAGGCGAGGCGAGGCGAGGCTCCTGGCAGAGGTGAGGCGAGGTGAGGCAAGGCTCCTGGCAGAGGTGTGGCGAGGCTCCTGGCAGAGGCGAGGCGAGACTCCTGGCAGAGGGGAGGCGAGGCGAGGCTCCTGGCAGAGGCGAGGCAAGGCGAGGCTCCTGGCAGAGGCGAGGTGAGGCTCCTGGCAGAGGTGATGCGAGGCGAGGCTCCTGGCAGAGGTGAGGCAAGGCGAGGCAAGGCACCTGGCAGAGGCGAGGCGAGGCTCCTGGCAGAGGTGAGGCGAGGCGAGGCGAGGCTGCTGGCAGAAGTGAGGCGAGGCGAGGTGAGGCGAGGCTCCTGGCAGAGATGAGGCGAGGCTCCTGGCACAGGTGAGGCGAGGCGAGGCGAGGCTCCTGGCACAGGTGAGGCGAGGCGAGGCGAGGCTCCTGGCACAGGTGAGGCGAGGCGAGGCGAGGCTCCTGGCACAGGTGAGGCGAGGCGAGGCGAGGCTCCTGGCAGAGGGGAGGCGAGGCTCCCGGTGGAAGGGAGGTGAAGCTCCTGGCAGAGGGGAGGCAAAGCGAGGCTCCTAGCAGAGGTGAGGCGAGGCAAGGCTCCTAACAGAGGTGAGGCGATGCTCCTGGCAGAGGTGAGGCGAGGCGAGGCTCTTGGCAGAGGTGAGGCGAGGCGAGGCGAGGCTCCTGGCAGAGGCGAGGCGAGGCTCCTGGCAGAGGTGAGGTGAGGCGAGGCAAGGCTACTGGCAGAGTTGAGGCGAGGCGAGGCAAGGCTCCTGGCAGAGGTGAGGCAAGGCTCCGGGCAGAGGCGAGGCAAGGCGAGGTTCCTAGCAGAGGCGAGGCGAGGCGAGGCTCCTGGCAGAGGTGTGGCGAGGCTCCTGGCAGAGGGGAGGCGAGGCTCCTGGCAGAGGGGAGACCAGGCGAAGCTCCTGGCAGAGGTGAGGTGAGGCGAGGCGAGGCTCCTAACAGAGGTGTGGCGAGGCTCCTGGCAGAGGGGAGGCGAGGCTCCTGGCAGAGGGGAGACCAGGAGAAGCTCCTGGCAGAGGTGAGGTGAGGCGAGGCTCCTAACAGAGGTGAGGCGAGGCTCCTGGCAGAGGTGAGGCGAGGCGAGGCTCCTGGCAGAGGTGAGGCGAGGCGAGGCGAGGCTCCTGGCAGAGGTGAGGCGAGGCGAGGCTCCTGGCAGAGGTGAGGCGAGGCGAGACCAGGCTCCTGGCAGAGGTGAGGCGAGGCGAGGCGAGGCTCCTGGCAGAGGTGAGGCGAGGCGAGGCGAGGCTCCTGGCAGAGGTGAGGCGAGGCGAGGCGAGTCTCCTGGCAGAGGTGAGGCGAGGCGAGGCGAGGCTGCTAGCAGAGGTGAGGCGAGGCGAGAAGAGGCTCCTGGCAGAGGTGAGGCGAGGCTCCTGGCAGAGGTGAGGCGAGGTGAGGCGAGGCTCCTGGCAGAGGTGAGGCGAGGCGAGGCTCCTGGCAGAGGCGAGGCGAGGCGAGCCTCCTGGCAGAGGCGAGGCGAGGCTCCTGGCAGAGGTGAGGTGGGGCGAGGCAAGGATCCTGGCAGAGTTGAGGCGAGGCGAGGCAAGGCTCCTGGCAGAGGTGAGGCGAGGCGAGGCGAGGCAAGGCTCCTGGCAGAGGTGAGGCGAGGCTCCTGGCAGAGGTGAGGCGAGGTGAGGCGAGGCTCCTGGCAGAGGTGAGGCGAGGCGAGGCTCCTGGCAGAGGCGAGGCGAGGCGAGCCTCCTGGCAGAGGCGAGGCGAGGCTCCTGGCAGAGGTGAGGTGGGGCGAGGCAAGGATCCTGGCAGAGTTGAGGCGAGGCGAGGCAAGGCTCCTGGCAGAGGTGAGGCGAGGCGAGGCGAGGCAAGGCTCCTGGCAGAGGTGAGGCAAGGCTCCGGGCAGAGGCGAGGCAAGGCGAGGTTCCTAGCAGAGGCGATGCGAGGCGAGGCTCCTAACAGAGGTGTGGCGAGGCTCCTGGCAGAGGGGAGGCGAGGCTCCTGGCAGAAGGGAGGCGAAGCTCCTGGCAGAGGGGAGGCGAGGCGAGGCTCCTAACAGAGGTGAGGCGAGGCTCCTGGCAGAGGTGAGGCGAGGCGAGGCTCCTGGCAAAGGTGAGGCGAGGCGAGGCGAGGCTCCTGGCAGAGGTGAGGCGAGGCGAGACGAGGCTCCTGGCAGAGGTGAGGCGAGGCGAGGCGAGGCTCCTGGCAGAGGTGAGGCGAGGCGAGGCGAGTCTCCTGGCAGAGGTGTGGCAAGGCTCCTGGCAGAGGTGAGGCAAGGCTCCTGGCAGAGGTGTGGCGAGGCTCCTGGCAGAGGGGAGGCGAGACTCCTGGCAGAGGGGAGGCGAGGCGAGGCTCCTGGCAGAGGCGTGGCAAGTCGAGGCTCCTGGCAGAGGCGAGGCGAGGCTCCTGGCAGAGGTGGGGCGAGGCGAGGCTCCTGGCAGAGGTGAGGCGAGGCGAGGCGAGGCGAGGCGAGTCGAGGCTCCTGGCAGAGGTGAGGCGAGGCGAGGCAAGGCTCCTGGCAGAGGTGAGGCGAGGCGAGGCGAGGCTCCTGGCAGAGGTGAGGCGAGGTGAGGCAAGGCTCCTGGCAGAGGTGTGGCGAGGCTCCTGGCAGAGGGGAGGCGAGACTCCTGGCAGAGGGGAGGCGAGGCGAGGCTCCTGGCAGAGGCGAGGCAAGGCGAGGCTCCTGGCAGAGGCGAGGTGAGGCTCCTGGCAGAGGTGATGCGAGGCGAGGCTCCTGGCAGAGGTGAGGCAAGGCGAGGCAAGGCACCTGGCAGAGGCGAGGCGAGGTTCCTGGCAGAGGTGAGGCGAGGCGAGGCGAGGCTGCTGGCAGAAGTGAGGCGAGGCGAGGTGAGACGAGGCTCCTGGCAGAGATGAGGCGAGGCTCCTGGCACAGGTGAGGCGAGGCGAGGCGAGGCTCCTGGCACAGGTGAGGCGAGGCGAGGCGAGGCTCCTGGCACAGGTGAGGCGAGGCGAGGCGAGGCAAGGCTCCTGGCAGAGGTGAGGCAAGGCTCCGGGCAGAGGCGAGGCAAGGCGAGGTTCCTAGCAGAGGCGAGGCGAGGCGAGGCTCCTGGCAGAGGTGTGGCGAGGCTCCTGGCAGAGGGGAGGCGAGGCTCCTGGCAGAGGGGAGACCAGGCGAGGCTCCTAGCAGAGGTGAGGTGAGGCGAGGCTCCTAACAGAGGTGAGGCGAGGCTCCTGGCAGAGGTGAGGCGAGGCGAGGCTCCTGGCAGAGGTGAGGCGAGGCGAGACGAGGCTCCTGGCAGAGGTGAGGCGAGGCGAGGCGAGGCTCCTGGCAGAGGTGAGGCGAGGCGAGGCGAGTCTCCTGGCAGAGGTGAGGCGAGGCGAGGCGAGGCTGCTAGCAGAGGTGAGGCGAGGCGAGAAGAGGCTCCTAGCAGAGGTGAGGCGAGGCTCCTGGCAGAGGTGAGGCGAGGTGAGGCGAGGCTCCTGGCAGAGGTGAGGCGAGGCGAGGCTCCTGGCAGAGGCGAGGCGAGGCGAGCCTCCTGGCAGAGGCGAGGCGAGGCTCCTGGCAGAGGTGAGGTGGGGCGAGGCAGGGATCCTGGCAGAGTTGAGGCGAGGCGAGGCAAGGCTCCTGGCAGAGGTGAGGCGAGGCGAGGCGAGGCAAGGCTCCTGGCAGAGGTGAGGCAAGGCTCCGGGCAGAGGCGAGGCAAGGCGAGGTTCCTAGCAGAGGCGATGCGAGGCGAGGCTCCTAACAGAGGTGTGGCGAGGCTCCTGGCAGAGGGGAGGCGAGGCTCCTGGCAGAAGGGAGGCGAAGCTCCTGGCAGAGGGGAGGCGAGGCGAGGCTCCTAACAGAGGTGAGGCGAGGCTCCTGGCAGAGGTGAGGCGAGGCGAGGCTCCTGGCAAAGGTGAGGCGAGGCGAGGCGAGGCTCCTGGCAGAGGTGAGGCGAGGCGAGACGAGGCTCCTGGCAGAGGTGAGGCGAGGCGAGGCGAGGCTCCTGGCAGAGGTGAGGCGAGGCGAGGCGAGTCTCCTGGCAGAGGTGTGGCAAGGCTCCTGGCAGAGGTGAGGCAAGGCTCCTGGCAGAGGTGTGGCGAGGCTCCTGGCAGAGGGGAGGCGAGACTCCTGGCAGAGGGGAGGCGAGGCGAGGCTCCTGGCAGAGGCGTGGCAAGTCGAGGCTCCTGGCAGAGGCGAGGCGAGGCTCCTGGCAGAGGGGAGGCGAGGCGAGGCTCCTGGCAGAGGCGTGGCAAGTCGAGGCTCCTGGCAGAGGCGAGGCGAGGCTCCTGGCAGAGGTGAGGCGAGGCGAGGCTCCTGGCAGAGGTGAGGCAAGGCGAGGCGAGGCGAGTCGAGGCTCCTGGCAGAGGTGAGGCGAGGCGAGGCAAGGCTCCTGGCAGAGGTGAGGCGAGGCGAGGCGAGGCTCCTGGCAGAGGTGAGGCGAGGTGAGGCAAGGCTCCTGGCAGAGGCGAGGCGAGACTCCTGGCAGAGGGGAGGCGAGGCGAGGCTCCTGGCAGAGGCGAGGCAAGGCGAGGCTCCTGGCAGAGGCGAGGTGAGGCTCCTGGCAGAGGTGATGCGAGGCGAGGCTCCTGGCAGAGGTGAGGCAAGGCGAGGCAAGGCACCTGGCAGAGGCGAGGCGAGGCTCCTGGCAGAGGTGAGGCGAGGCGAGGCGAGGCGAGGCTGCTGGCAGAAGTGAGGCGAGGCGAGGTGAGGCGAGGCTCCTGGCAGAGATGAGGCGAGGCTCCTGGCACAGGTGAGGCGAGGCGAGGCGAGGCTCCTGGCACAGGTGAGGCGAGGCGAGGCGAGGCTCCTGGCACAGGTGAGGCGAGGCGAGGCGAGGCTCCTGGCAGAGGGGAGGCGAGGCTCCCGGTGGAAGGGAGGTGAAGCTCCTGGCAGAGGGGAGGCAAAGCGAGGCTCCTAGCAGAGGTGAGGCGAGGCAAGGCTCCTAACAGAGGTGAGGCGATGCTCCTGGCAGAGGTGAGGCGAGGCGAGGCTCTTGGCAGAGGTGAGGCGAGGCGAGGCGAGGCTCCTGGCAGAGTCGAGGCGAGGCTCCTGGCAGAGGTGAGGTGAGGCGAGGCAAGGCTACTGGCAGAGTTGAGGCGAGGCGAGGCAAGGCTCCTGGCAGAGGTGAGGCGAGGCGAGGCGAGGCAAGGCTCCTGGCAGAGGTGAGGCAAGGCTCCGGGCAGAGGCGAGGCAAGGCGAGGTTCCTAGCAGAGGCGAGGCGAGGCGAGGCTCCTGGCAGAGGTGTGGCGAGGCTCCTGGCAGAGGGGAGGCGAGGCTCCTGGCAGAGGGGAGACCAGGCGAAGCTCCTGGCAGAGGTGAGGTGAGGCGAGGCGAGGCTCCTAACAGAGGTGTGGCGAGGCTCCTGGCAGAGGGGAGGCGAGGCTCCTGGCAGAGGGGAGACCAGGCGAAGCTCCTGGCAGAGGTGAGGTGAGGCGAGGCTCCTAACAGAGGTGAGGCGAGGCTCCTGGCAGAGGTGAGGCGAGGCTCCTAACAGAGGTGAGGCGAGGCTCCTGGCAGAGGTGAGGCGAGGCGAGGCTCCTGGCAGAGGTGAGGCGAGGCGAGGCGAGGCTCCTGGCAGAGGTGAGGCGAGGCGAGGTTCCTGGCAGAGGTGAGGCGAGGCGAGACGAGGCTCCTGGCAGAGGTGAGGCGAGGCGAGGCGAGGCTCCTGGCAGAGGTGAGGCGAGGCGAGGCGAGGCTCCTGGCAGAGGTGAGGCGAGGCGAGGCGAGTCTCCTGGCAGAGGTGAGGCGAGGCGAGGCGAGGCTGCTAGCAGAGGTGAGGCGAGGCGAGAAGAGGCTCCTGGCAGAGGTGAGGCGAGGCTCCTGGCAGAGGTGAGGCGAGGTGAGGCGAGGCTCCTGGCAGAGGTGAGGCGAGGCGAGGCTCCTGGCAGAGGCGAGGCGAGGCGAGCCTCCTGGCAGAGGCGAGGCGAGGCTCCTGGCAGAGGTGAGGTGGGGCGAGGCAAGGATCCTGGCAGAGTTGAGGCGAGGCGAGGCAAGGCTCCTGGCAGAGGTGAGGCGAGGCGAGGCGAGGCAAGGCTCCTGGCAGAGGTGAGGCAAGGCTCCGGGCAGAGGCGAGGCAAGGCGAGGTTCCTAGCAGAGGCGATGCGAGGCGAGGCTCCTAACAGAGGTGTGGCGAGGCTCCTGGCAGAGGGGAGGCGAGGCTCCTGGCAGAAGGGAGGCGAAGCTCCTGGCAGAGGGGAGGCGAGGCGAGGCTCCTAACAGAGGTGAGGCGAGGCGAGGCTCCTGGCAAAGGTGAGGCGAGGCGAGGCTCCTGGCAAAGGTGAGGCGAGGCGAGGCGAGGCTCCTGGCAGAGGTGAGGCGAGGCGAGACGAGGCTCCTGGCAGAGGTGAGGCGAGGCGAGGCGAGGCTCCTGGCAGAGGTGAGGCGAGGCGAGGCGAGTCTCCTGGCAGAGGTGTGGCAAGGCTCCTGGCAGAGGTGAGGCAAGGCTCCTGGCAGAGGTGTGGCGAGGCTCCTGGCAGAGGGGAGGCGAGACTCCTGGCAGAGGGGAGGCGAGGCGAGGCTCCTGGCAGAGGCGTGGCAAGTCGAGGCTCCTGGCAGAGGCGAGGCGAGGCTCCTGGCAGAGGTGAGGCGAGGCGAGGCTCCTGGCAGAGGTGAGGCGAGGCGAGGCGAGGCGAGTCGAGGCTCCTGGCAGAGGTGAGGCGAGGCGAGGCAAGGCTCCTGGCAGAGGTGAGGCGAGGCGAGGCGAGGCTCCTGGCAGAGGTGAGGCGAGGTGAGGCAAGGCTCCTGGCAGAGGTGTGGCGAGGCTCCTGGCAGAGGGGAGGCGAGACTCCTGGCAGAGGGGAGGCGAGGCGAGGCTCCTGGCAGAGGCGAGGCAAGGCGAGGCTCCTGGCAGAGGCGAGGTGAGGCTCCTGGCAGAGGTGATGCGAGGCGAGGCTCCTGGCAGAGGTGAGGCAAGGCGAGGCAAGGCACCTGGCAGAGGCGAGGCGAGGCTCCTGGCAGAGGTGAGGCGAGGCGAGGCGAGGCTGCTGGCAGAAGTGAGGCGAGGCGAGGTGAGACGAGGCTCCTGGCAGAGATGAGGCGAGGCTCCTGACACAGGTGAGGCGAGGCGAGGCGAGGCTCCTGGCACAGGTGAGGCGAGGCGAGGCGAGGCTCCTGGCACAGGTGAGGCGAGGCGAGGCGAGGCTCCTGGCACAGGTGAGGCGAGGCGAGGCGAGGCTCCTGGCACAGGTGAGGCGAGGCGAGGCGAGGCAAGGCTCCTGGCAGAGGTGAGGCGAGGCGAGGCAAGGCTCCTGGCAGAGGCGAGGCAAGCCGAGGCTCCTGGCAGAGGCGAGGCGAGGCGAGGCTCCCGGCAGAGGCGAGGCGAGGCGAGGCTCCCGGCAGAGGTGAGGCGAGGCGAGGCGAGGCTCCCGGCAGAGGTGAGGCGAGGCGAGGCGAGGCTCCCGGCAGAGGTGAGGCGAGGCGAGGCGAGGCTCCCGGCATTGGTGAGGCGAGGCGAGGCGAGGCTCCTGGCAGAGGTGAGGCGAGGCAAGGCGAGGCTCCTGGCAGAGGTGAGGCGAGGCGAGACGAGGCTCCTGGCAGAGGTGAGGCGAGGCGAGGCGAGGCTCCTGGCAGAGGTGAGGCGAGGCGAGGCGAGTCTCCTGGCAGAGGTGTGGCAAGGCTCCTGGCAGAGGTGAGGCAAGGCTCCTGGCAGAGGTGTGGCGAGGCTCCTGGCAGAGGGGAGGCGAGACTCCTGGCAGAGGGGAGGCGAGGCGAGGCTCCTGGCAGAGGCGTGGCAAGTCGAGGCTCCTGGCAGAGGCGAGGCGAGGCTCCTGGCAGAGGTGAGGCGAGGCGAGGCTCCTGGCAGAGGTGAGGCGAGGCGAGGCGAGGCGAGTCGAGGCTCCTGGCAGAGGTGAGGCGAGGCGAGGCAAGGCTCCTGGCAGAGGTGAGGCGAGGCGAGGCGAGGCTCCTGGCAGAGGTGAGGCGAGGTGAGGCAAGGCTCCTGGCAGAGGTGTGGCGAGGCTCCTGGCAGAGGGGAGGCGAGACTCCTGGCAGAGGGGAGGCGAAGCGAGGCTCCTGGCAGAGGCGAGGCAAGGCGAGGCTCCTGGCAGAGGCGAGGTGAGGCTCCTGGCAGAGGTGATGCGAGGCGAGGCTCCTGGCAGAGGTGAGGCAAGGCGAGGCAAGGCACCTGGCAGAGGCGAGGCGAGGCTCCTGGCAGAGGTGAGGTGGGGCGAGGCAAGGATCCTGGCAGAGTTGAGGCGAGGCGAGGCAAGGCTCCTGGCAGAGGTGAGGCGAGGCGAGGCGAGGCAAGGCTCCTGGCAGAGGTGAGGCAAGGCTCCGGGCAGAGGCGAGGCAAGGCGAGGTTCCTAGCAGAGGCGATGCGAGGCGAGGCTCCTAACAGCGGTGTGGCGAGGCTCCTGGCAGAGGGGAGGCGAGGCTCCTGGCAGAAGGGAGGCGAAGCTCCTGGCAGAGGGGAGGCGAGGCGAGGCTCCTAACAGAGGTGAGGCGAGGCGAGGCTCCTGGCAAAGGTGAGGCGAGGCGAGGCGAGGCTCCTGGCAGAGGTGAGGCGAGGCGAGACGAGGCTCCTGGCAGAGGTGATGCGAGGCGAGGCTCCTGGCAGAGGTGAGGCAAGGCGAGGCAAGGCACCTGGCAGAGGCGAGGCGAGGCTCCTGGCAGAGGTGAGGCGAGGCGAGGCGAGGCTGCTGGCAGAAGTGAGGCGAGGCGAGGTGAGGCGAGGCTCCTGGCAGAGATGAGGCGAGGCTCCTGGCACAGGTGAGGCGAGGCGAGGCGAGGCTCCTGGCACAGGTGAGGCGAGGCGAGGCGAGGCTCCTGGCACAGGTGAGGCGAGGCGAGGCGAGGCTCCTGGCACAGGTGAGGCGAGGCGAGGCGAGGCAAGGCTCCTGGCAGAGGTGAGGCGAGGCGAGGCGAGGCAAGGCTCCTGGAAGAGGTGAGGCGAGGCGAGGCAAGGCTCCTGGCAGAGGCGAGGCAAGCCGAGGCTCCTGGCAGAGGCGAGGCGAGGGGAGGCTCCCGGCAGAGGCGAGGCGAGGCGAGGCTCCCGGCAGAGGTGAGGCGATGCTCCCAGCAGAGGTGAGGCGAGGCGAGGCGAGGCTCCCGGCAGAGGTGAGGCGAGGCGAGGCGAGGCTCCCGGCATTGGTGAGGCGAGGCGAGGCGAGGCTCCTGGCAGAGGTGAGGCGAGGCGAGGCGAGGCTACTGGCAGAGGTGAGACAAGTCGAGGCGAGGTGAGGCTCCTAGCAGAGGCGAGGCGAGGCTCCTAACAGAGGTGAGGCGAGGCGAGGCGAGGCTACTGGCAGAGGTGAGACAAGTCGAGGCGAGGCGAGGCTCCTAGCAGAGGTGAGGCAAGGCTCCGGGCAGAGGCGAGGGAAGGCGAGGTTCCTAGCAGAGGCGAGGCGAGGCGAGGCTCCTGGCAGAGGTGTGGCGAGGCTCCTGGCAGAGGGGAGGCGAGGCTCCTGGCAGAGGGGAGACCAGGCGAGGCTCCTAGCAGAGGTGAGGTGAGGCGAGGCTCCTAACAGAGGTGAGGCGAGGCTCCTGGCAGAGGTGAGGCGAGGCGAGGCTCCTGGCAGAGGTGAGGCGAGGCGAGGCGAGGCTCCTGGCAGAGGTGAGGCGAGGCGAGGCGAGTCTCCTGGCAGAGGTGTGGCAAGGCTCCTGGCAGAGGTGAGGCAAGGCTCCTGGCAGAGGTGTGGCGAGGCTCCTGGCAGAGGGGAGGCGAGACTCCTGGCAGAGGGGAGGCGAGGCGAGGCTCCTGGCAGAGGCGTGGCAAGTCGAGGCTCCTGGCAGAGGCGAGGCGAGGCTCCTGGCAGAGGTGAGGCGAGGCGAGGCTCCTGGCAGAGGTGAGGCGAGGCGAGGCGAGGCGAGTCGAGGCTCCTGGCAGAGGTGAGGCGAGGCGAGGCAAGGCTCCTGGCAGAGGTGAGGCGAGGCGAGGCGAGGCTCCTGGCAGAGGTGAGGCGAGGTGAGGCAAGGCTCCTGGCAGAGGTGTGGCGAGGCTCCTGGCAGAGGGGAGGCGAGACTCCTGGCAGAGGGGAGGCGAAGCGAGGCTCCTGGCAGAGGCGAGGCAAGGCGAGGCTCCTGGCAGAGGCGAGGTGAGGCTCCTGGCAGAGGTGATGCGAGGCGAGGCTCCTGGCAGAGGTGAGGCAAGGCGAGGCAAGGCACCTGGCAGAGGCGAGGCGAGGCTCCTGGCAGAGGTGAGGTGGGGCGAGGCAAGGATCCTGGCAGAGTTGAGGCGAGGCGAGGCAAGGCTCCTGGCAGAGGTGAGGCGAGGCGAGGCGAGGCAAGGCTCCTGGCAGAGGTGAGGCAAGGCTCCGGGCAGAGGCGAGGCAAGGCGAGGTTCCTAGCAGAGGCGATGCGAGGCGAGGCTCCTAACAGCGGTGTGGCGAGGCTCCTGGCAGAGGGGAGGCGAGGCTCCTGGCAGAAGGGAGGCGAAGCTCCTGGCAGAGGGGAGGCGAGGCGAGGCTCCTAACAGAGGTGAGGCGAGGCGAGGCTCCTGGCAAAGGTGAGGCGAGGCGAGGCGAGGCTCCTGGCAGAGGTGAGGCGAGGCGAGACGAGGCTCCTGGCAGAGGTGATGCGAGGCGAGGCTCCTGGCAGAGGTGAGGCAAGGCGAGGCAAGGCACCTGGCAGAGGCGAGGCGAGGCTCCTGGCAGAGGTGAGGCGAGGCGAGGCGAGGCTGCTGGCAGAAGTGAGGCGAGGCGAGGTGAGGCGAGGCCCCTGGCAGAGATGAGGCGAGGCTCCTGGCACAGGTGAGGCGAGGCGAGGCGAGGCTCCTGGCACAGGTGAGGCGAGGCGAGGCGAGGCAAGGCTCCTGGCAGAGGTGAGGCGAGGCGAGGCGAGGCAAGGCTCCTGGAAGAGGTGAGGCGAGGCGAGGCAAGGCTCCTGGCAGAGGCGAGGCAAGCCGAGGCTCCTGGCAGAGGCGAGGCGAGGGGAGGCTCCCGGCAGAGGCGAGGCGAGGCGAGGCTCCCGGCAGAGGTGAGGCGATGCTCCCAGCAGAGGTGAGGCGAGGCGAGGCGAGGCTCCCGGCAGAGGTGAGGCGAGGCGAGGCGAGGCTCCCGGCATTGGTGAGGCGAGGCGAGGCGAGGCTCCTGGCAGAGGTGAGGCGAGGCGAGGCGAGGCTACTGGCAGAGGTGAGACAAGTCGAGGCGAGGTGAGGCTCCTAGCAGAGGCGAGGCGAGGCTCCTAACAGAGGTGAGGCGAGGCGAGGCGAGGCTACTGGCAGAGGTGAGACAAGTCGAGGCGAGGCGAGGCTCCTAGCAGAGGTGAGGCAAGGCTCCGGGCAGAGGCGAGGGAAGGCGAGGTTCCTAGCAGAGGCGAGGCGAGGCGAGGCTCCTGGCAGAGGTGTGGCGAGGCTCCTGGCAGAGGGGAGGTGAGGCTCCTGGCAGAGGGGAGACCAGGCGAGACTCCTAGCAGAGGTGAGGAGAGGCGAGGCTCCTAACAGAGGTGAGGCGAGGCTCCTGGCAGAGGTGAGGCGAGGCGAGGCTCCTGGCAGAGGTGAGGCGAGGCGAGGCGAGGCTCCTGGCAGAGGTGAGGCGAGGCGAGGCTCCTGGCAGAGGTGAGGCGAGGTGAGGCAAGGCTCCTGGCAGAGGTGTGGCGAGGCTCCTGGCAGAGGTGAGGCGAGGCGAGGCGAGGCTCCTGGCAGAGGTGAGGCGAGGCGAGGCGAGTCTCCTGGCAGAGGTGAGGCGAGGCGAGGCGAGGCTGCTAGCAGAGGTGAGGCGAGGCGAGAAGAGGCTCCTGGCAGAGGTGAGGCGAGGCTCCTGGCAGAGGTGAGGCGAGGTGAGGCGAGGCTCCTGGCAGAGGTGAGGCGAGGCGAGGCTCCTGGCAGAGGCGAGGCGAGGCGAGCCTCCTGGCAGAGGCGAGGTGAGGCTCCTGGCAGAGGTGAGGTGGGGCGAGGCAAGGATCCTGGCAGAGTTGAGGCGAGGCGAGGCAAGGCTCCTGGCAGAGGTGAGGCGAGGCGAGGCGAGGCAAGGCTCCTGGCAGAGGTGAGGCAAGGCTCCGGGCAGAGGCGAGGCAAGGCGAGGTTCCTAGCAGAGGCGATGCGAGGCGAGGCTCCTAACAGAGGTGTGGCGAGGCTCCTGGCAGAGGGGAGGCGAGGCTCCTGGCAGAAGGGAGGCGAAGCTCCTGGCAGAGGGGAGGCGAGGCGAGGCTCCTAACAGAGGTGAGGCGAGGCTCCTGGCAGAGGTGAGGCGAGGCGAGGCTCCTGGCAAAGGTGAGGCGAGGCGAGGCTCCTGGCAGAGGTGAGGCGAGGCGAGACGAGGCTCCTGGCAGAGGTGAGGCGAGGCGAGGCGAGGCTCCTGGCAGAGGTGAGGCGAGGCGAGGCGAGTCTCCTGGCAGAGGTGTGGCAAGGCTCCTGGCAGAGGTGAGGCAAGGCTCCTGGCAGAGGTGTGGCGAGGCTCCTGGCAGAGGGGAGGCGAGACTCCTGGCAGAGGGGAGGCGAGGCGAGGCTCCTGGCAGAGGTGAGGCGAGGCGAGGCTCCTGGCAGAGGTGAGGCGAGGCGAGGCGAGGCGAGGCGAGTCGAGGCTGCTGGCAGAGGTGAGGCGAGGCGAGGCAAGGCTCCTGGCAGAGGTGAGGCGAGGCGAGGCGAGGCTCCTGGCAGAGGTGAGGCGAGGTGAGGCAAGGCTCCTGGCAGAGGTGTGGCGAGGCTCCTGGCAGAGGCGAGGCGAGACTCCTGACAGAGGGGAGGCGAGGCGAGGCTCCTGGCAGAGGTGAGGCAAGGCGAGGCTCCTGGCAGAGGCGAGGTGAGGCTCCTGGCAGAGGTGATGCGAGGCGAGGCAAGGCACCTGGCAGAGGCGAGGCGAGGCTCCTGGCAGAGTTGAGGCGAGGCGAGGCGAGGCTCCCGGCAGAGGTGAGGCGAGGCGAGGCGAGGCTCCCGGCAGAGGTGAGGCGAGGCGAGGCGAGGCTCCCGGCAGAGGTGAGGCGAGGCGAGGCGAGGCTCCCGGCATTGGTGAGGCGAGGCGAGGCGAGGCTCCTGGCAGAGGTGAGGCGAGGCAAGGCGAGGCTCCTGGCAGAGGTGAGGCGAGGCGAGACGAGGCTCCTGGCAGAGGTGAGGCGAGGCGAGGCGAGGCTCCTGGCAGAGGTGAGGCGAGGCGAGGCGAGTCTCCTGGCAGAGGTGTGGCAAGGCTCCTGGCAGAGGTGAGGCAAGGCTCCTGGCAGAGGTGTGGCGAGGCTCCTGGCAGAGGGGAGGCGAGACTCCTGGCAGAGGGGAGGCGAGGCGAGGCTCCTGGCAGAGGCGTGGCAAGTCGAGGCTCCTGGCAGAGGCGAGGCGAGGCTCCTGGCAGAGGTGAGGCGAGGCGAGGCTCCTGGCAGAGGTGAGGCGAGGCGAGGCGAGGCGAGTCGAGGCTCCTGGCAGAGGTGAGGCGAGGCGAGGCAAGGCTCCTGGCAGAGGTGAGGCGAGGCGAGGCGAGGCTCCTGGCAGAGGTGAGGCGAGGTGAGGCAAGGCTCCTGGCAGAGGTGTGGCGAGGCTCCTGGCAGAGGGGAGGCGAGACTCCTGGCAGAGGGGAGGCGAAGCGAGGCTCCTGGCAGAGGCGAGGCAAGGCGAGGCTCCTGGCAGAGGCGAGGTGAGGCTCCTGGCAGAGGTGATGCGAGGCGAGGCTCCTGGCAGAGGTGAGGCAAGGCGAGGCAAGGCACCTGGCAGAGGCGAGGCGAGGCTCCTGGCAGAGGTGAGGTGGGGCGAGGCAAGGATCCTGGCAGAGTTGAGGCGAGGCGAGGCAAGGCTCCTGGCAGAGGTGAGGCGAGGCGAGGCGAGGCAAGGCTCCTGGCAGAGGTGAGGCAAGGCTCCGGGCAGAGGCGAGGCAAGGCGAGGTTCCTAGCAGAGGCGATGCGAGGCGAGGCTCCTAACAGCGGTGTGGCGAGGCTCCTGGCAGAGGGGAGGCGAGGCTCCTGGCAGAAGGGAGGCGAAGCTCCTGGCAGAGGGGAGGCGAGGCGAGGCTCCTAACAGAGGTGAGGCGAGGCGAGGCTCCTGGCAAAGGTGAGGCGAGGCGAGGCGAGGCTCCTGGCAGAGGTGAGGCGAGGCGAGACGAGGCTCCTGGCAGAGGTGATGCGAGGCGAGGCTCCTGGCAGAGGTGAGGCAAGGCGAGGCAAGGCACCTGGCAGAGGCGAGGCGAGGCTCCTGGCAGAGGTGAGGCGAGGCGAGGCGAGGCTGCTGGCAGAAGTGAGGCGAGGCGAGGTGAGGCGAGGCTCCTGGCAGAGATGAGGCGAGGCTCCTGGCACAGGTGAGGCGAGGCGAGGCGAGGCTCCTGGCACAGGTGAGGCGAGGCGAGGCGAGGCTCCTGGCACAGGTGAGGCGAGGCGAGGCGAGGCTCCTGGCACAGGTGAGGCGAGGCGAGGCGAGGCAAGGCTCCTGGCAGAGGTGAGGCGAGGCGAGGCGAGGCAAGGCTCCTGGAAGAGGTGAGGCGAGGCGAGGCAAGGCTCCTGGCAGAGGCGAGGCAAGCCGAGGCTCCTGGCAGAGGCGAGGCGAGGGGAGGCTCCCGGCAGAGGCGAGGCGAGGCGAGGCTCCCGGCAGAGGTGAGGCGATGCTCCCAGCAGAGGTGAGGCGAGGCGAGGCGAGGCTCCCGGCAGAGGTGAGGCGAGCCGAGGCGAGGCTCCCGGCATTGGTGAGGCGAGGCGAGGCGAGGCTCCTGGCAGAGGTGAGGCGAGGCGAGGCGAGGCTACTGGCAGAGGTGAGACAAGTCGAGGCGAGGTGAGGCTCCTAGCAGAGGCGAGGCGAGGCTCCTAACAGAGGTGAGGCGAGGCGAGGCGAGGCTACTGGCAGAGGTGAGACAAGTCGAGGCGAGGCGAGGCTCCTAGCAGAGGTGAGGCAAGGCTCCGGGCAGAGGCGAGGGAAGGCGAGGTTCCTAGCAGAGGCGAGGCGAGGCGAGGCTCCTGGCAGAGGTGTGGCGAGGCTCCTGGCAGAGGGGAGGCGAGGCTCCTGGCAGAGGGGAGACCAGGCGAGGCTCCTAGCAGAGGTGAGGTGAGGCGAGGCTCCTAACAGAGGTGAGGCGAGGCTCCTGGCAGAGGTGAGGCGAGGCGAGGCTCCTGGCAGAGGTGAGGCGAGGCGAGGCGAGGCTCCTGGCAGAGGTGAGGCGAGGCGAGGCGAGTCTCCTGGCAGAGGTGTGGCAAGGCTCCTGGCAGAGGTGAGGCAAGGCTCCTGGCAGAGGTGTGGCGAGGCTCCTGGCAGAGGGGAGGCGAGACTCCTGGCAGAGGGGAGGCGAGGCGAGGCTCCTGGCAGAGGTGAGGTGAGGCGAGGCTCCTAACAGAGGTGAGGCGAGGCTCCTGGCAGAGGTGAGGCGAGGCGAGGCTCCTGGCAGAGGTGAGGCGAGGCGAGGCGAGGCTCCTGGCAGAGGTGAGTCGAGGCGAGGCGAGTCTCCTGGCAGAGGTGTGGCAAGGCTCCTGGCAGAGGTGAGGCAAGGCTCCTGGCAGAGGTGTGGCGAGGCTCCTGGCAGAGGGGAGGCGAGACTCCTGGCAGAGGGGAGGCGAGGCGAGGCTCCTGGCAGAGGCGTGGCAAGTCGAGGCTCCTGGCAGAGGCGAGGCGAGGCTCCTGGCAGAGGTGAGGCGAGGCGAGGCTCCTGGCAGAGGTGAGGCGAGGCGAGGCGAGGCGAGTCGAGGCTCCTGGCAGAGGTGAGGCGAGGCGAGGCAAGGCTCCTGGCAGAGGTGAGGCGAGGCGAGGCGAGGCTCCTGGCAGAGGTGAGGCGAGGTGAGGCAAGGCTCCTGGCAGAGGTGTGGCGAGGCTCCTGGCAGAGGGGAGGCGAGACTCCTGGCAGAGGGGAGGCGAAGCGAGGCTCCTGGCAGAGGCGAGGCAAGGCGAGGCTCCTGGCAGAGGCGAGGTGAGGCTCCTGGCAGAGGTGATGCGAGGCGAGGCTCCTGGCAGAGGTGAGGCAAGGCGAGGCAAGGCACCTGGCAGAGGCGAGGCGAGGCTCCTGGCAGAGGTGAGGTGGGGCGAGGCAAGGATCCTGGCAGAGTTGAGGCGAGGCGAGGCAAGGCTCCTGGCAGAGGTGAGGCGAGGCGAGGCGAGGCAAGGCTCCTGGCAGAGGTGAGGCAAGGCTCCGGGCAGAGGCGAGGCAAGGCGAGGTTCCTAGCAGAGGCGATGCGAGGCGAGGCTCCTAACAGCGGTGTGGCGAGGCTCCTGGCAGAGGGGAGGCGAGGCTCCTGGCAGAAGGGAGGCGAAGCTCCTGGCAGAGGGGAGGCGAGGCGAGGCTCCTAACAGAGGTGAGGCGAGGCGAGGCTCCTGGCAAAGGTGAGGCGAGGCGAGGCGAGGCTCCTGGCAGAGGTGAGGCGAGGCGAGACGAGGCTCCTGGCAGAGGTGATGCGAGGCGAGGCTCCTGGCAGAGGTGAGGCAAGGCGAGGCAAGGCACCTGGCAGAGGCGAGGCGAGGCTCCTGGCAGAGGTGAGGCGAGGCGAGGCGAGGCTGCTGGCAGAAGTGAGGCGAGGCGAGGTGAGGCGAGGCCCCTGGCAGAGATGAGGCGAGGCTCCTGGCACAGGTGAGGCGAGGCGAGGCGAGGCTCCTGGCACAGGTGAGGCGAGGCGAGGCGAGGCAAGGCTCCTGGCAGAGGTGAGGCGAGGCGAGGCGAGGCAAGGCTCCTGGAAGAGGTGAGGCGAGGCGAGGCAAGGCTCCTGGCAGAGGCGAGGCAAGCCGAGGCTCCTGGCAGAGGCGAGGCGAGGGGAGGCTCCCGGCAGAGGCGAGGCGAGGCGAGGCTCCCGGCAGAGGTGAGGCGATGCTCCCAGCAGAGGTGAGGCGAGGCGAGGCGAGGCTCCCGGCAGAGGTGAGGCGAGGCGAGGCGAGGCTCCCGGCATTGGTGAGGCGAGGCGAGGCGAGGCTCCTGGCAGAGGTGAGGCGAGGCGAGGCGAGGCTACTGGCAGAGGTGAGACAAGTCGAGGCGAGGTGAGGCTCCTAGCAGAGGCGAGGCGAGGCTCCTAACAGAGGTGAGGCGAGGCGAGGCGAGGCTACTGGCAGAGGTGAGACAAGTCGAGGCGAGGCGAGGCTCCTAGCAGAGGTGAGGCAAGGCTCCGGGCAGAGGCGAGGGAAGGCGAGGTTCCTAGCAGAGGCGAGGCGAGGCGAGGCTCCTGGCAGAGGTGTGGCGAGGCTCCTGGCAGAGGGGAGGTGAGGCTCCTGGCAGAGGGGAGACCAGGCGAGGCTCCTAGCAGAGGTGAGGAGAGGCGAGGCTCCTAACAGAGGTGAGGCGAGGCTCCTGGCAGAGGTGAGGCGAGGCGAGGCTCCTGGCACAGGTGAGGCGAGGCGAGGCGAGGCTCCTGGCAGAGGTGAGGCGAGGCGAGGCTCCTGGCAGAGGTGAGGCGAGGTGAGGCAAGGCTCCTGGCAGAGGTGTGGCGAGGCTCCTGGCAGAGGTGAGGCGAGGCGAGGCGAGGCTCCTGGCAGAGGTGAGGCGAGGCGAGGCGAGTCTCCTGGCAGAGGTGAGGCGAGGCGAGGCGAGGCTGCTAGCAGAGGTGAGGCGAGGCGAGAAGAGGCTCCTGGCAGAGGTGAGGCGAGGCTCCTGGCAGAGGTGAGGCGAGGTGAGGCGAGGCTCCTGGCAGAGGTGAGGCGAGGCGAGGCTCCTGGCAGAGGCGAGGCGAGGCGAGCCTCCTGGCAGAGGCGAGGTGAGGCTCCTGGCAGAGGTGAGGTGGGGCGAGGCAAGGATCCTGGCAGAGTTGAGGCGAGGCGAGGCAAGGCTCCTGGCAGAGGTGAGGCGAGGCGAGGCGAGGCAAGGCTCCTGGCAGAGGTGAGGCAAGGCTCCGGGCAGAGGCGAGGCAAGGCGAGGTTCCTAGCAGAGGCGATGCGAGGCGAGGCTCCTAACAGAGGTGTGGCGAGGCTCCTGGCAGAGGGGAGGCGAGGCTCCTGGCAGAAGGGAGGCGAAGCTCCTGGCAGAGGGGAGGCGAGGCGAGGCTCCTAACAGAGGTGAGGCGAGGCTCCTGGCAGAGGTGAGGCGAGGCGAGGCTCCTGGCAAAGGTGAGGCGAGGCGAGGCTCCTGGCAGAGGTGAGGCGAGGCGAGACGAGGCTCCTGGCAGAGGTGAGGCGAGGCGAGGCGAGGCTCCTGGCAGAGGTGAGGCGAGGCGAGGCGAGTCTCCTGGCAGAGGTGTGGCAAGGCTCCTGGCAGAGGTGAGGCAAGGCTCCTGGCAGAGGTGTGGCGAGGCTCCTGGCAGAGGGGAGGCGAGACTCCTGGCAGAGGGGAGGCGAGGCGAGGCTCCTGGCAGAGGTGAGGCGAGGCGAGGCTCCTGGCAGAGGTGAGGCGAGGCGAGGCGAGGCGAGGCGAGTCGAGGCTGCTGGCAGAGGTGAGGCGAGGCGAGGCAAGGCTCCTGGCAGAGGTGAGGCGAGGCGAGGCGAGGCTCCTGGCAGAGGTGAGGCGAGGTGAGGCAAGGCTCCTGGCAGAGGTGTGGCGAGGCTCCTGGCAGAGGCGAGGCGAGACTCCTGACAGAGGGGAGGCGAGGCGAGGCTCCTGGCAGAGGTGAGGCAAGGCGAGGCTCCTGGCAGAGGCGAGGTGAGGCTCCTGGCAGAGGTGATGCGAGGCGAGGCAAGGCACCTGGCAGAGGCGAGGCGAGGCTCCTGGCAGAGTTGAGGCGAGGCGAGGCGAGGCTGCTGGCAGAAGTGAGGCGAGGCGAGGCGAGGCGAGGCTCCTGGCACAGGTGAGGCGAGGCGAGGCGAGGCTCCTGGCACAGGTGAGGCGAGGCGAGGCGAGGCTCCTGGCAGAGGGGAGGCGAGGCTCCCGGTGGAAGGGAGGTGAAGCTCCTGGCAGAGGGGAGGCAAAGCGAGGCTCCTAGCAGAGGTGAGGCGAGGCAAGGCTCCTAACAGAGGTGAGGCGATGCTCCTGGCAGAGGTGAGGCGAGGCGAGGCTCTTGGCAGAGGTGAGGTGAGGCGAGGCAAGGCTACTGGCAGAGTTGAGGCGAGGTGAGGCAAGGCTCCTGGCAGAGGTGAGGCGAGGCGAGGCGAGGCAAGGCTCCTGGCAGAGGTGAGGCAAGGCTCCGGACAGAGGCGAGGCAAGGCGAGGTTCCTAGCAGAGGCGAGGCGAGGCGAGGCTCCTGGCAGAGGTGTGGCGAGGCTCCTGGCAGAGGGGAGGCGAGGCTCCTGGCAGAGGGGAGACCAGGCGAGGCTCCTAGCAGAGGTGAGGTGAGGCGAGGCTCCTAACAGAGGTGAGGCGAGGCTCCTGGCAGAGGTGAGGCGAGGCGAGGCTCCTGGCAGAGGTGAGGCGAGGCGAGGCGAGGCTCCTGGCAGAGGTGAGGCGAGGCGAGGCTCCTGGCAGAGGTGAGGCGAGGCGAGACGAGGCTCCTGGCAGAGGTGAGGCGAGGCGAGGCGAGGCTCCTGGCAGAGGTGAGGCGAGGCGAGGCGAGTCTCCTGGCAGAGGTGAGGCGAGGCGAGGCGAGGCTGCTAGCAGAGGTGAGGCGAGGCGAGAAGAGGCTCCTGGCAGAGGTGAGGCGAGGCTCCTGGCAGAGGTGAGGCGAGGTGAGGCGAGGCTCCTGGCAGAGGTGAGGCGAGGCGAGGCTCCTGGCAGAGGCGAGGCGAGGCGAGCCTCCTGGCAGAGGCGAGGCGAGGCTCCTGGCAGAGGTGAGGTGGGGCGAGGCAAGGATCCTGGCAGAGTTGAGGCGAGGTGAGGCAAGGCTCCTGGCAGAGGTGAGGCGAGGCGAGGCGAGGCAAGGCTCCTGGCAGAGGTGAGGCAAGGCTCCGGGCAGAGGCGAGGCAAGGCGAGGTTCCTAGCAGAGGCGATGCGAGGCGAGGCTCCTAACAGAGGTGTGGCGAGGCTCCTGGCAGAGGGGAGGCGAGGCTCCTGGCAGAAGGGAGGCGAAGCTCCTGGCAGAGGGGAGGCGAGGCGAGGCTCCTAACAGAGGTGAGGCGAGGCTCCTGGCAGAGGTGAGGCGAGGCGAGGCTCCTGGCAAAGGTGAGGCGAGGCGAGGCGAGGCTCCTGGCAGAGGTGAGGCGAGGCGAGACGAGGCTCCTGGCAGAGGTGAGGCGAGGCGAGGCGAGGCTCCTGGCAGAGGTGAGGCGAGGCGAGGCGAGTCTCCTGGCAGAGGTGTGGCAAGGCTCCTGGCAGAGGTGAGGCAAGGCTCCTGGCAGAGGTGTGGCGAGGCTCCTGGCAGAGGGGAGGCGAGACTCCTGGCAGAGGGGAGGCGAGGCGAGGCTCCTGGCAGAGGCGTGGCAAGTCGAGGCTCCTGGCAGAGGCGAGGCGAGGCTCCTGGCAGAGGTGAGGCGAGGCGAGGCTCCTGGCAGAGGTGAGGCGAGGCGAGGCGAGGCGAGGCGAGTCGAGGCTCCTGGCAGAGGTGAGGCGAGGCGAGGCAAGGCTCCTGGCAGAGGTGAGGCGAGGCGAGGCGAGGCTCCTGGCAGAGGTGAGGCGAGGTGAGGCAAGGCTCCTGGCAGAGGTGTGGCGAGGCTCCTGGCAGAGGGGAGGCGAGACTCCTGGCAGAGGGGAGGCGAGGCGAGGCTCCTGGCAGAGGCGAGGCAAGGCGAGGCTCCTGGCAGAGGCGAGGTGAGGCTCCTGGCAGAGGTGATGCGAGGCGAGGCTCCTGGCAGAGGTGAGGCAAGGCGAGGCAAGGCACCTGGCAGAGGCGAGGCGAGGCTCCTGGCAGAGGTGAGGCGAGGCGAGGCGAGGCTGCTGGCAGAAGTGAGGCGAGGCGAGGTGAGACGAGGCTCCTGGCAGAGATGAGGCGAGGCTCCTGGCACAGGTGAGGCGAGGCGAGGCGAGGCTCCTGGCACAGGTGAGGCGAGGTGAGGCGAGGCTCCTGGCACAGGTGAGGCGAGGCGAGGCGAGGCTCCTGGCACAGGTGAGGCGAGGCGAGGCGAGGCAAGGCTCCTGGCAGAGGTGAGGCGAGGCGAGGCGAGGCAAGGCTCCTGGCAGAGGTGAGGCGAGGCGAGGCAAGGCTCCTGGCAGAGGCGAGGCAAGCCGAGGCTCCTGGCAGAGGCGAGGCGAGGCGAGGCTCCCGGCAGAGGTGAGGCGAGGCGAGGCGAGGCTCCCGGCAGAGGTGAGGCGAGGCGAGGCGAGGCTCCCGGCCTTGGTGAGGCGAGGCGAGGCGAGGCTCCTGGCAGAGGTGAGGCGAGGCGAGGCGAGGCTACTGGCAGAGGTGAGACGAGGCTCCTGGCAGAGGGGAGGCGAGACTCCTGGCAGAGGGGAGGCGAGGCGAGGCTCCTGGCAGAGGCGAGGCAAGGCGAGGCTCCTGGCAGAGGCGAGGTGAGGCTCCTGGCAGAGGTGATGCGAGGCGAGGCTCCTGGCAGAGGTGAGGCAAGGCGAGGCAAGGCACCTGGCAGAGGCGAGGCGAGGCTCCTGGCAGAGGTGAGGCGAGGCGAGGCGAGGCTGCTGGCAGAAGTGAGGCGAGGCGAGGTGAGGCGAGGCTCCTGGCAGAGATGAGGCGAGGCTCCTGGCACAGGTGAGGCGAGGCGAGGCGAGGCTCCTGGCACAGGTGAGGCGAGGCGAGGCGAGGCTCCTGGCACAGGTGAGGCGAGGCGAGGCGAGGCTCCTGGCACAGGTGAGGCGAGGCGAGGCGAGGCAAGGCTCCTGGCAGAGGTGAGGCGAGGCGAGGCGAGGCAAGGCTCCTGGCAGAGGTGAGGCGAGGCGAGGCAAGGCTCCTGGCAGAGGCGAGGCAAGCCGAGGCTCCCGGCAGAGGCGAGGCGAGGCTCCCGGCAGAGGTGAGGCGAGGCTCCCAGCAGAGGTGAGGCGAGGCGAGGCGAGGCTCCCGGCAGAGGTGAGGCGAGGCGAGGCGAGGCTCCCGGCAGAGGTGAGGCGAGGCGAGGCGAGGCTCCCGGCATTGGTGAGGCGAGGCGAGGCGAGGCTCCTGGCAGAGGTGAGGCGAGGCGAGGCGAGGCTACTGGCAGAGGTGAGACAAGTCGAGGCGAGGCGAGGCTCCTAGCAGAGGCGAGGCGAGGCTCCTAACAGAGGTGAGGCAAGGCTCCGGGCAGAGGCGAGGCGAGGCAAGGCTCCTGGCAGAGGCGAGGCAAGGCGAGGCTCCTGGCAGAGGTGAGGCAAGGCGAGGCTCCTGGCAGTGATGAGGCGAGGCGAGTCTCCTGGCAGAGGTGAGGTGAGGCGAGGCGAGGCACCTGGCAGAGGTGAGGCGAGGCGAGGCTCCTGGCAGAGGTGAGGCGAGGCGAAGTGAGGCTCCTGGCAGAGGTGAGGCGAGGCGAGGCGAGGCTCCTGACAGAGTTGAGGCAAGGCGAGGTGAGGCTCCTGGCAGAGGTGAGGTGAGGCGAGGCAAGGCTCCTGGCAGAGGGGAGGCGAGGCTCCTGGTGGAAGGGAGGTGAAGCTCCTGGCAGAGGGGAGGCAAAGCGAGGCTCCTAGCAGAGGTGAGGCGAGGCAAGGCTCCTAACAGAGGTGAGGCGATGCTCCTGGCAGAGGTGAGGCGAGGCGAGGCTCTTGGCAGAGGTGAGGCGAGGCGAGGCGAGGCTCCTGGCAGAGGCGAGGCGAGGCTCCTGGCAGAGGTGAGGTGGGGCGAGGCAAGGCTCCTGGCAGAGTTGAGGCGAGGCGAGGCAAGGCTCCTGGCAGAGGTGAGGCGATGCGAGGCGAGGCAAGGCTCCTGGCAGAGGTGAGGCAAGGCTCCGGGCAGAGGCGAGGCAAGGCGAGGTTCCTAGCAGAGGCGATGCGAGGCGAGGCTCCTAACAGAGGTGTGGCGAGGCTCCTGGCAGAGGGGAGGCGAGGCTCCTGGCAGAAGGGAGGCGAAGCTCCTGGCAGAGGGGAGGCGAGGCGAGGCTCCTAGCAGAGGTGAGGCGAGGCGAGGCTCCTAACAGAGGTGAGGCGAGGCTCCTGGCAGAGGTGAGGCGAGGCGAGGCTCCTGGCAGAGGTGAGGCGAGGCGAGGCGAGGCTCCTGGCAGAGGTGAGGCGAGGCGAGACGAGGCTCCTGGCAGAGGTGAGGCGAGGCGAGGCGAGGCTCCTGGCAGAGGTGAGGCGAGGCGAGGCGAGTCTCCTGGCAGAGGTGAGGCGAGGCGAGGCGAGGCTGCTAGCAGAGGTGAGGCGAGGCGAGGCGAGGCTCCTGGCAGAGGTGAGGCGAGGCTCCTGGCAGAGGTGAGGCGAGGTGAGGCGAGGCTCCTGGCAGAGGTGAGGCGAGGTGAGGCTCCTGGCAGAGGTGTGGCGAGGCTCCTGGCAGAGGGGAGGCGAGACTCCTGGCGGAAGGGAGGCGAAGCTCCTGGCAGAGGGGAGGCGAAGCGAGGCTCCTAGCAGAGGTGAGGCGATGCTCCTGGCAGAGGGGAGGCGAGGCGAGGCTCCTGGCAGAGGTGAGGCGAGGCGAGGCTCCTGGCAGAGGTGAGGCAAGGCGAGGCAAGGCACCTGGCATAGGCGAGGCGAGGCTCCTGGCAGAGGTGAGGTGAGGCGAGGCGAGGCTCCTGGCAGAGGTGAGGCGAGGCGAGGCGAGGCTCCTGGCAGAGGTGAGGCGAGGCGAGGCGAGTCTCCTGGCAGAGGTGAGGCGAGGCGAGGCGAGGCTGCTAGCAGAGGTGAGGCGAGGCGAGGCGAGGCTCCTGGCAGAGGTGAGGCGAGGCTCCTGGCAGAGGTGAGGCGAGGTGAGGCGAGGCTCCTGGCAGAGGTGAGGCGAGGTGAGGCTCCTGGCAGAGGTGTGGCGAGGCTCCTGGCAGGGGGGAGGCGAAGCTCCTGGCAGAGGGGAGGCGAAGCGAGGCTCCTAGCAGAGGTGAGGCGATGCTCCTGGCAGAGGGGAGGCGAGGCGAGGCTCCTGGCAGAGGTGAGGCGAGGCGAGGCTCCTGGCAGAGGTGAGGCAAGGCGAGGCTAGGCACCTGGCAGAGGCGAGGCGAGGCTTCTGGCAGAGGCGGGGCGAGGCGAGGCTCCTGGCAGAGGTGAGGTGAGGCGAGGTGAGGCTCCTGGCAGAGGAGAGGCGAGGCTCCTGGCAGAGATGAGGTGAGGCGAGGCGAGGCTCCTGGCAGAGGTGAGGCGAGGCGAGGCTCCTGGCACAGGTGAGGCGAGGCGAGGCGAGGCAAGGCTCCTGGCAGAGGTGAGGCGAGGCGAGGCAAGGCTCCTGGCAGAGGTGAGGCGAGGCTCCTGGCAGAGGCGAGGCGAGGCTTCTGGCAGAGGCGAGGCAAGGCTCCTGGAAGAGGCGAGGCGAGGCAAGGCTCTTGGCAGAGGCGAGGCAAGGCTCCTGGCAGAGGTGATGCGAGGCGAGGCGAGGCAAGGCTCCTGGCAGAGGCGAGGCGAGGCTTCTGGCAGAGGTGAGGCGAGGCGAGCGAGGCGAGGCTCCTGGCAAAGGTGAGGCGAGGCGAGGCGAGGCTCCTGGCAGAGGCGAGGCGAGGCTCCTGGCAGAGGTGAGGCGAGGCAAGGCTCCTGGCAGAGGTGAGGTGAGGCGAGGTGAGGCGAGGTTCCTGGGAGAGGTGAGGCGAGGCGAGACGTGGCTCCTGGCAGAGGTGAGGCGAGGCAGAGGCGAGGTGCGGCTCCTGGCAGAGGCGAGGCGAGGCTCCATGCAGAGGTGAGGCGAGGCGAGGCTCCTGGCAGAGGCGAGGCGAGGCTCCTGGCAGAGGTGAGGCGAGGCGAGGCAAGGCTCCTGGCAGAGGTGAGGCGAGGCGAGGCGAGGCGAGGCTCCTGGCAGAGGTGAGGCGAGGCGAGGCGAGGCAAGGCTCCTGGCAGAGGTGAGGCGAGGCGAGGCAAGGCTCCTGGCAGAGGTGAGGCAAGGCGAGGCGAGGCAAGGCTCCTGGCAGAGGTGAGGCAAGGCGAGGCGAGGCAAGGCTCCTGGCAGAGGTGAGGCGAGGCGAGGCGAAGCTCCTGGCAGAGGTGAGGAGAGGCGAGGCGAGGCTCCTGGCATAGGTGAGGCGAGGCGAGGCGAGGCTCCTGGCAGAGGTGAGGCGAGGCGAGGCTCCTGGCAGAAGCGAGGCGAGGCTCCTGGCAGAGGTGAGGCGAGGCGAGGCTCCTGGCAAAGGTGAGGCGAGGCGAGGCGAGGCTCCTGGCAGAGGTGAGGCGAGGCGAGGCGAGGCTCCTGGCAGAGGTGAGGCGAGGCGAGGCTCCTGGCAGAAGCGAGGCGAGGCTCCTGGCAGAGGTGAGGCGAGGCGAGGCGAGGCTCCTGGCAGAGGTGAGGCGAGGCGAGGCAAGGCTCCTGGCAGAGGTGAGGCGAGGCAAGGCTCCTGGCAGAGGCAAGGCGAGGCAAGGCTCCTGGCAGAGGTGAGGCAAGGCGAGGCGAGGCAAGGCTCCTGGCAGAGGTGAGGCGAGGCGAGGCGAAGCTCCTGGCAGAGGTGAGGAGAGGCGAGGCGAGGCTCCTGGCATAGGTGAGGCGAGGCGAGGCGAGGCTCCTGGCAGAGGTGAGGCGAGGCGAGGCGAGGCTCCTGGCAGAGGTGAGGCGAGGCGAGGCGAGGCTCCTGGCAGAAGCGAGGCGAGGCTCCTGGCAGAGGTGAGGCGAGGCGAGGCTCCTGGCAAAGGTGAGGCGAGGCGAGGCGAGGCTCCTGGCAGAGGTGAGGCGAGGCGAGGCGAGGCTCCTGGCAGAGGTGAGGCGAGGCGAGGCGAGGCTCCTGGCAGAAGCGAGGCGAGGCTCCTGGCAGAGGTGAGGCGAGGCGAGGCGAGGCTCCTGGCAGAGGTGAGGCGAGGCGAGGCAAGGCTCCTGGCAGAGGTGAGGCGAGGCAAGGCTCCTGGCAGAGGCGAGGCGAGGCAAGGCTCCTGGCAGAGGTGAGACGAGGCTCCTGGCAGAGGTGAGGCGAGGCTCCTAACAGAGGTGTGGCGAGGCAAGGCTCCTGGCAGAGGTGAGGCGAGGCGAGGCAAGGCTCCTGGCAGAGGTGAGGCAAGGCGAGGCGAGGCAAGGCTCCTGGCAGCGGTGAGGCAAGGCGAGGCGAGGCAAGGCTCCTCGCAGAGGTGAGGCGAGGCGAGGCGAAGCTCCTGGCAGAGGTGAGGAGAGGCGAGGCGAGGATCCTGGCATAGGTGAGGCGAGGCGAGGCGAGGCAAGGCTCCTGGCAGAGGTGAGGCGAGGCGAGGCGAGGCAAGGCTCCTGGCAGAGGTGAGGCGAGGAGAGGCAAGGCTCCTGGCAGAGGTGAGGCAAG